>NW_027118803.1:303333-606666 GCF_036417845.1 Apteryx mantelli
TCTGGCGAGCACAAACTCCGGCGAGCGTGAGAAGTCTGGTGAGTGCGGGAAGTCTGGTGAGCGCGGGAAGTCTGGTGAGCGCGGGAACTCTGGCGAGCGCAAACTCTGGTGAGTGCGAAGTCTGGGGAGCGTGAGAACTCTGGTGAGTGCGTACTCAGGGGAGTGCGAGAACTCTGGGGAGCGCGGGAACTCCGGCGAGCGCGAACTCTGGGGAGCGCGGGAACTCTGGCCAGCGCGAGAACTCTGGTGAGCGCAAGAACTCTGGTGAGTGCAAACTCTGACGAGCACGAGAACTCTGGTTAGCGCAAACTCTGGTTAGCGCAAACTCTGGTGAGCGCAGGAACTGTGTCGAGTGTGGGAAATCAGGGGAGCGCGGGAACTCTGGGGAGCGTGAGAACCCTGGTGAGTGCGAACTCTGGGGAGCGTGAGAACTGGTTAGCACGAACTCTGGTGAGCGCAGGAACTGTCGAGCGTGGGAAATCTGGGGAGCGCGGGAACTCTGGTGAGCGCAAGAACTCTGACAAGCGCGCAAACTCTGGGGATAGCGAACTCTGGCGAGCGTGAGAACTCTGGGCAGTGCGTACTCTGGGGAGCGCGAGAACTCTGGCAAGCGCGGGAACTGCGGTGAGCGCAAGAATTCTGGCGAGCGCGAACTCTGGGGAGCGCGGGAACTCTGGGGAGTGTGAACTCTGGGGAGTACGGGAACACTGGCAAGCGCGAACTTTGGGGAGCGCGGGACCTTTAGGGAGCTTGGGAACTCCGGGGAGCACGAGAAAACTGGTGAGTGCGAACTCTGGGGAGTACAGGATCTCTGGGGAGCGCGGGAACTGTGGTGAGCGCGGGAACTGTGGCGAGCGCGGGAACTCTGGGGAGCGCGGGAACTGTGGCGGGAATGGGAACTGTGGCGGGAACGGGAACTGTGGCAGGCACGGGAACTCTGGGGAGGGCGGGAACTCTGGGGAGCGCGAACTCTGGGGAGCGCGAGAACTCTGGGGAGCGCGGGAACTCTGGGGATAGCAAACTCCGGCGAGCGCGAGAACCCTGGTGAGTGCGTACTCTGGAAAGTGTGAACACTCAGGTGAGCAGAAACTCTGGCGAGTGCGAGAACTCTGTCGAGTGCGAGAACTGTGGCGAGTGTGAGAACTCTGGCGAATGCGTACTCGGGCCAGTGCGAGAACTCTGGGGAGCGTGAGAAATCTGATGAGTGCAAACTCTGGGGAGTGCGAGAACTCTGGGGAGCGCGAGAAATCTGATGAGCACAAACTCTGGGAAGTGCGAGAACTCTGGGGAGTGCAGGAACTGTAGCGAGTGCAGGAACTCTGGGGAGTGCGAGAACTCTGGGGAGTGCGAACTCAGGTGAGCGCAAGAACTCTGGGGAGCGTGGGAGCTCTGGGGAGCGCGGGAACTGTGGCGAGAACGGGAACTCTGGGAGCGTGAGAAATCTGATGAGCACAAACTCTGGGGAGCGCCATAACTCTGGGGACTCCAAGAACTTTGGGGAGTGCGGGAACTCTGGGGAGTGGGGGAAGTCTGGTGAGTGCGATCTCGGGTGAGCGCAAGAACTCTGGGGAGCGCGGGAGCTCTGGGAAATGCGAACTCTGGCGAGCACAAACTCCGGCGAGCGTGAGAAGTCTGGTGAGTGCGGGAAGTCTGGTGAGCGCGGGAACTCTGGCGAGCGCAAACTCTGGTGAGTGCGAAGTCTGGGGAGCGTGAGAACTCTGGTGAGTGCGTACTCGGGGGAGTGCGAGAACTCTGGGGAGCGCGGGAACTCCGGCGAGCGCGAACTCTGGGGAGCGCGGGAACTCTGGCCAGCGCGAGAACTCTGGTGAGCGCAAGAACTCTGGTGAGTGCAAACTCTGACGAGCGCGAGAACTCTGGTTAGCGCAAACTCTGGTGAGCGCAGGAACTGTGTCGAGCGTGGGAAATCAGGGGAGCGCGGGAACTCTGGGGAGCGCGAGAACTCTTATGAATGCGTACTCTGGGGAGTGCGAGAACTCTCCCAAGCGCGAGATCTCTGGTGAGTGCAAACTCTGGGGAGCGCGGGAACTCTGGCAAGCGCGAGATCTCTGGTGAGTGCGAACTCTGGGGAGCACGGGAACTCTGGCAAGCGCGAGAACCCTGGTGAGTGCGAACTCTGGGGAGCGTGAGAACTGGTTAGCACGAACTCTGGTGAGCGCAGGAACTGTCGAGCGTGGGAAATCTGGGGAGCGCGGGAACTCTGGTGAGCGCAAGAACTCTGACAAGCGCGCGAACTCTGGGGATAGCGAACTCTGGCGAGCGTGAGAACTCTGGGCAGTGCGTACTCTGGGGAGCGCGAGAACTCTGGCAAGCGCGGGAACTGCGGTGAGCGCAAGAATTCTGGCGAGCGCGAACTCTGGGGAGCGCGAGAACTCTGGGGAGTACGGGAACTCTGGGGAGTGTGAACTCTGGGGAGTACGGGAACACTGGCAAGCGCGAACTTTGGGGAGCGCGGGACCTTTAGGGAGCGTGGGAACTCTGGGGAGCACGAGAAAACTGGTGAGTGCGAACTCTGGGGAGTACAGGATCTCTGGGGAGCGCGGGAACTGTGGCGGGAACGGGAACTGTGGCGGGAACGGGAACTGTGGCGGGAACGGGAACTGTGGCGGGCACGGGAACTCTGGGGAGGGCGGGAACTCTGGGGAGGGCGGGAACTCTGGGGAGCGCGAGAACTCTGGGGAGCGCGGGAACTCTGGGGATAGCAAACTCCGGCGAGCGCGAGAACCCTGGTGAGTGCGTACTCTGGAAAGTGTGAGAACTCAGGTGAGCAGAAACTCTGGCGAGTGCGAGAACTCTGTCGAGTGCGAGAACTGTGGCGAGTGTGAGAACTCTGGCGAATGCGTACTCGGGGCAGTGCGAGAACTCTGGGGAGCGTGAGAAATCTGATGAGTGCAAACTCTGGGGAGTGCGAGAACTCTGGGGAGCGCGAGAAATCTGATGAGCACAAACTCTGGGAAGTGCGAGAACTCTGGGGAGTGCGAGAACTGTGGCGAGCGCGGGAACTGTGGCCAGCGCGGGAACTCTGGGGAGCGCGGGAACTGTGGCGAGAACGGGAACTCTGGGAGCGCGGGAACTCTGGGGAGCGTGAGAAATCTGATGAGCGCAAACTCTGGGGAGCGCCATAACTCTGGGGACTCCAAGAACTTTGGGGAGTGCGGGAACTCTGGGGAGTGGGGGAAGTCTGGTGAGTGCGAACTCAGGTGAGCGCAAGAACTCTGGGGAGCGTGGGAGCTCTGGGGAGTGCAAACTCTGGCGAGCACAAACTCTGGCGAGCATGAGAAGTCTGGTGAGTGCGGGAAGTCTGGTGAGCGCGGGAACTCTGGCGAGCGCAAACTCTGGTGAGTGCGAAGTCTGGGGAGCGTGAGAACTCTGGTGAGTGCGTACTCGGGGGAGTGCAAGAACTCTGGTGAGAGCGGGAACTCTCGGGAGCGCGAACTCTGGGGAGGGTGGGAACTCTGGGGAGCGCGAGATCTCTCGGGAGGGCAGGAACTCTGGCGAGCGCGATCTCTGGTAAGCGCGAGAACTTTGGCGAGCGCGGTTAATCTGGTGAGCGTGGGAACTCTGGTGAGCGTGGGAACTCTGGGGAGCGTGGGAACTGTGGCGAGCACGGGAACTCTGGGCAGCGCAGGAACTCTGGGCAGCGTGGGAACTGTGTTGAGAATGGGAACTCTGGGAGTGCGGGAACTCTGGGGAGCGTGAGAAATCTGATGAGCGCCATAACTCTGGGGACTCCAAGAACTTTGGGGAGTGCAGGAACTCTGGGAAGTGCGAGAACTCTGGGGAGTGCGGGAACTGTAGCGAGTGCAGGAACTCTGGGGAGTGCGAGAACTCTGGGGAGTGCGAACTCGGGTGAGCGCAAGAACTCTGGGGAGCGCGGGAGCTCTGGGGAGCGCGGGAAGTCTGGGGAGCGCGGGAACTGTGGCGAGAACGGGAACTCTGGGAGCACGGGAAATCTGGGGAGCGTGAGAAATCTGATGAGCGCAAACTCTGGGGAGCGCCATAACTCTGGGGACTCCAAGAACTTTGGGGAGTGCGGGAACTCTGGGGAGTGGGGGAAGTCTGGTGAGTGCGAACTCGGGTGAGCGCAAGAAGTCTGGGGAGCGTGGGAGCTCTGGGGAGTGCGAACTCTGGCGAGCACAAACTCCGGCGAGCGTGAGAAGTCTGGTGAGTGCGGGAACTCTGGCGAGCGCAAACTCTGGTGAGTGCGAAGTCTGGGGAGCGTGAGAACTCTGGTGAGTGCGTACTCGGGGGAGTGCGAGAACTCTGGGGAGCGCGAGAACTCCGGCAAGCGCGAACTCTGGGGAGGGTGGGAACTCTGGCCAGCGCGAGAACTCTGGTGAGCGCAAGAACTCTGGTGAGTGCAAACTCTGACGAGTGCGAGAACTCTGGTTAGCGCAAACTCTGGTTAGCGCAAACTCTGGTGAGCGCAGGAACTGTGTCGAGCGTGGGAAATCAGGGGAGCGCGGGAACTCTGGGGAGCGCGGGAATTGTGGCGAGCGCGGGAACTCTGGGGAGTGTGGGAATTCTGGGGAGTGTGAACTCTGGCAAGCGCGAGAACCCTGGTGAGCGCGAGATCTCTCGGGAGGGCGGGGAACTCTGGCGAGTGTGAGAACTCTGGTGAGCATGGGAACTCTGGGGAGCACGAGAACTCTTGTGAATGCGTACTCTGGGGAGTGCGAGAACTCTCCCAAGCGCGAGATCTCTGGCGAGTGCAAACTCTGGGGAGCGCGGGAACTCTGGCAAGCGTGAGATCTCTGGTGAGTGCGAACTCTGGGGAGCGTGAGAACTGGTTAGCACGAACTCTGGGGAGCGCGGGAACTGTCGAGCGTGGGAAATCTGGGGAGCGCGGGAACTCTGGTGAGCGCAAGAACTCTGACAAGCGCGCGAACTCTGGGGATAGCGAACTCTGGCGAGCGTGAGAACTCTGGGCAGTGCGTACTCTGGGGAGCGCGAGAACTCTGGCAAGCGCGGGAACTGCGGTGAGCGCAAGAATTCTGGCGAGCGCGAACTCTGGGGAGCGCGAGAACTCTGGGGAGCGCGGGAACTCTGGGGATAGCAAACTCCGGCGAGCGCGAGAACCCTGGTGAGTGCGTACTCTGGAAAGTGTGAACACTCAGGTGAGCAGAAACTCCGGCGAGTGCGAGAACTGTGGCGAATGCGTACTCGGGGCAGTGCGAGAACTCTGGGGAGCGTGAGAAATCTGATGAGTGCAAACTCTGGGGAGTGCGAGAACTCTGGGGAGCGCGAGAAATCTGATGAGTGCAAACTCTGGGGAGTGCGAGAACTCTGGGGAGTGCGAGAACTGTGGCGAGCGCGGGAACTGAGGCGAGCGCGGGAACTGTGGCGAGTGCGGGAACTGTGGCGAGCACGGGAACTGAGGCGAGCGCGGGAACTGTGGCGAGTGCGGGAAGTCTGGGGAGCGCGGGAACTGTGGCGAGAATGGGAACTCTGGGAGCGCGGGAACTCTGGGGAGCGTGAGAAATCTGATGAGCGCAAACTCTGGGGAGCGCCATAACTCTGGGGACTCCAAGAACTTTGGGGAGTGCGGGAACTCTGGGGAGTGGGGGAAGTCTGGTGAGTGCGAACTCAGGTGAGCGCAAGAACTCTGGGGAGCGTGGGAGCTCTGGGGAGTGCAAACTCTGGCGAGCACAAACTCTGGCGAGCATGAGAAGTCTGGTGAGTGCGGGAAGTCTGGTGAGCGCGGGAACTCTGGCGAGCGCAAACTCTGGTGAGTGCGAAGTCTGGGGAGCGTGAGAACTCTGGTGAGTGCGTACTCAGGGGAGTGCAAGAACTCTGGTGAGAGCGGGAACTCTGGGGAGCGCGAACTCTGGGGAGGGTGGGAACTCTGGGGAGCGCGAACCCTGGGGAGCGTGGGAACTCTGGGGAGCGCGGGAACTCTGGGGAGCGCGAGAACTCAGGTGAGTGCAAACTCTGGCGAGCGTGAGAACTCAGGTGAGCGCGAACTCTGGCGAGCGCGGGAATTCTGGTTAGCACGAACTCTGGTGAGTGCGAACTCTGGCGAGCGTGAGATCTCTCGGGAGGGTGGGAACTCTGGGGAGCACGAGAACTCTGGCGAGTGCGAACTCTGGTGAGCGCAAGAACTCTCGGGAGGGCAGGAACTCTGGCGAGCGCGATCTCTGGGGAGCACGAGAACTCTGGGGAGCGCGGGAACTGTGGCGAGCGCGGGAACTCTGGTGAGTGCAAACTCTGACGAGTGCGAGAACTCTGGTTAGCGCAAACTCTGGTTAGCGCACACTCTGGTGAGCGCAGGAACTGTGTCGAGCGTGGGAAATCAGGGGAGCGCGGGAACTCTGGGGAGCGCGGGAACTGTGGCGAGCACAGGAACTCTGGGGAGCGCGGGAACTGTGGTGAGCACGGGAACTCTGGGAGCGCGGGAATTCTGGCAAGCGCGAACACTGGCGAGCGCGGGAGCTCTGGCGAGCGTGAACTCTTGCGAGCACGCGAACTCTGGCGAGTGCAAACTCTGGCAAGTGCGAGAACTCTGGGTATAGCGAACTCTGGCGTGCGTGGGAACTCTGGGGAGCGCGAGAACTGTTGCGAGCGCGGGAACTCTGGGCAGCACGGGAAATCGGGAGCGCAGGAACTCTGGGGAGCGCGGGAACTCTGAGGAGCCCGAGAACTGTGGTGAGCACGGGAACTCGGGGGAGCGTGAGAACTGTTGCGAGCGCGGGAACTCTGGGCAGCACGGGAAATCAGGGGAGCGCAGGAACTCTGGGGAGCGCGGGAACTCTGAGGAGGCCGAGAACTGTGGTGAGCACGGGAACTCTGGTGAGCGCAGGAACTGTGGGGAGCGCGGGAACTGTGGCGGGAACGGGAACTGTGGCGGGAACGGGAACTGTGGCGGGAACGGGAACTGTGGCGAGCGCGGGAACTGTGGCGGGAACGGGAACTCTGGGCAGCGCAGGAACTCTGGGCAGCGTGGGAACTGTGTTGAGAATGGGAACTCTGGGAGTGCGGGAACTCTGGGGAGCGTGAGAAATCTGATGAGCGCCATAACTCTGGGGACTCCAAGAACTTTGGGGAGTGCAGGAACTCTGGGAAGTGCGAGAACTCTGGGGAGTGCGGGAACTGTAGCGAGTGCAGGAACTCTGGGGAGTGCGAGAACTCTGGGGAGTGCGAACTCAGGTGAGCGCAAGAACTCTGGGGAGCGTGGGAGCTCTGGGGAGCGCGGGAACTGTGGCGAGAACGGGAACTCTGGGAGCGCGGGAACTCTGGGGAGCGTGAGAAATCTGATGAGCGCAAACTCTGGGGAGCGCCATAACTCTGGGGACTCCAAGAACTTTGGGGAGTGCGGGAACTCTGGGGAGTGGGGGAAGTCTGGTGAGTGCGAACTCGGGTGAGCGCAAGAACTCTGGGGAGCGTGGGAGCTCTGGGAAATGCGAACTCTGGCGAGCACAAACTCCGGCGAGCGTGAGAAGTCTGGTGAGTGCGGGAAGTCTGGTGAGCGCGGGAACTCTGGCGAGCGCAAACTCTGGTGAGTGCGAAGTCTGGGGAGCGTGAGAACTCTGGTGAGTGCGTACTCGGGGGAGTGCGAGAACTCTGGGGAGCACGGGAACTCCGGCAAGTGCGAACTCTGGGGAGGGTGGGAACTCTGGCCAGCGCGAGAACTCTGGTGAGCGCAAGAACTCTGGTGAGTGCAAACTCTGACGAGCGCGAGAACTCTGGTTAGCGCAAACTCTGACGAGCGCGAGAACTCTGGTTAGCGCAAACTCTGGTTAGCGCAAACTCTGGTGAGCGCAGGAACTGTGTCGAGCGTGGGAAATCAGGGGAGCGCGGGAACTCTGGGGAGCGCGGGAATTGTGGCGAGCGCGGGAACTCTGGGGAGTGTGGGAATTCTGGGGAGTGTGAACTCTGGCAAGCGCGAGAACCCTGGTGAGTGCGAACTCGGGTGAGCGCGAGATCTCTCGGGAGGGCGGGAACTCTGGCGAGTGTGAGAACTCTGGTGAGCATGGGAACTCTGGGGAGCGCGAGAACTCTTGTGAATGCGTACTCTGGGGAGTGCGAGAACTCTCCCGAGCGCGAGATCTCTGGTGAGTGCAAACTCTGGGGAGCACGGGAACTCTGGCAAGCGCGAGATCTCTGGTGAGTGCGAACTCTGGGGAGCACGGGAACTCTGACGAGCGTGAGAACCCTGGTGAGTGCGAACTCTGGGGAGCACGGGAACTCTGGCAAGCGCGAGAACCCTGGTGAGTGCGAACTCTGGGGAGCGTGAGAACTGGTTAGCACGAACTCTGGTGAGCGCAGGAACTGTCGAGCGTGGGAAATCTGGGGAGCGCGGGAACTCTGGTGAGCGCAAGAACTCTGACAAGCGCGCGAACTCTGGGGATAGCGAACTCTGGCGAGCGTGAGAACTCTGGGCAGTGCGTACTCTGGGGAGCGCGAGAACTCTGGCAAGCGCGGGAACTGCGGTGAGCGCAAGAATTCTGGGGAGCGCGAACTCTGGGGAGCGCGAGAACTCTGGGGAGTACGGGAACTCTGGGGAGTGTGAACTCTGGGGAGTATGGGAACACTGGCAAGCGCGAACTTTGGGGAGCGCGGGACCTTTAGGGAGCGTGGGAACTCTGGGGAGCACGAGAAAAGTGGTGAGTGCGAACTCTGGGGAGTACAGGATCTCTGGGGAGCGCGGGAACTGTGGCGGGAACGGGAACTGTGGCGGGAACGGGAACTGTGGCGGGAACGGGAACTGTGGCGGGCACGGGAACTCTGGGGAGGGCGGGAACTCTGGGGAGGGCGGGAACTCTGGGGAGCGCGAGAACTCTGGGGAGCGCGGGAACTCTGGGGATAGCAAACTCCGGCGAGCGCGAGAACCCTGGTGAGTGCGTACTCTGGAAAGTGTGAGAACTCAGGTGAGCAGAAACTCTGGCGAGTGCGAGAACTCTGTCGAGTGCGAGAACTGTGGCGAGTGTGAGAACTCTGGCGAATGCGTACTCGGGGCAGTGCGAGAACTCTGGGGAGCGTGAGAAATCTGATGAGTGCAAACTCTGGGGAGTGCGAGAACTCTGGGGAGCGCGAGAAATCTGATGAGCACAAACTCTGGGAAGTGCGAGAACTCTGGGGAGTGCGAGAACTGTGGCGAGCGCGGGAACTGTGGCCAGCGCGGGAACTCTGGGGAGCGCGGGAACTGTGGCGAGAACGGGAACTCTGGGAGCGCGGGAACTCTGGGGAGCGTGAGAAATCTGATGAGCGCAAACTCTGGGGAGCGCCATAACTCTGGGGACTCCAAGAACTTTGGGGAGTGCGGGAACTCTGGGGAGTGGGGGAAGTCTGGTGAGTGCGAACTCAGGTGAGCGCAAGAACTCTGGGGAGCGTGGGAGCTCTGGGGAGTGCAAACTCTGGCGAGCACAAACTCTGGCGAGCATGAGAAGTCTGGTGAGTGCGGGAAGTCTGGTGAGCGCGGGAACTCTGGCGAGCGCAAACTCTGGTGAGTGCGAAGTCTGGGGAGCGTGAGAACTCTGGTGAGTGCGTACTCGGGAGAGTGCAAGAACTCTGGTGAGAGCGGGAACTCTCGGGAGCGCGAACTCTGGGGAGGGTGGGAACTCTGGGGAGCGCGAGATCTCTCGGGAGGGCAGGAACTCTGGCGAGCGCGATCTCTGGTAAGCGCGAGAACTTTGGCGAGCGCGGTTAATCTGGTGAGCGTGGGAACTCTGGTGAGCGTGGGAACTCTGGGGAGCGTGGGAACTGTGGCGAGCACGGGAACTCTGGGCAGCGCAGGAACTCTGGGCAGCGTGGGAACTGTGTTGAGAATGGGAACTCTGGGAGTGCGGGAACTCTGGGGAGCGTGAGAAATCTGATGAGCGCCATAACTCTGGGGACTCCAAGAACTTTGGGGAGTGCAGGAACTCTGGGAAGTGCGAGAACTCTGGGGAGTGCGGGAACTGTAGCGAGTGCAGGAACTCTGGGGAGTGCGAGAACTCTGGGGAGTGCGAACTCGGGTGAGCGCAAGAACTCTGGGGAGCGCGGGAGCTCTGGGGAGCGCGGGAAGTCTGGGGAGCGCGGGAACTGTGGCGAGAACGGGAACTCTGGGAGCACGGGAAATCTGGGGAGCGTGAGAAATCTGATGAGCGCAAACTCTGGGGAGCGCCATAACTCTGGGGACTCCAAGAACTTTGGGGAGTGCGGGAACTCTGGGGAGTGGGGGAAGTCTGGTGAGTGCGAACTCGGGTGAGCGCAAGAAGTCTGGGGAGCGTGGGAGCTCTGGGGAGTGCGAACTCTGGCGAGCACAAACTCCGGCGAGCGTGAGAAGTCTGGTGAGTGCGGGAACTCTGGCGAGCGCAAACTCTGGTGAGTGCGAAGTCTGGGGAGCGTGAGAACTCTGGTGAGTGCGTACTCGGGGGAGTGCGAGAACTCTGGGGAGCGCGGGAACTCCGGCAAGCGCGAACTCTGGGGAGGGTGGGAACTCTGGCCAGCGCGAGAACTCTGGTGAGCGCAAGAACTCTGGTGAGTGCAAACTCTGACGAGTGCGAGAACTCTGGTTAGCGCAAACTCTGGTTAGCGCAAACTCTGGTGAGCGCAGGAACTGTGTCGAGCGTGGGAAATCAGGGGAGCGCGGGAACTCTGGGGAGCGCGGGAATTGTGGCGAGCGCGGGAACTCTGGGGAGTGTGGGAATTCTGGGGAGTGTGAACTCTGGCAAGCGCGAGAACCCTGGTGAGCGCGAGATCTCTCGGGAGGGCGGGAACTCTGGCGAGTGTGAGAACTCTGGTGAGCATGGGAACTCTGGGGAGCACGAGAACTCTTGTGAATGCGTACTCTGGGGAGTGCGAGAACTCTCCCAAGCGCGAGATCTCTGGCGAGTGCAAACTCTGGGGAGCGCGGGAACTCTGGCAAGCGTGAGATCTCTGGTGAGTGCGAACTCTGGGGAGCGTGAGAACTGGTTAGCACGAACTCTGGGGAGCGCGGGAACTGTCGAGCGTGGGAAATCTGGGGAGCGCGGGAACTCTGGTGAGCGCAAGAACTCTGACAAGCGCGCGAACTCTGGGGATAGCGAACTCTGGCGAGCGTGAGAACTCTGGGCAGTGCGTACTCTGGGGAGCGCGAGAACTCTGGCAAGCGCGGGAACTGCGGTGAGCGCAAGAATTCTGGCGAGCGCGAACTCTGGGGAGCGCGAGAACTCTGGGGAGCGCGGGAACTCTGGGGATAGCAAACTCCGGCGAGCGCGAGAACCCTGGTGAGTGCGTACTCTGGAAAGTGTGAACACTCAGGTGAGCAGAAACTCCGGCGAGTGCGAGAACTGTGGCGAATGCGTACTCGGGGCAGTGCGAGAACTCTGGGGAGCGTGAGAAATCTGATGAGTGCAAACTCTGGGGAGTGCGAGAACTCTGGGGAGCGCGAGAAATCTGATGAGTGCAAACTCTGGGGAGTGCGAGAACTCTGGGGAGTGCGAGAACTGTGGCGAGCGCGGGAACTGAGGCGAGCGCGGGAACTGTGGCGAGTGCGGGAACTGTGGCGAGCACGGGAACTGAGGCGAGCGCGGGAACTGTGGCGAGTGCGGGAAGTCTGGGGAGCGCGGGAACTGTGGCGAGAATGGGAACTCTGGGAGCGCGGGAACTCTGGGGAGCGTGAGAAATCTGATGAGCGCAAACTCTGGGGAGCGCCATAACTCTGGGGACTCCAAGAACTTTGGGGAGTGCGGGAACTCTGGGGAGTGGGGGAAGTCTGGTGAGTGCGAACTCAGGTGAGCGCAAGAACTCTGGGGAGCGTGGGAGCTCTGGGGAGTGCAAACTCTGGCGAGCACAAACTCTGGCGAGCATGAGAAGTCTGGTGAGTGCGGGAAGTCTGGTGAGCGCGGGAACTCTGGCGAGCGCAAACTCTGGTGAGTGCGAAGTCTGGGGAGCGTGAGAACTCTGGTGAGTGCGTACTCAGGGGAGTGCAAGAACTCTGGTGAGAGCGGGAACTCTGGGGAGCGCGAACTCTGGGGAGGGTGGGAACTCTGGGGAGCGCGAACCCTGGGGAGCGTGGGAACTCTGGGGAGCGCGGGAACTCTGGGGAGCGCGAGAACTCAGGTGAGTGCAAACTCTGGCGAGCGTGAGAACTCAGGTGAGCGCGAACTCTGGCGAGCGCGGGAATTCTGGTTAGCACGAACTCTGGTGAGTGCGAACTCTGGCGAGCGTGAGATCTCTCGGGAGGGTGGGAACTCTGGGGAGCACGAGAACTCTGGCGAGTGCGAACTCTGGTGAGCGCAAGAACTCTCGGGAGGGCAGGAACTCTGGCGAGCGCGATCTCTGGGGAGCACGAGAACTCTGGGGAGCGCGGGAACTGTGGCGAGCGCGGGAACTCTGGTGAGTGCAAACTCTGACGAGTGCGAGAACTCTGGTTAGCGCAAACTCTGGTTAGCGCACACTCTGGTGAGCGCAGGAACTGTGTCGAGCGTGGGAAATCAGGGGAGCGCGGGAACTCTGGGGAGCGCGGGAACTGTGGCGAGCACAGGAACTCTGGGGAGCGCGGGAACTGTGGTGAGCACGGGAACTCTGGGAGCGCGGGAATTCTGGCAAGCGCGAACACTGGCGAGCGCGGGAGCTCTGGCGAGCGTGAACTCTTGCGAGCACGCGAACTCTGGCGAGTGCAAACTCTGGCAAGTGCGAGAACTCTGGGTATAGCGAACTCTGGCGTGCGTGGGAACTCTGGGGAGCGCGAGAACTGTTGCGAGCGCGGGAACTCTGGGCAGCACGGGAAATCGGGAGCGCAGGAACTCTGGGGAGCGCGGGAACTCTGAGGAGCCCGAGAACTGTGGTGAGCACGGGAACTCGGGGGAGCGTGAGAACTGTTGCGAGCGCGGGAACTCTGGGCAGCACGGGAAATCAGGGGAGCGCAGGAACTCTGGGGAGCGCGGGAACTCTGAGGAGGCCGAGAACTGTGGTGAGCACGGGAACTCTGGTGAGCGCAGGAACTGTGGGGAGCGCGGGAACTGTGGCGGGAACGGGAACTGTGGCGGGAACGGGAACTGTGGCGGGCACGGGAACTCTGGGGAGGGCGGGAACTCTGGGGAGCGCGGGAACTGTGGCGAGCGCGGGAACTGTGGCGGGAACGGGAACTCTGGGCAGCGCAGGAACTCTGGGCAGCGTGGGAACTGTGTTGAGAATGGGAACTCTGGGAGTGCGGGAACTCTGGGGAGCGTGAGAAATCTGATGAGCGCCATAACTCTGGGGACTCCAAGAACTTTGGGGAGTGCAGGAACTCTGGGAAGTGCGAGAACTCTGGGGAGTGCGGGAACTGTAGCGAGTGCAGGAACTCTGGGGAGTGCGAGAACTCTGGGGAGTGCGAACTCGGGTGAGCGCACGAACTCTGGGGAGCGCGGGAGCTCTGGGGAGCGCGGGAAGTCTGGGGAGCGCGGGAACTGTGGCGAGAATGGGAACTCTGGGAGCGCGGGAACTCTGGGGAGCGTGAGAAATCTGATGAGCGCAAACTCTGGGGAGCGCCATAACTCTGGGGACTCCAAGAACTTTGGGGAGTGCGGGAACTCTGGGGAGTGGGGGAAGTCTGGTGAGTGCGAACTCGGGTGAGCGCAAGAACTCTGGGGAGCGTGGGAGCTCTGGGAAATGCGAACTCTGGCGAGCACAAACTCCGGCGAGCGTGAGAAGTCTGGTGAGTGCGGGAAGTCTGGTGAGCGCGGGAACTCTGGCGAGCGCAAACTCTGGTGAGTGCGAAGTCTGGGGAGCGTGAGAACTCTGGTGAGTGCGTACTCGGGGGAGTGCGAGAACTCTGGGGAGCACGGGAACTCCGGCAAGTGCGAACTCTGGGGAGGGTGGGAACTCTGGCCAGCGCGAGAACTCTGGTGAGCGCAAGAACTCTGGTGAGTGCAAACTCTGACGAGCGCGAGAACTCTGGTTAGCGCAAACTCTGACGAGCGCGAGAACTCTGGTTAGCGCAAACTCTGGTTAGCGCAAACTCTGGTGAGCGCAGGAACTGTGTCGAGCGTGGGAAATCAGGGGAGCGCGGGAACTCTGGGGAGCGCGGGAATTGTGGCGAGCGCGGGAACTCTGGGGAGTGTGGGAATTCTGGGGAGTGTGAACTCTGGCAAGCGCGAGAACCCTGGTGAGTGCGAACTCGGGTGAGCGCGAGATCTCTCGGGAGGGCGGGAACTCTGGCGAGTGTGAGAACTCTGGTGAGCATGGGAACTCTGGGGAGCGCGAGAACTCTTGTGAATGCGTACTCTGGGGAGTGCGAGAACTCTCCCGAGCGCGAGATCTCTGGTGAGTGCAAACTCTGGGGAGCACGGGAACTCTGGCAAGCGCGAGATCTCTGGTGAGTGCGAACTCTGGGGAGCACGGGAACTCTGACGAGCGTGAGAACCCTGGTGAGTGCGAACTCTGGGGAGCACGGGAACTCTGGCAAGCGCGAGAACCCTGGTGAGTGCGAACTCTGGGGAGCGTGAGAACTGGTTAGCACGAACTCTGGTGAGCGCAGGAACTGTCGAGCGTGGGAAATCTGGGGAGCGCGGGAACTCTGGTGAGCGCAAGAACTCTGACAAGCGCGCGAACTCTGGGGATAGCGAACTCTGGCGAGCGTGAGAACTCTGGGCAGTGCGTACTCTGGGGAGCGCGAGAACTCTGGCAAGCGCGGGAACTGCGGTGAGCGCAAGAATTCTGGGGAGCGCGAACTCTGGGGAGCGCGAGAACTCTGGGGAGTACGGGAACTCTGGGGAGTGTGAACTCTGGGGAGTACGGGAACACTGGCAAGCGCGAACTTTGGGGAGCGCGGGACCTTTAGGGAGCGTGGGAACTCTGGGGAGCACGAGAAAACTGGTGAGTGCGAACTCTGGGGAGTACAGGATCTCTGGGGAGCGCGGGAACTGTGGGGAGCACGGGAACTGTGGCGAGCACGGGAACTCTGGGGAGCGCGGGAACTGTGGTGAGCGCGGGAACTGTGGCGGGAACGGGAACTGTGGCGGGAAGGGGAACTGTGGCGGGCACGGGAACTCTGGGGAGGGCGGGAACTCTGGGGATAGCAAACTCTGGCGAGCGCGAGAACCCTGGTGAGTGCGTACTCTGGAAAGTGTGAACACTCAGGTGAGCAGAAACTCTGGCGAGTGCGAGAACTCTGTCGAGTGCGAGAACTGTGGCGAGTGTGAGAACTCTGGCGAATGCGTACTCGGGGCAGTGCGAGAACTCTGGGGAGCGCGAGAAATCTGATGAGTGCAAACTCTGGGGAGTGCAAGAACTCTGGGGAGTGCGAGAACTGTGGCGAGCGCGGGAACTGTGGCGAGCGCGGGAACTGAGGCGAGCACGGGAACTGTGGCGAGCGCGGGAACTGTGGCGAGTGTGGGAAGTCTGGGGAGCGCGGGAACTGTGGCGAGAATGGGAACTCTGGGAGCGCGGGAACTCTGGGGAGCGTGAGAAATCTGATGAGCGCAAACTCTGGGGAGCGCCATAACTCTGGGGACTCCAAGAACTTTGGGGAGTGCGGGAACTCTGGGGAGTGGGGGAAGTCTGGTGAGTGCGAACTCAGGTGAGCGCAAGAACTCAGGGGAGCGTGGGAGCTCTGGGGAGTGCAAACTCTGGCGAGCACAAACTCTGGCGAGCGTGAGAAGTCTGGTGAGTGCGGGAAGTCTGGTGAGCGCGGGAACTCTGGCGAGCGCAAACTCTGGTGAGTGCGAAGTCTGGGGAGCGTGAGAACTCTGGTGAGTGCGTACTCAGGGGAGTGCAAGAACTCTGGTGAGAGCGGGAACTCTGGGGAGCGCGAACTCTGGGGAGGGTGGGAACTCTGGGGAGCGCGAACCCTGGGGAGCGTGGGAACTCTGGCCAGCACGAGAACTCTGGTGAGCGCGAGAACTCAGGTGAGTGCAAACTCTGGCGAGCGTGAGAACTCAGGTGAGCGCGAACTCTGGCGAGCGCGGGAATTCTGGTTAGCACGAACTCTGGTGAGTGCGAACTCTGGCGAGCGTGAGATCTCTCGGGAGGGTGGGAACTCTGGGGAGCACGAGAACTCTGGCGAGTGCGAACTCTGGTGAGCGCAAGAACTCTCGGGAGGGCAGGAACTCTGGCAAGCGCGATCTCTGGGGAGCGCGGGAACTGTGGCGAGCGCGGGAACTCTGGTGAGTGCGGGAACTCTGGTGAGTGCAAACTCTGACGAGTGCGAGAACTCTGGTTAGCGCAAACTCTGGTTAGCGCACACTCTGGTGAGCGCAGGAACTGTGTCGAGCGTGGGAAATCAGGGGAGCGCGGGAACTCTGGGGAGCGCGGGAACTGTGGCGAGCACAGGAACTCTGGGGAGCGCGGGAACTGTGGTGAGCACGGGAACTCTGGGAGCGCGGGAATTCTGGCAAGCGCGAACACTGGCGAGCGCGGGAGCTCTGGCGAGCGTGAACTCTTGTGAGCACGCGAACTCTGGCGAGTGCAAACTCTGGCAAGTGCGAGAACTCTGGGTATAGCGAACTCTGGCGTGCGTGGGAACTCTGGGGAGCGCGAGAACTGTTGCGAGCGCGGGAACTCTGGGCAGCACGGGAAATCAGGGGAGCGCAGGAACTCTGGGGAGCGCGGGAACTCTGAGGAGCCCGAGAACTGTGGTGAGCACGGGAACTCTGGGGAGCGTGAGAACTGTTGCGAGCGCGGGAACTCTGGGCAGCACGGGAAATCAGGGGAGCGCAGGAACTCTGGGGAGCGCGGGAACTCTGAGGAGCCCGAGAACTGTGGTGAGCACGGGAACTCGGGGGGAGCGCAGAAACTGTGGGGAGCGCGGGAATTGTGGCGAGCGCGGGAACTCTGGGGAGTGTGGGAATTCTGGGGAGTGTGAACTCTGGCAAGCGCGAGAACCCTGGTGAGTGCGAACTCGGGTGAGCGCGAGATCTCTCGGGAGGGCGGGAACTCTGGCGAGTGTGAGAACTCTGGTGAGCATGGGAACTCTGGGGAGCGCGAGAACTCTTGTGAATGCGTACTCTGGGGAGTGCGAGAACTCTCCCGAGCGCGAGATCTCTGGTGAGTGCGAACTCTGGGGAGCACGGGAACTCTGACGAGCGTGAGAACCCTGGTGAGTGCGAACTCTGGGGAGCACGGGAACTCTGGCAAGCGCGAGAACCCTGGTGAGTGCGAACTCTGGGGAGCGTGAGAACTGGTTAGCACGAACTCTGGTGAGCGCAGGAACTGTCGAGCGTGGGAAATCTGGGGAGCGCGGGAACTCTGGTGAGCGCAAGAACTCTGACAAGCGCGCGAACTCTGGGGATAGCGAACTCTGGCGAGCGTGAGAACTCTGGGCAGTGCGTACTCTGGGGAGCGCGAGAACTCTGGCAAGCGCGGGAACTGCAGTGAGCGCAAGAATTCTGGCGAGCGCGAACTCTGGGGAGCGCGAGAACTCTGGGGAGTACGGGAACTCTGGGGAGTGTGAACTCTGGGGAGTACGGGAACACTGGCAAGCGCGAACTTTGGGGAGCGCGGGACCTTTAGGGAGCGTGGGAACTCTGGGGAGCACGAGAAAACTGGTGAGTGCGAACTCTGGGGAGTACAGGATCTCTGGGGAGCGCAGGAACTGTGGGGAGCGCGGGAACTGTGGCGAGCACAGGAACTCTGGGGAGCGCGGGAACTGTGGTGAGCACGGGAACTGGCGGGAACGGGAACTGTGGCGGGCACGGGAACTCTGGGGAGGGCGGGAACTCTGGGGAGCGCGCGAACTCTGGGGAGCGCGAGAACTCTGGGGAGCGCGGGAACTCTGGTGAGTGCAAACTCTGGCGAGCGTGAGAACTCAGGTGAGCGCGAACTCTGGCGAGCGCGGGAATTCTGGTTAGCACGAACTCTGGTGAGTGCGAACTCTGGCGAGTGCGAACTCTCGCGAGCGTGAGATCTCTCGGGAGGGTGGGAACTCTGGGGAGCACGAGAACTCTGGCGAGTGCGAACTCTGGTGAGCGCAAGAACTCTCGGGAGGGCAGGAACTCTGGCGAGCGCGATCTCTGGGGAGCACGAGAACTCTGGGGAGCGCGGGAACTGTGGCGAGCGCGGGAACTCTCGTGAGTGCGGGAACTCTGGTGAGTGCAAACTCTGACGAGTGCGAGAACTCTGGTTAGCGCAAACTCTGGTTAGCGCACACTCTGGTGAGCGCAGGAACTGTGTCGAGCGTGGGAAATCAGGGGAGCGCGGGAACTCTGGGGAGCGCGGGAACTGTGGCGAGCACAGGAACTCTGGGGAGCGCGGGAACTGTGGTGAGCACGGGAACTCTGGGAGCGCGGGAATTCTGGCAAGCGCGAACACTGGCGAGCGCGGGAGCTCTGGCGAGCGTGAACTCTTGCGAGCACGCGAACTCTGGCGAGTGCAAACTCTGGCAAGTGCGAGAACTCTGGGTATAGCGAACTCTGGCGTGCGTGGGAACTCTGGGGAGCGCGAGAACTGTTGCGAGCGCGGGAACTCTGGGCAGCACGGGAAATCGGGAGCGCAGGAACTCTGGGGAGCGCGGGAACTCTGAGGAGCCCGAGAACTGTGGTGAGCACGGGAACTTGGGGGAGCGTGAGAACTGTTGCGAGCGCGGGAACTCTGGGCAGCACGGGAAATCAGGGGAGCGCAGGAACTCTGGGGAGCGCGGGAACTCTGAGGAGCCCGAGAACTGTGGTGAGCACGGGAACTCTGGTGAGCGCAGGAACTGTGGGGAGCGCGGGAACTGTGGCGGGAACGGGAACTGTGGCGGGAACGGGAACTGTGGCGGGAACGGGAACTCTGGGGAGGGCGGGAACTCTGGGGAGCGCGGGAACTGTGGCGAGCGCGGGAACTGTGGCGGGAACGGGAACTGTGGCGGGAACAGGAACTGTGGCGGGAACGGGAACTGTGGCGGGCACGGGAACTCTGGGCAGCGCAGGAACTCTGGGCAGCGTGGGAACTGTGTTGAGAATGGGAACTCTGGGAGTGCGGGAACTCTGGGGAGCGTGAGAAATCTGATGAGCGCCATAACTCTGGGGACTCCAAGAACTTTGGGGAGTGCAGGAACTCTGGGAAGTGCGAGAACTCTGGGGAGTGCGGGAACTGTAGCGAGTGCAGGAACTCTGGGGAGTGCGAGAACTCTGGGGAGTGCGAACTCGGGTGAGCGCAAGAACTCTGGGGAGCGCGGGAGCTCTGGGGAGCGCGGGAAGTCTGGGGAGCGCGGGAACTGTGGCGAGAACGGGAACTCTGGGAGCGCGGGAACTCTGGGGAGCGTGAGAAATCTGATGAGCGCAAACTCTGGGGAGCGCCATAACTCTGGGGACTCCAAGAACTTTGGGGAGTGCGGGAACTCTGGGGAGTGGGGGAAGTCTGGTGAGTGCGAACTCGGGTGAGCGCAAGAACTCTGGGGAGCGTGGGAGCTCTGGGAAATGCGAACTCTGGCGAGCACAAACTCCGGCGAGCGTGAGAAGTCTGGTGAGTGCGGGAAGTCTGGTGAGCGCGGGAACTCTGGCGAGCGCAAACTCTGGTGAGTGCGAAGTCTGGGGAGCGTGAGAACTCTGGTGAGTGCGTACTCGGGGGAGTGCGAGAACTCTGGGGAGCACGGGAACTCCGGCAAGTGCGAACTCTGGGGAGGGTGGGAACTCTGGCCAGCGCGAGAACTCTGGTGAGCGCAAGAACTCTGGTGAGTGCAAACTCTGACGAGCGCGAGAACTCTGGTTAGCGCAAACTCTGACGAGCGTGAGAACTCTGGTTAGCGCAAACTCTGGTTAGCGCAAACTCTGGTGAGCGCAGGAACTGTGTCGAGCGTGGGAAATCAGGGGAGCGCGGGAACTCTGGGGAGCGCGGGAATTGTGGCGAGCGCGGGAACTCTGGGGAGTGTGGGAATTCTGGGGAGTGTGAACTCTGGCAAGCGCGAGAACCCTGGTGAGTGCGAACTCGGGTGAGCGCGAGATCTCTCGGGAGGGCGGGAACTCTGGCGAGTGTGAGAACTCTGGTGAGCATGGGAACTCTGGGGAGCGCGAGAACTCTTGTGAATGCGTACTCTGGGGAGTGCGAGAACTCTCCCGAGCGCGAGATCTCTGGTGAGTGCAAACTCTGGGGAGCACGGGAACTCTGGCAAGCGCGAGATCTCTGGTGAGTGCGAACTCTGGGGAGCACGGGAACTCTGACGAGCGTGAGAACCCTGGTGAGTGCGAACTCTGGGGAGCACGGGAACTCTGGCAAGCGCGAGAACCCTGGTGAGTGCGAACTCTGGGGAGCGTGAGAACTGGTTAGCACGAACTCTGGTGAGCGCAGGAACTGTCGAGCGTGGGAAATCTGGGGAGCGCGGGAACTCTGGTGAGCGCAAGAACTCTGACAAGCGCGCGAACTCTGGGGATAGCGAACTCTGGCGAGCGTGAGAACTCTGGGCAGTGCGTACTCTGGGGAGCGCGAGAACTCTGGCAAGCGCGGGAACTGCAGTGAGCGCAAGAATTCTGGCGAGCGCGAACTCTGGGGAGCGCGAGAACTCTGGGGAGTACGGGAACTCTGGGGAGTGTGAACTCTGGGGAGTACGGGAACACTGGCAAGCGCGAACTTTGGGGAGCGCGGGACCTTTAGGGAGCGTGGGAACTCTGGGGAGCACGAGAAAACTGGTGAGTGCGAACTCTGGGGAGTACAGGATCTCTGGGGAGCGCAGGAACTGTGGGGAGCGCGGGAACTGTGGCGAGCACGGGAACTCTGGGGAGCGCGGGAACTGTGGCGGGAACGGGAACTGTGGCGGGAACGGGAACTGTGGCGGGCACGGGAACTCTGGGGAGGGCGGGAACTCTGGGGATAGCAAACTCTGGCGAGCGCGAGAACCCTGGTGAGTGCGTACTCTGGAAAGTGTGAACACTCAGGTGAGCAGAAACTCTGGCGAGTGCGAGAACTCTGTCGAGTGCGAGAACTGTGGCGAGTGTGAGAACTCTGGCGAATGCGTACTCGGGGCAGTGCGAGAACTCTGGGGAGCGCGAGAAATCTGATGAGTGCAAACTCTGGGGAGTGCGAGAACTCTGGGGAGCGCGAGAAATCTGATGAGCACAAACTCTGGGAAGTGCGAGAACTCTGGGGAGTGCGAGAACTGTGGCGAGCGCGGGAACTGTGGCGAGTGTGGGAAGTCTGGGGAGCGCGGGAACTGTGGCGAGAATGGGAACTCTGGGAGCGCGGGAACTCTGGGGAGCGTGAGAAATCTGATGAGCACAAACTCTGGGGAGCGCCATAACTCTGGGGACTCCAAGAACTTTGGGGAGTGCGGGAACTCTGGGGAGTGGGGGAAGTCTGGTGAGTGCGAACTCAGGTGAGCGCAAGAACTCAGGGGAGCGTGGGAGCTCTGGGGAGTGCAAGCTCTGGGGAGTGCAAACTCTGGCGAGCACAAACTCTGGCGAGCGTGAGAAGTCTGGTGAGTGCGGGAAGTCTGGTGAGCGCGGGAACTCTGGCGAGCGCAAACTCTGGTGAGTGCGAAGTCTGGGGAGCGTGAGAACTCTGGTGAGTGCGTACTCAGGGGAGTGCAAGAACTCTGGTGAGAGCGGGAACTCTCGGGAGCGCGAACTCTGCGAGGGTGGGAACTCTGGGGAGCGCGAACCCTGGGGAGCGTGGGAACTCTGGCCAGCACGAGAACTCTGGTGAGCGCGAGAACTCAGGTGAGTGCAAACTCTGGCGAGCGTGAGAACTCAGGTGAGCGCGAACTCTGGCGAGCGCGGGAATTCTGGTTAGCACGAACTCTGGTGAGTGCGAACTCTGGCGAGCGTGAGATCTCTCGGGAGGGTGGGAACTCTGGGGAGCACGAGAACTCTGGCGAGTGCGAACTCTGGTGAGCGCAAGAACTCTCGGGAGGGCAGGAACTCTGGCGAGCGTGATCTCTGGGGAGCACGAGAACTCTGGGGAGCGCGGGAACTGTGGCGAGCGCGGGAACTCTGGTGAGTGCGGGAACTCTGGTGAGTGCAAACTCTGACGAGTGCGAGAACTCTGGTTAGCGCAAACTCTGGTTAGCGCAAACTCTGGTGAGCGCAGGAACTGTGTCGAGCGTGGGAAATCAGGGGAGCGCGGGAACTCTGGGGAGCGCGGGAACTGTGGCGAGCACAGGAACTCTGGGGAGCGCGGGAACTGTGGTGAGCACGGGAACTCTGGGAGCGCGGGAATTCTGGCAAGCGCGAACACTGGCGAGCGCGGGAGCTCTGGCGAGCGTGAACTCTTGTGAGCACGCGAACTCTGGCGAGTGCAAACTCTGGCAAGTGCGAGAACTCTGGGTATAGCGAACTCTGGCGTGCGTGGGAACTCTGGGGAGCGCGAGAACTGTTGCGAGCGCGGGAACTCTGGGCAGCACGGGAAATCAGGGGAGCGCAGGAACTCTGGGGAGCGCGGGAACTCTGAGGAGCCCGAGAACTGTGGTGAGCACGGGAACTCTGGGGAGCGTGAGAACTGTTGCGAGCGCGGGAACTCTGGGCAGCACGGGAAATCAGGGGAGCGCAGGAACTCTGGGGAGCGCGGGAACTCTGAGGAGGCCGAGAACTGTGGTGAGCACGGGAACTCGGGGGAGCGCAGAAACTGTGGGGAGCGCGGGAATTGTGGCGAGCGCGGGAACTCTGGGGAGTGTGGGAATTCTGGGGAGTGTGAACTCTGGCAAGCGCGAGAACCCTGGTGAGTGCGAACTCGGGTGAGCGCGAGATCTCTCGGGAGGGCGGGAACTCTGGCGAGTGTGAGAACTCTGGTGAGCATGGGAACTCTGGGGAGCGCGAGAACTCTTGTGAATGCGTACTCTGGGGAGTGCGAGAACTCTCCCGAGCGCGAGATCTCTGGTGAGTGCAAACTCTGGGGAGCACGGGAACTCTGGCAAGCGCGAGATCTCTGGTGAGTGCGAACTCTGGGGAGCACGGGAACTCTGACGAGCGTGAGAACCCTGGTGAGTGCGAACTCTGGGGAGCACGGGAACTCTGGCAAGCGCGAGAACCCTGGTGAGTGCGAACTCTGGGGAGCGTGAGAACTGGTTAGCACGAACTCTGGTGAGCGCAGGAACTGTCGAGCGTGGGAAATCTGGGGAGCGCGGGAACTCTGGTGAGCGCAAGAACTCTGACAAGCGCGCGAACTCTGGGGATAGCGAACTCTGGCGAGCGTGAGAACTCTGGGCAGTGCGTACTCTGGGGAGCGCGAGAACTCTGGCAAGCGCGGGAACTGCAGTGAGCGCAAGAATTCTGGCGAGCGCGAACTCTGGGGAGCGCGAGAACTCTGGGGAGTACGGGAACTCTGGGGAGTGTGAACTCTGGGGAGTACGGGAACACTGGCAAGCGCGAACTTTGGGGAGCGCGGGACCTTTAGGGAGCGTGGGAACTCTGGGGAGCACGAGAAAACTGGTGAGTGCGAACTCTGGGGAGTACAGGATCTCTGGGGAGCGCAGGAACTGTGGGGAGCGCGGGAACTGTGGCGAGCACGGGAACTCTGGGGAGCGCGGGAACTGTGGTGAGCACGGGAACTGGCGGGAACGGGAACTGTGGCGGGCACGGGAACTCTGGGGAGGGCGGGAACTCTGGGGAGCGCGCGAACTCTGGGGAGCGCGAGAACTCTGGGGAGCGCGGGAACTCTGGTGAGTGCAAACTCTGGCGAGCGTGAGAACTCTGGTTAGCGCAAACTCTGGTTAGCGCAAACTCTGGTGAGCGCAGGAACTGTGTCGAGCGTGGGAAATCAGGGGAGCGCGGGAACTCTGGGGAGCGCGGGAATTGTGGCGAGCGCGGGAACTCTGGGGAGTGTGGGAATTCTGGGGAGTGTGAACTCTGGCAAGCGCGAGAACCCTGGTGAGCGCGAGATCTCTCGGGAGGGCGGGAACTCTGGCGAGTGTGAGAACTCTGGTGAGCATGGGAACTCTGGGGAGCACGAGAACTCTTGTGAATGCGTACTCTGGGGAGTGCGAGAACTCTCCCAAGCGCGAGATCTCTGGCGAGTGCAAACTCTGGGGAGCGCGGGAACTCTGGCAAGCGTGAGATCTCTGGTGAGTGCGAACTCTGGGGAGCGTGAGAACTGGTTAGCACGAACTCTGGGGAGCGCGGGAACTGTCGAGCGTGGGAAATCTGGGGAGCGCGGGAACTCTGGTGAGCGCAAGAACTCTGACAAGCGCGCGAACTCTGGGGATAGCGAACTCTGGCGAGCGTGAGAACTCTGGGCAGTGCGTACTCTGGGGAGCGCGAGAACTCTGGCAAGCGCGGGAACTGCGGTGAGCGCAAGAATTCTGGCGAGCGCGAACTCTGGGGAGCGCGAGAACTCTGGGGAGCGCGGGAACTCTGGGGATAGCAAACTCCGGCGAGCGCGAGAACCCTGGTGAGTGCGTACTCTGGAAAGTGTGAACACTCAGGTGAGCAGAAACTCCGGCGAGTGCGAGAACTGTGGCGAATGCGTACTCGGGGCAGTGCGAGAACTCTGGGGAGCGTGAGAAATCTGATGAGTGCAAACTCTGGGGAGTGCGAGAACTCTGGGGAGCGCGAGAAATCTGATGAGCACAAACTCTGGAAAGTGCGAGAACTCTGGGGAGTGCGAGAACTGTGGCGAGCGCGGGAACTGAGGCGAGCGCGGGAACTGTGGCGAGCGCGGGAACTGTGGCGAGCACGGGAACTGAGGCGAGCGCGGGAACTGTGGCGAGTGCGGGAAGTCTGGGGAGCGCGGGAACTGTGGCGAGAATGGGAACTCTGGGAGCGCGGGAACTCTGGGGAGCGTGAGAAATCTGATGAGCGCAAACTCTGGGGAGCGCCATAACTCTGGGGACTCCAAGAACTTTGGGGAGTGCGGGAACTCTGGGGAGTGGGGGAAGTCTGGTGAGTGCGAACTCAGGTGAGCGCAAGAACTCTGGGGAGCGTGGGAGCTCTGGGGAGTGCAAACTCTGGCGAGCACAAACTCCGGCGAGCGTGAGAAGTCTGGTGAGTGCGGGAAGTCTGGTGAGCGCGGGAACTCTGGCGAGCGCAAACTCTGGTGAGTGCGAAGTCTGGGGAGCGTGAGAACTCTGGTGAGTGCGTACTCAGGGGAGTGCAAGAACTCTGGTGAGAGCGGGAACTCTGGGGAGCGCGAACTCTGGGGAGGGTGGGAACTCTGGGGAGCGCGAACCCTGGGGAGCGTGGGAACTCTGGCCAGCACGAGAACTCTGGTGAGCGCGAGAACTCAGGTGAGTGCAAACTCTGGCGAGCGTGAGAACTCAGGTGAGCGCGAACTCTGGCGAGCGCGGGAATTCTGGTTAGCACGAACTCTGGTGAGTGCGAACTCTGGCGAGCGTGAGATCTCTCGGGAGGGTGGGAACTCTGGGGAGCACGAGAACTCTGGCGAGTGCGAACTCTGGTGAGCGCAAGAACTCTCGGGAGGGCAGGAACTCTGGCGAGCGCGATCTCTGGGGAGCACGAGAACTCTGGGGAGCGCGGGAACTGTGGCGAGCGCGGGAACTCTGGTGAGTGCAAACTCTGACGAGTGCGAGAACTCTGGTTAGCGCAAACTCTGGTTAGCGCACACTCTGGTGAGCGCAGGAACTGTGTCGAGCGTGGGAAATCAGGGGAGCGCGGGAACTCTGGGGAGCGCGGGAACTGTGGCGAGCACAGGAACTCTGGGGAGCGCGGGAACTGTGGTGAGCACGGGAACTCTGGGAGCGCGGGAATTCTGGCAAGCGCGAACACTGGCGAGCGCGGGAGCTCTGGCGAGCGTGAACTCTTGTGAGCACGCGAACTCTGGCGAGTGCAAACTCTGGCAAGTGCGAGAACTCTGGGTATAGCGAACTCTGGCGTGCGTGGGAACTCTGGGGAGCGCGAGAACTGTTGCGAGCGCGGGAACTCTGGGCAGCACGGGAAATCAGGGGAGCGCAGGAACTCTGGGGAGCGCGGGAACTCTGAGGAGCCCGAGAACTGTGGTGAGCACGGGAACTCGGGGGAGCGCAGAAACTGTTGCGAGCGCGGGAATTGTGGCAAGCGCGGGAACTCTGGGGAGTGTGGGAATTCTGGGGAGTGTGAACTCTGGCAAGCGCGAGAACCCTGGTGAGTGCGAACTCGGGTGAGCGCGAGATCTCTCGGGAGGGCGGGAACTCTGGCGAGTGTGAGAACTCTGGTGAGCATGGGAACTCTGGGGAGCGCGAGAACTCTTGTGAATGCGTACTCTGGGGAGTGCGAGAACTCTCCCGAGCGCGAGATCTCTGGTGAGTGCAAACTCTGGGGAGCACGGGAACTCTGGCAAGCGCGAGATTTCTGGTGAGTGCGAACTCTGGGGAGCACGGGAACTCTGACGAGCGTGAGAACCCTGGTGAGTGCGAACTCTGGGGAGCACGGGAACTCTGGCAAGCGCGAGAACCCTGGTGAGTGCGAACTCTGGGGAGCGTGAGAACTGGTTAGCACGAACTCTGGTGAGCGCAGGAACTGTCGAGCATGGGAAATCTGGGGAGCGCGGGAACTGTCGAGCGTGGGAAATCTGGTGAGCGCGGGAACTCTGGTGAGCGCAAGAACTCTGACAAGCGCGCGAACTCTGGGGATAGCGAACTCTGGCGAGCGTGAGAACTCTGGGCAGTGCGTACTCTGGGGAGCGCGAGAACTCTGGCAAGCGCGGGAACTGCGGTGAGCGCAAGAATTCTGGCGAGCGCGAACTCTGGGGAGCGCGAGAACTCTGGGGAGTACGGGAACTCTGGGGAGTGTGAACTCTGGGGAGTACGGGAACACTGGCAAGCGCGAACTTTGGGGAGCGCGGGACCTTTAGGGAGCGTGGGAACTCTGGGGAGCACGAGAAAACTGGTGAGTGCGAACTCTGGGGAGTACAGGATCTCTGGGGAGCGCAGGAACTGTGGGGAGCGCGGGAACTGTGGCGAGCACGGGAACTCTGGGGAGCGCGGGAACTGTGGTGAGCACGGGAACTGTGGCGGGAACGGGAACTGTGGCGGGCACGGGAACTCTGGGGAGGGCGGGAACTCTGGGGAGCGCGTGAACTCTGGGGAGCGCGAGAACTCTGGGGAGCGCGGGAACTCTGGTGAGTGCAAACTCTGACGAGTGCGAGAACTCTGGTTAGCGCAAACTCTGGTTAGCGCACACTCTGGTGAGCGCAGGAACTGTGTCGAGCGTGGGAAATCAGGGGAGCGCGGGAACTCTGGGGAGCGCGGGAACTGTGGCGAGCACAGGAACTCTGGGGAGCGCGGGAACTGTGGTGAGCACGGGAACTCTGGGAGCGCGGGAATTCTGGCAAGCGCGAACACTGGCGAGCGCGGGAGCTCTGGCGAGCGTGAACTCTTGCGAGCACGCGAACTCTGGCGAGTGCAAACTCTGGCAAGTGCGAGAACTCTGGGTATAGCGAACTCTGGCGTGCGTGGGAACTCTGGGGAGCGCGAGAACTGTTGCGAGCGCGGGAACTCTGGGCAGCACGGGAAATCAGGGGAGCGCAGGAACTCTGGGGAGCGCGGGAACTCTGAGGAGCCCGAGAACTGTGGTGAGCACGGGAACTCGGGGGAGCGTGAGAACTGTTGCGAGCGCGGGAACTCTGGGCAGCACGGGAAATCAGGGGAGCGCAGGAACTCTGGGGAGCGTGGGAACTCTGAGGAGCCCGAGAACTGTGGTGAGCACGGGAACTCGGGGGAGCGTGAGAACTGTTGTGAGCGCGGGAACTCTGGGCAGCACGGGAAATCAGGGGAGCGCAGGAACTCTGGGGAGCGCGGGAACTCTGAGGAGCCCGAGAACTGTGGTGAGCACGGGAACTCTGGTGAGCGCAGGAACTGTGGGGAGCGCGGGAACTGTGGCGGGAACGGGAACTGTGGCGGGAACGGGAACTGTGGCGGGCACGGGAACTCTGGGGAGGGCGGGAACTCTGGGGAGCGCGGGAACTGTGGCGAGCGCGGGAACTGTGGCGGGAACGGGAACTGTGGCGGGAACAGGAACTGTGGCGGGAACGGGAACTGTGGCGGGCACGGGAACTCTGGGCAGCGCAGGAACTCTGGGCAGCGTGGGAACTGTGTTGAGAATGGGAACTCTGGGAGTGCGGGAACTCTGGGGAGCGTGAGAAATCTGATGAGCGCCATAACTCTGGGGACTCCAAGAACTTTGGGGAGTGCAGGAACTCTGGGAAGTGCGAGAACTCTGGGGAGTGCGGGAACTGTAGCGAGTGCAGGAACTCTGGGGAGTGCGAGAACTCTGGGGAGTGCGAACTCGGGTGAGCGCAAGAACTCTGGGGAGCGCGGGAGCTCTGGGGAGCGCGGGAAGTCTGGGGAGCGCGGGAACTGTGGCGAGAACGGGAACTCTGGGAGCGCGGGAACTCTGGGGAGCGTGAGAAATCTGATGAGCGCAAACTCTGGGGAGCGCCATAACTCTGGGGACTCCAAGAACTTTGGGGAGTGCGGGAACTCTGGGGAGTGGGGGAAGTCTGGTGAGTGCGAACTCGGGTGAGCGCAAGAACTCTGGGGAGCGTGGGAGCTCTGGGAAATGCGAACTCTGGCGAGCACAAACTCCGGCGAGCGTGAGAAGTCTGGTGAGTGCGGGAAGTCTGGTGAGCGCGGGAACTCTGGCGAGCGCAAACTCTGGTGAGTGCGAAGTCTGGGGAGCGTGAGAACTCTGGTGAGTGCGTACTCGGGGGAGTGCGAGAACTCTGGGGAGCACGGGAACTCCGGCAAGTGCGAACTCTGGGGAGGGTGGGAACTCTGGCCAGCGCGAGAACTCTGGTGAGCGCAAGAACTCTGGTGAGTGCAAACTCTGACGAGCGCGAGAACTCTGGTTAGCGCAAACTCTGACGAGCGTGAGAACTCTGGTTAGCGCAAACTCTGGTTAGCGCAAACTCTGGTGAGCGCAGGAACTGTGTCGAGCGTGGGAAATCAGGGGAGCGCGGGAACTCTGGGGAGCGCGGGAATTGTGGCGAGCGCGGGAACTCTGGGGAGTGTGGGAATTCTGGGGAGTGTGAACTCTGGCAAGCGCGAGAACCCTGGTGAGTGCGAACTCGGGTGAGCGCGAGATCTCTCGGGAGGGCGGGAACTCTGGCGAGTGTGAGAACTCTGGTGAGCATGGGAACTCTGGGGAGCGCGAGAACTCTTGTGAATGCGTACTCTGGGGAGTGCGAGAACTCTCCCGAGCGCGAGATCTCTGGTGAGTGCAAACTCTGGGGAGCACGGGAACTCTGGCAAGCGCGAGATCTCTGGTGAGTGCGAACTCTGGGGAGCACGGGAACTCTGACGAGCGTGAGAACCCTGGTGAGTGCGAACTCTGGGGAGCACGGGAACTCTGGCAAGCGCGAGAACCCTGGTGAGTGCGAACTCTGGGGAGCGTGAGAACTGGTTAGCACGAACTCTGGTGAGCGCAGGAACTGTCGAGCGTGGGAAATCTGGGGAGTGCGGGAACTCTGGTGAGCGCAAGAACTCTGACAAGCGCGCGAACTCTGGGGATAGCGAACTCTGGCGAGCGTGAGAACTCTGGGCAGTGCGTACTCTGGGGAGCGCGAGAACTCTGGCAAGCGCGGGAACTGCGGTGAGCGCAAGAATTCTGGCGAGCGCGAACTCTGGGGAGCGCGAGAACTCTGGGGAGTACGGGAACTCTGGGGAGTGTGAACTCTGGGGAGTACGGGAACACTGGCAAGCGCGAACTTTGGGGAGCGCGGGACCTTTAGGGAGCGTGGGAACTCTGGGGAGCACGAGAAAACTGGTGAGTGCGAACTCTGGGGAGTACAGGATCTCTGGGGAGCGCGGGAACTGTGGGGAGCACGGGAACTGTGGCGAGCACGGGAACTCTGGGGAGCGCGGGAACTGTGGTGAGCGCGGGAACTGTGGCGGGAACGGGAACTGTGGCGGGAAGGGGAACTGTGGCGGGCACGGGAACTCTGGGGAGGGCGGGAACTCTGGGGATAGCAAACTCTGGCGAGCGCGAGAACCCTGGTGAGTGCGTACTCTGGAAAGTGTGAACACTCAGGTGAGCAGAAACTCTGGCGAGTGCGAGAACTCTGTCGAGTGCGAGAACTGTGGCGAGTGTGAGAACTCTGGCGAATGCGTACTCGGGGCAGTGCGAGAACTCTGGGGAGCGCGAGAAATCTGATGAGTGCAAACTCTGGGGAGTGCGAGAACTCTGGGGAGTGCGAGAACTGTGGCGAGCGCGGGAACTGTGGCGAGCGCGGGAACTGAGGCGAGCACGGGAACTGTGGCGAGCGCGGGAACTGTGGCGAGTGTGGGAAGTCTGGGGAGCGCGGGAACTGTGGCGAGAATGGGAACTCTGGGAGCGCGGGAAATCTGGGGAGCGTGAGAAATCTGATGAGCGCAAACTCTGGGGAGCGCCATAACTCTGGGGACTCCAAGAACTTTGGGGAGTGCGGGAACTCTGGGGAGTGGGGGAAGTCTGGTGAGTGCGAACTCAGGTGAGCGCAAGAACTCAGGGGAGCGTGGGAGCTCTGGGGAGTGCAAACTCTGGCGAGCACAAACTCTGGCGAGCGTGAGAAGTCTGGTGAGTGCGGGAAGTCTGGTGAGCGCGGGAACTCTGGCGAGCGCAAACTCTGGTGAGTGCGAAGTCTGGGGAGCGTGAGAACTCTGGTGAGTGCGTACTCAGGGGAGTGCAAGAACTCTGGTGAGAGCGGGAACTCTCGGGAGCGCGAACTCTGCGAGGGTGGGAACTCTGGGGAGCGCGAACCCTGGGGAGCGTGGGAACTCTGGCCAGCACGAGAACTCTGGTGAGCGCGAGAACTCAGGTGAGTGCAAACTCTGGCGAGCGTGAGAACTCAGGTGAGCGCGAACTCTGGCGAGCGCGGGAATTCTGGTTAGCACGAACTCTGGTGAGTGCGAACTCTGGCGAGCGTGAGATCTCTCGGGAGGGTGGGAACTCTGGGGAGCACGAGAACTCTGGCGAGTGCGAACTCTGGTGAGCGCAAGAACTCTCGGGAGGGCAGGAACTCTGGCGAGCGCGATCTCTGGGGAGCGCGGGAACTGTGGCGAGCGCGGGAACTCTGGTGAGTGCGGGAACTCTGGTGAGTGCAAACTCTGACGAGTGCGAGAACTCTGGTTAGCGCAAACTCTGGTTAGCGCACACTCTGGTGAGCGCAGGAACTGTGTCGAGCGTGGGAAATCAGGGGAGCGCGGGAACTCTGGGGAGCGCGGGAACTGTGGCGAGCACAGGAACTCTGGGGAGCGCGGGAACTGTGGTGAGCACGGGAACTCTGGGAGCGCGGGAATTCTGGCAAGCGCGAACACTGGCGAGCGCGGGAGCTCTGGCGAGCGTGAACTCTTGTGAGCACGCGAACTCTGGCGAGTGCAAACTCTGGCAAGTGCGAGAACTCTGGGTATAGCGAACTCTGGCGTGCGTGGGAACTCTGGGGAGCGCGAGAACTGTTGCGAGCGCGGGAACTCTGGGCAGCACGGGAAATCAGGGGAGCGCAGGAACTCTGGGGAGCGCGGGAACTCTGAGGAGCCCGAGAACTGTGGTGAGCACGGGAACTCTGGGGAGCGTGAGAACTGTTGCGAGCGCGGGAACTCTGGGCAGCACGGGAAATCAGGGGAGCGCAGGAACTCTGGGGAGCGCGGGAACTCTGAGGAGCCCGAGAACTGTGGTGAGCACGGGAACTCGGGGGAGCGCAGAAACTGTGGGGAGCGCGGGAATTGTGGCGAGCGCGGGAACTCTGGGGAGTGTGGGAATTCTGGGGAGTGTGAACTCTGGCAAGCGCGAGAACCCTGGTGAGTGCGAACTCGGGTGAGCGCGAGATCTCTCGGGAGGGCGGGAACTCTGGCGAGTGTGAGAACTCTGGTGAGCATGGGAACTCTGGGGAGCGCGAGAACTCTTGTGAATGCGTACTCTGGGGAGTGCGAGAACTCTCCCGAGCGCGAGATCTCTGGTGAGTGCAAACTCTGGGGAGCACGGGAACTCTGGCAAGCGCGAGATCTCTGGTGAGTGCGAACTCTGGGGAGCACGGGAACTCTGACGAGCGTGAGAACCCTGGTGAGTGCGAACTCTGGGGAGCACGGGAACTCTGGCAAGCGCGAGAACCCTGGTGAGTGCGAACTCTGGGGAGCGTGAGAACTGGTTAGCACGAACTCTGGTGAGCGCAGGAACTGTCGAGCGTGGGAAATCTGGGGAGCGCGGGAACTCTGGTGAGCGCAAGAACTCTGACAAGCGCGCGAACTCTGGGGATAGCGAACTCTGGCGAGCGTGAGAACTCTGGGCAGTGCGTACTCTGGGGAGCGCGAGAACTCTGGCAAGCGCGGGAACTGCAGTGAGCGCAAGAATTCTGGCGAGCGCGAACTCTGGGGAGCGCGAGAACTCTGGGGAGTACGGGAACTCTGGGGAGTGTGAACTCTGGGGAGTACGGGAACACTGGCAAGCGCGAACTTTGGGGAGCGCGGGACCTTTAGGGAGCGTGGGAACTCTGGGGAGCACGAGAAAACTGGTGAGTGCGAACTCTGGGGAGTACAGGATCTCTGGGGAGCGCAGGAACTGTGGGGAGCGCGGGAACTGTGGCGAGCACGGGAACTCTGGGGAGCGCGGGAACTGTGGTGAGCACGGGAACTGGCGGGAACGGGAACTGTGGCGGGCACGGGAACTCTGGGGAGGGCGGGAACTCTGGGGAGCGCGCGAACTCTGGGGAGCGCGAGAACTCTGGGGAGCGCGGGAACTCTGGTGAGTGCAAACTCTGGCGAGCGTGAGAACTCAGGTGAGCGCGAACTCTGGCGAGCGCGGGAATTCTGGTTAGCACGAACTCTGGTGAGTGCGAACTCTGGCGAGTGCGAACTCTCGCGAGCGTGAGATCTCTCGGGAGGGTGGGAACTCTGGGGAGCACGAGAACTCTGGCGAGTGCGAACTCTGGTGAGCGCAAGAACTCTCGGGAGGGCAGGAACTCTGGCGAGCGCGATCTCTGGGGAGCACGAGAACTCTGGGGAGCGCGGGAACTGTGGCGAGCGCGGGAACTCTCGTGAGTGCGGGAACTCTGGTGAGTGCAAACTCTGACGAGTGCGAGAACTCTGGTTAGCGCAAACTCTGGTTAGCGCACACTCTGGTGAGCGCAGGAACTGTGTCGAGCGTGGGAAATCAGGGGAGCGCGGGAACTCTGGGGAGCGCGGGAACTGTGGCGAGCACAGGAACTCTGGGGAGCGCGGGAACTGTGGTGAGCACGGGAACTCTGGGAGCGCGGGAATTCTGGCAAGCGCGAACACTGGCGAGCGCGGGAGCTCTGGCGAGCGTGAACTCTTGCGAGCACGCGAACTCTGGCGAGTGCAAACTCTGGCAAGTGCGAGAACTCTGGGTATAGCGAACTCTGGCGTGCGTGGGAACTCTGGGGAGCGCGAGAACTGTTGCGAGCGCGGGAACTCTGGGCAGCACGGGAAATCGGGAGCGCAGGAACTCTGGGGAGCGCGGGAACTCTGAGGAGCCCGAGAACTGTGGTGAGCACGGGAACTCGGGGGAGCGTGAGAACTGTTGCGAGCGCGGGAACTCTGGGCAGCACGGGAAATCAGGGGAGCGCAGGAACTCTGGGGAGCGTGGGAACTCTGAGGAGCCCGAGAACTGTGGTGAGCACGGGAACTCTGGGGAGCGTGAGAACTGTTGCGAGCGCGGGAACTCTGGGCAGCACGGGAAATCAGGGGAGCGCAGGAACTCTGGGGAGCGCGGGAACTCTGAGGAGGCCGAGAACTGTGGTGAGCACGGGAACTCTGGTGAGCGCAGGAACTGTGGGGAGCGCGGGAACTGTGGCGGGAACGGGAACTGTGGCGGGAACGGGAACTGTGGCAGGAACGGGAACTCTGGGGAGGGCGGGAACTCTGGGGAGCGCGGGAACTGTGGCGAGCGCGGGAACTGTGGCGGGAACGGGAACTGTGGCGGGAACAGGAACTGTGGCGGGAACGGGAACTGTGGCGGGCACGGGAACTCTGGGCAGCGCAGGAACTCTGGGCAGCGTGGGAACTGTGTTGAGAATGGGAACTCTGGGAGTGCGGGAACTCTGGGGAGCGTGAGAAATCTGATGAGCGCCATAACTCTGGGGACTCCAAGAACTTTGGGGAGTGCAGGAACTCTGGGAAGTGCGAGAACTCTGGGGAGTGCGGGAACTGTAGCGAGTGCAGGAACTCTGGGGAGTGCGAGAACTCTGGGGAGTGCGAACTCGGGTGAGCGCAAGAACTCTGGGGAGCGCGGGAGCTCTGGGGAGCGCGGGAAGTCTGGGGAGCGCGGGAACTGTGGCGAGAACGGGAACTCTGGGAGCGCGGGAACTCTGGGGAGCGTGAGAAATCTGATGAGCGCAAACTCTGGGGAGCGCCATAACTCTGGGGACTCCAAGAACTTTGGGGAGTGCGGGAACTCTGGGGAGTGGGGGAAGTCTGGTGAGTGCGAACTCGGGTGAGCGCAAGAACTCTGGGGAGCGTGGGAGCTCTGGGAAATGCGAACTCTGGCGAGCACAAACTCCGGCGAGCGTGAGAAGTCTGGTGAGTGCGGGAAGTCTGGTGAGCGCGGGAACTCTGGCGAGCGCAAACTCTGGTGAGTGCGAAGTCTGGGGAGCGTGAGAACTCTGGTGAGTGCGTACTCGGGGGAGTGCGAGAACTCTGGGGAGCACGGGAACTCCGGCAAGTGCGAACTCTGGGGAGGGTGGGAACTCTGGCCAGCGCGAGAACTCTGGTGAGCGCAAGAACTCTGGTGAGTGCAAACTCTGACGAGCGCGAGAACTCTGGTTAGCGCAAACTCTGACGAGCGTGAGAACTCTGGTTAGCGCAAACTCTGGTTAGCGCAAACTCTGGTGAGCGCAGGAACTGTGTCGAGCGTGGGAAATCAGGGGAGCGCGGGAACTCTGGGGAGCGCGGGAATTGTGGCGAGCGCGGGAACTCTGGGGAGTGTGGGAATTCTGGGGAGTGTGAACTCTGGCAAGCGCGAGAACCCTGGTGAGTGCGAACTCGGGTGAGCGCGAGATCTCTCGGGAGGGCGGGAACTCTGGCGAGTGTGAGAACTCTGGTGAGCATGGGAACTCTGGGGAGCGCGAGAACTCTTGTGAATGCGTACTCTGGGGAGTGCGAGAACTCTCCCGAGCGCGAGATCTCTGGTGAGTGCAAACTCTGGGGAGCACGGGAACTCTGGCAAGCGCGAGATCTCTGGTGAGTGCGAACTCTGGGGAGCACGGGAACTCTGACGAGCGTGAGAACCCTGGTGAGTGCGAACTCTGGGGAGCACGGGAACTCTGGCAAGCGCGAGAACCCTGGTGAGTGCGAACTCTGGGGAGCGTGAGAACTGGTTAGCACGAACTCTGGTGAGCGCAGGAACTGTCGAGCGTGGGAAATCTGGGGAGTGCGGGAACTCTGGTGAGCGCAAGAACTCTGACAAGCGCGCGAACTCTGGGGATAGCGAACTCTGGCGAGCGTGAGAACTCTGGGCAGTGCGTACTCTGGGGAGCGCGAGAACTCTGGCAAGCGCGGGAACTGCGGTGAGCGCAAGAATTCTGGCGAGCGCGAACTCTGGGGAGCGCGAGAACTCTGGGGAGTACGGGAACTCTGGGGAGTGTGAACTCTGGGGAGTACGGGAACACTGGCAAGCGCGAACTTTGGGGAGCGCGGGACCTTTAGGGAGCGTGGGAACTCTGGGGAGCACGAGAAAACTGGTGAGTGCGAACTCTGGGGAGTACAGGATCTCTGGGGAGCGCGGGAACTGTGGGGAGCACGGGAACTGTGGCGAGCACGGGAACTCTGGGGAGCGCGGGAACTGTGGTGAGCGCGGGAACTGTGGCGGGAACGGGAACTGTGGCGGGAAGGGGAACTGTGGCGGGCACGGGAACTCTGGGGAGGGCGGGAACTCTGGGGATAGCAAACTCTGGCGAGCGCGAGAACCCTGGTGAGTGCGTACTCTGGAAAGTGTGAACACTCAGGTGAGCAGAAACTCTGGCGAGTGCGAGAACTCTGTCGAGTGCGAGAACTGTGGCGAGTGTGAGAACTCTGGCGAATGCGTACTCGGGGCAGTGCGAGAACTCTGGGGAGCGCGAGAAATCTGATGAGTGCAAACTCTGGGGAGTGCGAGAACTCTGGGGAGTGCGAGAACTGTGGCGAGCGCGGGAACTGTGGCGAGCGCGGGAACTGAGGCGAGCACGGGAACTGTGGCGAGCGCGGGAACTGTGGCGAGTGTGGGAAGTCTGGGGAGCGCGGGAACTGTGGCGAGAATGGGAACTCTGGGAGCGCGGGAACTCTGGGGAGCGTGAGAAATCTGATGAGCGCAAACTCTGGGGAGCGCCATAACTCTGGGGACTCCAAGAACTTTGGGGAGTGCGGGAACTCTGGGGAGTGGGGGAAGTCTGGTGAGTGCGAACTCAGGTGAGCGCAAGAACTCAGGGGAGCGTGGGAGCTCTGGGGAGTGCAAACTCTGGCGAGCACAAACTCTGGCGAGCGTGAGAAGTCTGGTGAGTGCGGGAAGTCTGGTGAGCGCGGGAACTCTGGCGAGCGCAAACTCTGGTGAGTGCGAAGTCTGGGGAGCGTGAGAACTCTGGTGAGTGCGTACTCAGGGGAGTGCAAGAACTCTGGTGAGAGCGGGAACTCTCGGGAGCGCGAACTCTGCGAGGGTGGGAACTCTGGGGAGCGCGAACCCTGGGGAGCGTGGGAACTCTGGGGAGCGCGGGAACTCTGGTGAGCGCGAGAACTCAGGTGAGTGCAAACTCTGGCGAGCGTGAGAACTCAGGTGAGCGCGAACTCTGGCGAGCGCGGGAATTCTGGTTAGCACGAACTCTGGTGAGTGCGAACTCTGGCGAGCGTGAGATCTCTCGGGAGGGTGGGAACTCTGGGGAGCACGAGAACTCTGGCGAGTGCGAACTCTGGTGAGCGCAAGAACTCTCGGGAGGGCAGGAACTCTGGCGAGCGCGATCTCTGGGGAGCGCGGGAACTGTGGCGAGCGCGGGAACTCTGGTGAGTGCGGGAACTCTGGTGAGTGCAAACTCTGACGAGTGCGAGAACTCTGGTTAGCGCAAACTCTGGTTAGCGCACACTCTGGTGAGCGCAGGAACTGTGTCGAGCGTGGGAAATCAGGGGAGCGCGGGAACTCTGGGGAGCGCGGGAACTGTGGCGAGCACAGGAACTCTGGGGAGCGCGGGAACTGTGGTGAGCACGGGAACTCTGGGAGCGCGGGAATTCTGGCAAGCGCGAACACTGGCGAGCGCGGGAGCTCTGGCGAGCGTGAACTCTTGTGAGCACGCGAACTCTGGCGAGTGCAAACTCTGGCAAGTGCGAGAACTCTGGGTATAGCGAACTCTGGCGTGCGTGGGAACTCTGGGGAGCGCGAGAACTGTTGCGAGCGCGGGAACTCTGGGCAGCACGGGAAATCAGGGGAGCGCAGGAACTCTGGGGAGCGCGGGAACTCTGAGGAGCCCGAGAACTGTGGTGAGCACGGGAACTCTGGGGAGCGTGAGAACTGTTGCGAGCGCGGGAACTCTGGGCAGCACGGGAAATCAGGGGAGCGCAGGAACTCTGGGGAGCGCGGGAACTCTGAGGAGCCCGAGAACTGTGGTGAGCACGGGAACTCGGGGGAGCGCAGAAACTGTGGGGAGCGCGGGAATTGTGGCGAGCGCGGGAACTCTGGGGAGTGTGGGAATTCTGGGGAGTGTGAACTCTGGCAAGCGCGAGAACCCTGGTGAGTGCGAACTCGGGTGAGCGCGAGATCTCTCGGGAGGGCGGGAACTCTGGCGAGTGTGAGAACTCTGGTGAGCATGGGAACTCTGGGGAGCGCGAGAACTCTTGTGAATGCGTACTCTGGGGAGTGCGAGAACTCTCCCGAGCGCGAGATCTCTGGTGAGTGCAAACTCTGGGGAGCACGGGAACTCTGGCAAGCGCGAGATCTCTGGTGAGTGCGAACTCTGGGGAGCACGGGAACTCTGACGAGCGTGAGAACCCTGGTGAGTGCGAACTCTGGGGAGCACGGGAACTCTGGCAAGCGCGAGAACCCTGGTGAGTGCGAACTCTGGGGAGCGTGAGAACTGGTTAGCACGAACTCTGGTGAGCGCAGGAACTGTCGAGCGTGGGAAATCTGGGGAGCGCGGGAACTCTGGTGAGCGCAAGAACTCTGACAAGCGCGCGAACTCTGGGGATAGCGAACTCTGGCGAGCGTGAGAACTCTGGGCAGTGCGTACTCTGGGGAGCGCGAGAACTCTGGCAAGCGCGGGAACTGCAGTGAGCGCAAGAATTCTGGCGAGCGCGAACTCTGGGGAGCGCGAGAACTCTGGGGAGTACGGGAACTCTGGGGAGTGTGAACTCTGGGGAGTACGGGAACACTGGCAAGCGCGAACTTTGGGGAGCGCGGGACCTTTAGGGAGCGTGGGAACTCTGGGGAGCACGAGAAAACTGGTGAGTGCGAACTCTGGGGAGTACAGGATCTCTGGGGAGCGCAGGAACTGTGGGGAGCGCGGGAACTGTGGCGAGCACGGGAACTCTGGGGAGCGCGGGAACTGTGGTGAGCACGGGAACTGGCGGGAACGGGAACTGTGGCGGGCACGGGAACTCTGGGGAGGGCGGGAACTCTGGGGAGCGCGCGAACTCTGGGGAGCGCGAGAACTCTGGGGAGCGCGGGAACTCTGGTGAGTGCAAACTCTGGCGAGCGTGAGAACTCAGGTGAGCGCGAACTCTGGCGAGCGCGGGAATTCTGGTTAGCACGAACTCTGGTGAGTGCGAACTCTGGCGAGTGCGAACTCTCGCGAGCGTGAGATCTCTCGGGAGGGTGGGAACTCTGGGGAGCACGAGAACTCTGGCGAGTGTGAACTCTGGTGAGCGCAAGAACTCTCGGGAGGGCAGGAACTCTGGCGAGCGCGATCTCTGGGGAGCACGAGAACTCTGGGGAGCGCGGGAACTGTGGCGAGCGCGGGAACTCTCGTGAGTGCGGGAACTCTGGTGAGTGCAAACTCTGACGAGTGCGAGAACTCTGGTTAGCGCAAACTCTGGTTAGCGCACACTCTGGTGAGCGCAGGAACTGTGTCGAGCGTGGGAAATCAGGGGAGCGCGGGAACTCTGGGGAGCGCGGGAACTGTGGCGAGCACAGGAACTCTGGGGAGCGCGGGAACTGTGGTGAGCACGGGAACTCTGGGAGCGCGGGAATTCTGGCAAGCGCGAACACTGGCGAGCGCGGGAGCTCTGGCGAGCGTGAACTCTTGCGAGCACGCGAACTCTGGCGAGTGCAAACTCTGGCAAGTGCGAGAACTCTGGGTATAGCGAACTCTGGCGTGCGTGGGAACTCTGGGGAGCGCGAGAACTGTTGCGAGCGCGGGAACTCTGGGCAGCACGGGAAATCGGGAGCGCAGGAACTCTGGGGAGCGCGGGAACTCTGAGGAGCCCGAGAACTGTGGTGAGCACGGGAACTCGGGGGAGCGTGAGAACTGTTGCGAGCGCGGGAACTCTGGGCAGCACGGGAAATCAGGGGAGCGCAGGAACTCTGGGGAGCGTGGGAACTCTGAGGAGCCCGAGAACTGTGGTGAGCACGGGAACTCTGGGGAGCGTGAGAACTGTTGCGAGCGCGGGAACTCTGGGCAGCACGGGAAATCAGGGGAGCGCAGGAACTCTGGGGAGCGCGGGAACTCTGAGGAGGCCGAGAACTGTGGTGAGCACGGGAACTCTGGTGAGCGCAGGAACTGTGGGGAGCGCGGGAACTGTGGCGGGAACGGGAACTGTGGCGGGAACGGGAACTGTGGCGGGCACGGGAACTCTGGGGAGGGCGGGAACTCTGGGGAGCGCGGGAACTGTGGCGAGCGCGGGAACTGTGGCGGGAACGGGAACTGTGGCGGGAACAGGAACTGTGGCGGGAACGGGAACTGTGGCGGGCACGGGAACTCTGGGCAGCGCAGGAACTCTGGGCAGCGTGGGAACTGTGTTGAGAATGGGAACTCTGGGAGTGCGGGAACTCTGGGGAGCGTGAGAAATCTGATGAGCGCCATAACTCTGGGGACTCCAAGAACTTTGGGGAGTGCAGGAACTCTGGGAAGTGCGAGAACTCTGGGGAGTGCGGGAACTGTAGCGAGTGCAGGAACTCTGGGGAGTGCGAGAACTCTGGGGAGTGCGAACTCGGGTGAGCGCAAGAACTCTGGGGAGCGCGGGAGCTCTGGGGAGCGCGGGAAGTCTGGGGAGCGCGGGAACTGTGGCGAGAACGGGAACTCTGGGAGCGCGGGAACTCTGGGGAGCGTGAGAAATCTGATGAGCGCAAACTCTGGGGAGCGCCATAACTCTGGGGACTCCAAGAACTTTGGGGAGTGCGGGAACTCTGGGGAGTGGGGGAAGTCTGGTGAGTGCGAACTCGGGTGAGCGCAAGAACTCTGGGGAGCGTGGGAGCTCTGGGAAATGCGAACTCTGGCGAGCACAAACTCCGGCGAGCGTGAGAAGTCTGGTGAGTGCGGGAAGTCTGGTGAGCGCAGGAACTCTGGCGAGCGCAAACTCTGGTGAGTGCGAAGTCTGGGGAGCGTGAGAACTCTGGTGAGTGCGTACTCGGGGGAGTGCGAGAACTCTGGGGAGCACGGGAACTCCGGCAAGTGCGAACTCTGGGGAGGGTGGGAACTCTGGCCAGCGCGAGAACTCTGGTGAGCGCAAGAACTCTGGTGAGTGCAAACTCTGACGAGCGCGAGAACTCTGGTTAGCGCAAACTCTGACGAGCGTGAGAACTCTGGTTAGCGCAAACTCTGGTTAGCGCAAACTCTGGTGAGCGCAGGAACTGTGTCGAGCGTGGGAAATCAGGGGAGCGCGGGAACTCTGGGGAGCGCGGGAATTGTGGCGAGCGCGGGAACTCTGGGGAGTGTGGGAATTCTGGGGAGTGTGAACTCTGGCAAGCGCGAGAACCCTGGTGAGTGCGAACTCGGGTGAGCGCGAGATCTCTCGGGAGGGCGGGAACTCTGGCGAGTGTGAGAACTCTGGTGAGCATGGGAACTCTGGGGAGCGCGAGAACTCTTGTGAATGCGTACTCTGGGGAGTGCGAGAACTCTCCCGAGCGCGAGATCTCTGGTGAGTGCAAACTCTGGGGAGCACGGGAACTCTGGCAAGCGCGAGATCTCTGGTGAGTGCGAACTCTGGGGAGCACGGGAACTCTGACGAGCGTGAGAACCCTGGTGAGTGCGAACTCTGGGGAGCACGGGAACTCTGGCAAGCGCGAGAACCCTGGTGAGTGCGAACTCTGGGGAGCGTGAGAACTGGTTAGCACGAACTCTGGTGAGCGCAGGAACTGTCGAGCGTGGGAAATCTGGGGAGCGCGGGAACTCTGGTGAGCGCAAGAACTCTGACAAGCGCGCGAACTCTGGGGATAGCGAACTCTGGCGAGCGTGAGAACTCTGGGCAGTGCGTACTCTGGGGAGCGCGAGAACTCTGGCAAGCGCGGGAACTGCAGTGAGCGCAAGAATTCTGGCGAGCGCGAACTCTGGGGAGCGCGAGAACTCTGGGGAGTACGGGAACTCTGGGGAGTGTGAACTCTGGGGAGTACGGGAACACTGGCAAGCGCGAACTTTGGGGAGCGCGGGACCTTTAGGGAGCGTGGGAACTCTGGGGAGCACGAGAAAACTGGTGAGTGCGAACTCTGGGGAGTACAGGATCTCTGGGGAGCGCAGGAACTGTGGGGAGCGCGGGAACTGTGGCGAGCACGGGAACTCTGGGGAGCACGGGAACTGTGGTGAGCACGGGAACTGGCGGGAACGGGAACTGTGGCGGGCACGGGAACTCTGGGGAGGGCGGGAACTCTGGGGAGCGCGCGAACTCTGGGGAGCGCGAGAACTCTGGGGAGCGCGGGAACTCTGGTGAGTGCAAACTCTGGCGAGCGTGAGAACTCAGGTGAGCGCGAACTCTGGCGAGCGCGGGAATTCTGGTTAGCACGAACTCTGGTGAGTGCGAACTCTGGCGAGTGCGAACTCTCGCGAGCGTGAGATCTCTCGGGAGGGTGGGAACTCTGGGGAGCACGAGAACTCTGGCGAGTGCGAACTCTGGTGAGCGCAAGAACTCTCGGGAGGGCAGGAACTCTGGCGAGCGCGATCTCTGGGGAGCACGAGAACTCTGGGGAGCGCGGGAACTGTGGCGAGCGCGGGAACTCTGGTGAGTGCGGGAACTCTGGTGAGTGCAAACTCTGACGAGTGCGAGAACTCTGGTTAGCGCAAACTCTGGTTAGCGCACACTCTGGTGAGCGCAGGAACTGTGTCGAGCGTGGGAAATCAGGGGAGCGCGGGAACTCTGGGGAGCGCGGGAACTGTGGCGAGCACAGGAACTCTGGGGAGCGCGGGAACTGTGGTGAGCACGGGAACTCTGGGAGCGCGGGAATTCTGGCAAGCGCGAACACTGGCGAGCGCGGGAGCTCTGGCGAGCGTGAACTCTTGCGAGCACGCGAACTCTGGCGAGTGCAAACTCTGGCAAGTGCGAGAACTCTGGGTATAGCGAACTCTGGCGTGCGTGGGAACTCTGGGGAGCGCGAGAACTGTTGCGAGCGCGGGAACTCTGGGCAGCACGGGAAATCGGGAGCGCAGGAACTCTGGGGAGCGCGGGAACTCTGAGGAGCCCGAGAACTGTGGTGAGCACGGGAACTTGGGGGAGCGTGAGAACTGTTGCGAGCGCGGGAACTCTGGGCAGCACGGGAAATCAGGGGAGCGCAGGAACTCTGGGGAGCGCGGGAACTCTGAGGAGCCCGAGAACTGTGGTGAGCACGGGAACTCGGGGGAGCGTGAGAACTGTTGCGAGCGCGGGAACTCTGGGCAGCACGGGAAATCAGGGGAGCGCAGGAACTCTGGGGAGCGTGGGAACTCTGAGGAGCCCGAGAACTGTGGTGAGCACGGGAACTCGGGGGAGCGTGAGAACTGTTGCGAGCGCGGGAACTCTGGGCAGCACGGGAAATCAGGGGAGCGCAGGAACTCTGGGGAGCGCGGGAACTCTGAGGAGGCCGAGAACTGTGGTGAGCACGGGAACTCTGGTGAGCGCAGGAACTGTGGGGAGCGCGGGAACTGTGGCGGGAACGGGAACTGTGGCGGGAACGGGAACTGTGGCGGGAACGGGAACTCTGGGGAGGGCGGGAACTCTGGGGAGCGCGGGAACTGTGGCGAGCGCGGGAACTGTGGCGGGAACAGGAACTGTGGCGGGAACAGGAACTGTGGCGGGAACGGGAACTGTGGCGGGCACGGGAACTCTGGGCAGCGCAGGAACTCTGGGCAGCGTGGGAACTGTGTTGAGAATGGGAACTCTGGGAGTGCGGGAACTCTGGGGAGCGTGAGAAATCTGATGAGCGCCATAACTCTGGGGACTCCAAGAACTTTGGGGAGTGCAGGAACTCTGGGAAGTGCGAGAACTCTGGGGAGTGCGGGAACTGTAGCGAGTGCAGGAACTCTGGGGAGTGCGAGAACTCTGGGGAGTGCGAACTCGGGTGAGCGCAAGAACTCTGGGGAGCGCGGGAGCTCTGGGGAGCGCGGGAAGTCTGGGGAGCGCGGGAACTGTGGCGAGAACGGGAACTCTGGGAGCGCGGGAACTCTGGGGAGCGTGAGAAATCTGATGAGCGCAAACTCTGGGGAGCGCCATAACTCTGGGGACTCCAAGAACTTTGGGGAGTGCGGGAACTCTGGGGAGTGGGGGAAGTCTGGTGAGTGCGAACTCGGGTGAGCGCAAGAACTCTGGGGAGCGTGGGAGCTCTGGGAAATGCGAACTCTGGCGAGCACAAACTCCGGCGAGCGTGAGAAGTCTGGTGAGTGCGGGAAGTCTGGTGAGCGCGGGAACTCTGGCGAGCGCAAACTCTGGTGAGTGCGAAGTCTGGGGAGCGTGAGAACTCTGGTGAGTGCGTACTCGGGGGAGTGCGAGAACTCTGGGGAGCACGGGAACTCCGGCAAGTGCGAACTCTGGGGAGGGTGGGAACTCTGGCCAGCGCGAGAACTCTGGTGAGCGCAAGAACTCTGGTGAGTGCAAACTCTGACGAGCGCGAGAACTCTGGTTAGCGCAAACTCTGACGAGCGTGAGAACTCTGGTTAGCGCAAACTCTGGTTAGCGCAAACTCTGGTGAGCGCAGGAACTGTGTCGAGCGTGGGAAATCAGGGGAGCGCGGGAACTCTGGGGAGCGCGGGAATTGTGGCGAGCGCGGGAACTCTGGGGAGTGTGGGAATTCTGGGGAGTGTGAACTCTGGCAAGCGCGAGAACCCTGGTGAGTGCGAACTCGGGTGAGCGCGAGATCTCTCGGGAGGGCGGGAACTCTGGCGAGTGTGAGAACTCTGGTGAGCATGGGAACTCTGGGGAGCGCGAGAACTCTTGTGAATGCGTACTCTGGGGAGTGCGAGAACTCTCCCGAGCGCGAGATCTCTGGTGAGTGCAAACTCTGGGGAGCACGGGAACTCTGGCAAGCGCGAGATCTCTGGTGAGTGCGAACTCTGGGGAGCACGGGAACTCTGACGAGCGTGAGAACCCTGGTGAGTGCGAACTCTGGGGAGCACGGGAACTCTGGCAAGCGCGAGAACCCTGGTGAGTGCGAACTCTGGGGAGCGTGAGAACTGGTTAGCACGAACTCTGGTGAGCGCAGGAACTGTCGAGCGTGGGAAATCTGGGGAGCGCGGGAACTCTGGTGAGCGCAAGAACTCTGACAAGCGCGCGAACTCTGGGGATAGCGAACTCTGGCGAGCGTGAGAACTCTGGGCAGTGCGTACTCTGGGGAGCGCGAGAACTCTGGCAAGCGCGGGAACTGCAGTGAGCGCAAGAATTCTGGCGAGCGCGAACTCTGGGGAGCGCGAGAACTCTGGGGAGTACGGGAACTCTGGGGAGTGTGAACTCTGGGGAGTACGGGAACACTGGCAAGCGCGAACTTTGGGGAGCGCGGGACCTTTAGGGAGCGTGGGAACTCTGGGGAGCACGAGAAAACTGGTGAGTGCGAACTCTGGGGAGTACAGGATCTCTGGGGAGCGCAGGAACTGTGGGGAGCGCGGGAACTGTGGCGAGCACGGGAACTCTGGGGAGCACGGGAACTGTGGTGAGCACGGGAACTGGCGGGAACGGGAACTGTGGCGGGCACGGGAACTCTGGGGAGGGCGGGAACTCTGGGGAGCGCGCGAACTCTGGGGAGCGCGAGAACTCTGGGGAGCGCGGGAACTCTGGTGAGTGCAAACTCTGGCGAGCGTGAGAACTCAGGTGAGCGCGAACTCTGGCGAGCGCGGGAATTCTGGTTAGCACGAACTCTGGTGAGTGCGAACTCTGGCGAGTGCGAACTCTCGCGAGCGTGAGATCTCTCGGGAGGGTGGGAACTCTGGGGAGCACGAGAACTCTGGCGAGTGCGAACTCTGGTGAGCGCAAGAACTCTCGGGAGGGCAGGAACTCTGGCGAGCGCGATCTCTGGGGAGCACGAGAACTCTGGGGAGCGCGGGAACTGTGGCGAGCGCGGGAACTCTGGTGAGTGCGGGAACTCTGGTGAGTGCAAACTCTGACGAGTGCGAGAACTCTGGTTAGCGCAAACTCTGGTTAGCGCACACTCTGGTGAGCGCAGGAACTGTGTCGAGCGTGGGAAATCAGGGGAGCGCGGGAACTCTGGGGAGCGCGGGAACTGTGGCGAGCACAGGAACTCTGGGGAGCGCGGGAACTGTGGTGAGCACGGGAACTCTGGGAGCGCGGGAATTCTGGCAAGCGCGAACACTGGCGAGCGCGGGAGCTCTGGCGAGCGTGAACTCTTGCGAGCACGCGAACTCTGGCGAGTGCAAACTCTGGCAAGTGCGAGAACTCTGGGTATAGCGAACTCTGGCGTGCGTGGGAACTCTGGGGAGCGCGAGAACTGTTGCGAGCGCGGGAACTCTGGGCAGCACGGGAAATCGGGAGCGCAGGAACTCTGGGGAGCGCGGGAACTCTGAGGAGCCCGAGAACTGTGGTGAGCACGGGAACTTGGGGGAGCGTGAGAACTGTTGCGAGCGCGGGAACTCTGGGCAGCACGGGAAATCAGGGGAGCGCAGGAACTCTGGGGAGCGCGGGAACTCTGAGGAGCCCGAGAACTGTGGTGAGCACGGGAACTCGGGGGAGCGTGAGAACTGTTGCGAGCGCGGGAACTCTGGGCAGCACGGGAAATCAGGGGAGCGCAGGAACTCTGGGGAGCGTGGGAACTCTGAGGAGCCCGAGAACTGTGGTGAGCACGGGAACTCGGGGGAGCGTGAGAACTGTTGCGAGCGCGGGAACTCTGGGCAGCACGGGAAATCAGGGGAGCGCAGGAACTCTGGGGAGCGCGGGAACTCTGAGGAGGCCGAGAACTGTGGTGAGCACGGGAACTCTGGTGAGCGCAGGAACTGTGGGGAGCGCGGGAACTGTGGCGGGAACGGGAACTGTGGCGGGAACGGGAACTGTGGCGGGAACGGGAACTCTGGGGAGGGCGGGAACTCTGGGGAGCGCGGGAACTGTGGCGAGCGCGGGAACTGTGGCGGGAACGGGAACTGTGGCGGGAACAGGAACTGTGGCGGGAACGGGAACTGTGGCGGGCACGGGAACTCTGGGCAGCGCAGGAACTCTGGGCAGCGTGGGAACTGTGTTGAGAATGGGAACTCTGGGAGTGCGGGAACTCTGGGGAGCGTGAGAAATCTGATGAGCGCCATAACTCTGGGGACTCCAAGAACTTTGGGGAGTGCAGGAACTCTGGGAAGTGCGAGAACTCTGGGGAGTGCGGGAACTGTAGCGAGTGCAGGAACTCTGGGGAGTGCGAGAACTCTGGGGAGTGCGAACTCGGGTGAGCGCAAGAACTCTGGGGAGCGCGGGAGCTCTGGGGAGCGCGGGAAGTCTGGGGAGCGCGGGAACTGTGGCGAGAACGGGAACTCTGGGAGCGCGGGAACTCTGGGGAGCGTGAGAAATCTGATGAGCGCAAACTCTGGGGAGCGCCATAACTCTGGGGACTCCAAGAACTTTGGGGAGTGCGGGAACTCTGGGGAGTGGGGGAAGTCTGGTGAGTGCGAACTCGGGTGAGCGCAAGAACTCTGGGGAGCGTGGGAGCTCTGGGAAATGCGAACTCTGGCGAGCACAAACTCCGGCGAGCGTGAGAAGTCTGGTGAGTGCGGGAAGTCTGGTGAGCGCGGGAACTCTGGCGAGCGCAAACTCTGGTGAGTGCGAAGTCTGGGGAGCGTGAGAACTCTGGTGAGTGCGTACTCGGGGGAGTGCGAGAACTCTGGGGAGCACGGGAACTCCGGCAAGTGCGAACTCTGGGGAGGGTGGGAACTCTGGCCAGCGCGAGAACTCTGGTGAGCGCAAGAACTCTGGTGAGTGCAAACTCTGACGAGCGCGAGAACTCTGGTTAGCGCAAACTCTGACGAGCGTGAGAACTCTGGTTAGCGCAAACTCTGGTTAGCGCAAACTCTGGTGAGCGCAGGAACTGTGTCGAGCGTGGGAAATCAGGGGAGCGCGGGAACTCTGGGGAGCGCGGGAATTGTGGCGAGCGCGGGAACTCTGGGGAGTGTGGGAATTCTGGGGAGTGTGAACTCTGGCAAGCGCGAGAACCCTGGTGAGTGCGAACTCGGGTGAGCGCGAGATCTCTCGGGAGGGCGGGAACTCTGGCGAGTGTGAGAACTCTGGTGAGCATGGGAACTCTGGGGAGCGCGAGAACTCTTGTGAATGCGTACTCTGGGGAGTGCGAGAACTCTCCCGAGCGCGAGATCTCTGGTGAGTGCAAACTCTGGGGAGCACGGGAACTCTGGCAAGCGCGAGATCTCTGGTGAGTGCGAACTCTGGGGAGCACGGGAACTCTGACGAGCGTGAGAACCCTGGTGAGTGCGAACTCTGGGGAGCACGGGAACTCTGGCAAGCGCGAGAACCCTGGTGAGTGCGAACTCTGGGGAGCGTGAGAACTGGTTAGCACGAACTCTGGTGAGCGCAGGAACTGTCGAGCGTGGGAAATCTGGGGAGTGCGGGAACTCTGGTGAGCGCAAGAACTCTGACAAGCGCGCGAACTCTGGGGATAGCGAACTCTGGCGAGCGTGAGAACTCTGGGCAGTGCGTACTCTGGGGAGCGCGAGAACTCTGGCAAGCGCGGGAACTGCGGTGAGCGCAAGAATTCTGGCGAGCGCGAACTCTGGGGAGCGCGAGAACTCTGGGGAGTACGGGAACTCTGGGGAGTGTGAACTCTGGGGAGTACGGGAACACTGGCAAGCGCGAACTTTGGGGAGCGCGGGACCTTTAGGGAGCGTGGGAACTCTGGGGAGCACGAGAAAACTGGTGAGTGCGAACTCTGGGGAGTACAGGATCTCTGGGGAGCGCGGGAACTGTGGTGAGCACGGGAACTGTGGCGAGCGCGGGAACTCTGGGGAGCGCGGGAACTGTGGCGAGCGCGGGAACTGTGGCGGGAACGGGAACTGTGGCGGGAACGGGAACTGTGGCGGGCACGGGAACTCTGGGGAGGGCGGGAACTCTGGGGATAGCAAACTCTGGCGAGCGCGAGAACCCTGGTGAGTGCGTACTCTGGAAAGTGTGAACACTCAGGTGAGCAGAAACTCTGGCGAGTGCGAGAACTCTGTCGAGTGCGAGAACTGTGGCGAGTGTGAGAACTCTGGCGAATGCGTACTCGGGGCAGTGCGAGAACTCTGGGGAGCGCGAGAAATCTGATGAGTGCAAACTCTGGGGAGTGCGAGAACTCTGGGGAGCGCGAGAAATCTGATGAGCACAAACTCTGGGGAGTGCGAGAACTGTGGCGAGCGCGGGAACTGTGGCGAGCGCGGGAACTGTGGCGAGCGCGGGAACTGAGGCGAGCACGGGAACTGTGGCGAGCGCGGGAACTGTGGCGAGTGTGGGAAGTCTGGGGAGCGCGGGAACTGTGGCGAGAATGGGAACTCTGGGAGCGCGGGAACTCTGGGGAGCGTGAGAAATCTGATGAGCACAAACTCTGGGGAGCGCCATAACTCTGGGGACTCCAAGAACTTTGGGGAGTGCGGGAACTCTGGGGAGTGGGGGAAGTCTGGTGAGTGCGAACTCAGGTGAGCGCAAGAACTCAGGGGAGCGTGGGAGCTCTGGGGAGTGCAAACTCTGGCGAGCACAAACTCTGGCGAGCGTGAGAAGTCTGGTGAGTGCGGGAAGTCTGGTGAGCGCGGGAACTCTGGCGAGCGCAAACTCTGGTGAGTGCGAAGTCTGGGGAGCGTGAGAACTCTGGTGAGTGCGTACTCAGGGGAGTGCAAGAACTCTGGTGAGAGCGGGAACTCTCGGGAGCGCGAACTCTGCGAGGGTGGGAACTCTGGGGAGCGCGAACCCTGGGGAGCGTGGGAACTCTGGCCAGCACGAGAACTCTGGTGAGCGCGAGAACTCAGGTGAGTGCAAACTCTGGCGAGCGTGAGAACTCAGGTGAGCGCGAACTCTGGCGAGCGCGGGAATTCTGGTTAGCACGAACTCTGGTGAGTGCGAACTCTGGCGAGCGTGAGATCTCTCGGGAGGGTGGGAACTCTGGGGAGCACGAGAACTCTGGCGAGTGCGAACTCTGGTGAGCGCAAGAACTCTCGGGAGGGCAGGAACTCTGGCGAGCGTGATCTCTGGGGAGCACGAGAACTCTGGGGAGCGCGGGAACTGTGGCGAGCGCGGGAACTCTGGTGAGTGCGGGAACTCTGGTGAGTGCAAACTCTGACGAGTGCGAGAACTCTGGTTAGCGCAAACTCTGGTTAGCGCAAACTCTGGTGAGCGCAGGAACTGTGTCGAGCGTGGGAAATCAGGGGAGCGCGGGAACTCTGGGGAGCGCGGGAACTGTGGCGAGCACAGGAACTCTGGGGAGCGCGGGAACTGTGGTGAGCACGGGAACTCTGGGAGCGCGGGAATTCTGGCAAGCGCGAACACTGGCGAGCGCGGGAGCTCTGGCGAGCGTGAACTCTTGTGAGCACGCGAACTCTGGCGAGTGCAAACTCTGGCAAGTGCGAGAACTCTGGGTATAGCGAACTCTGGCGTGCGTGGGAACTCTGGGGAGCGCGAGAACTGTTGCGAGCGCGGGAACTCTGGGCAGCACGGGAAATCAGGGGAGCGCAGGAACTCTGGGGAGCGCGGGAACTCTGAGGAGGCCGAGAACTGTGGTGAGCACGGGAACTCTGGGGAGCGTGAGAACTGTTGCGAGCGCGGGAACTCTGGGCAGCACGGGAAATCAGGGGAGCGCAGGAACTCTGGGGAGCGCGGGAACTCTGAGGAGCCCGAGAACTGTGGTGAGCACGGGAACTCGGGGGAGCGCAGAAACTGTGGGGAGCGCGGGAATTGTGGCGAGCGCGGGAACTCTGGGGAGTGTGGGAATTCTGGGGAGTGTGAACTCTGGCAAGCGCGAGAACCCTGGTGAGTGCGAACTCGGGTGAGCGCGAGATCTCTCGGGAGGGCGGGAACTCTGGCGAGTGTGAGAACTCTGGTGAGCATGGGAACTCTGGGGAGCGCGAGAACTCTTGTGAATGCGTACTCTGGGGAGTGCGAGAACTCTCCCGAGCGCGAGATCTCTGGTGAGTGCAAACTCTGGGGAGCACGGGAACTCTGGCAAGCGCGAGATCTCTGGTGAGTGCGAACTCTGGGGAGCACGGGAACTCTGACGAGCGTGAGAACCCTGGTGAGTGCGAACTCTGGGGAGCACGGGAACTCTGGCAAGCGCGAGAACCCTGGTGAGTGCGAACTCTGGGGAGCGTGAGAACTGGTTAGCACGAACTCTGGTGAGCGCAGGAACTGTCGAGCGTGGGAAATCTGGGGAGCGCGGGAACTCTGGTGAGCGCAAGAACTCTGACAAGCGCGCGAACTCTGGGGATAGCGAACTCTGGCGAGCGTGAGAACTCTGGGCAGTGCGTACTCTGGGGAGCGCGAGAACTCTGGCAAGCGCGGGAACTGCAGTGAGCGCAAGAATTCTGGCGAGCGCGAACTCTGGGGAGCGCGAGAACTCTGGGGAGTACGGGAACTCTGGGGAGTGTGAACTCTGGGGAGTACGGGAACACTGGCAAGCGCGAACTTTGGGGAGCGCGGGACCTTTAGGGAGCGTGGGAACTCTGGGGAGCACGAGAAAACTGGTGAGTGCGAACTCTGGGGAGTACAGGATCTCTGGGGAGCGCAGGAACTGTGGGGAGCGCGGGAACTGTGGCGAGCACGGGAACTCTGGGGAGCGCGGGAACTGTGGTGAGCACGGGAACTGGCGGGAACGGGAACTGTGGCGGGCACGGGAACTCTGGGGAGGGCGGGAACTCTGGGGAGCGCGCGAACTCTGGGGAGCGCGAGAACTCTGGGGAGCGCGGGAACTCTGGTGAGTGCAAACTCTGGCGAGCGTGAGAACTCAGGTGAGCGCGAACTCTGGCGAGCGCGGGAATTCTGGTTAGCACGAACTCTGGTGAGTGCGAACTCTGGCGAGTGCGAACTCTCGCGAGCGTGAGATCTCTCGGGAGGGTGGGAACTCTGGGGAGCACGAGAACTCTGGCGAGTGCGAACTCTGGTGAGCGCAAGAACTCTCGGGAGGGCAGGAACTCTGGCGAGCGCGATCTCTGGGGAGCACGAGAACTCTGGGGAGCGCGGGAACTGTGGCGAGCGCGGGAACTCTGGTGAGTGCGGGAACTCTGGTGAGTGCAAACTCTGACGAGTGCGAGAACTCTGGTTAGCGCAAACTCTGGTTAGCGCACACTCTGGTGAGCGCAGGAACTGTGTCGAGCGTGGGAAATCAGGGGAGCGCGGGAACTCTGGGGAGCGCGGGAACTGTGGCGAGCACAGGAACTCTGGGGAGCGCGGGAACTGTGGTGAGCACGGGAACTCTGGGAGCGCGGGAATTCTGGCAAGCGCGAACACTGGCGAGCGCGGGAGCTCTGGCGAGCGTGAACTCTTGCGAGCACGCGAACTCTGGCGAGTGCAAACTCTGGCAAGTGCGAGAACTCTGGGTATAGCGAACTCTGGCGTGCGTGGGAACTCTGGGGAGCGCGAGAACTGTTGCGAGCGCGGGAACTCTGGGCAGCACGGGAAATCGGGAGCGCAGGAACTCTGGGGAGCGCGGGAACTCTGAGGAGCCCGAGAACTGTGGTGAGCACGGGAACTCTGGGGAGCGTGAGAACTGTTGCGAGCGCGGGAACTCTGGGCAGCACGGGAAATCAGGGGAGCGCAGGAACTCTGGGGAGCGCGGGAACTCTGAGGAGCCCGAGAACTGTGGTGAGCACGGGAACTCGGGGGAGCGTGAGAACTGTTGCGAGCGCGGGAACTCTGGGCAGCATGGGAAATCAGGGGAGCGCAGGAACTCTGGGGAGCGTGGGAACTCTGAGGAGCCCGAGAACTGTGGTGAGCACGGGAACTCGGGGGAGCGTGAGAACTGTTGCGAGCGCGGGAACTCTGGGCAGCACGGGAAATCAGGGGAGCGCAGGAACTCTGGGGAGCGCGGGAACTCTGAGGAGGCCGAGAACTGTGGTGAGCACGGGAACTCTGGTGAGCGCAGGAACTGTGGGGAGCGCGGGAACTGTGGCGGGAACGGGAACTGTGGCGGGAACGGGAACTGTGGCGGGAACGGGAACTCTGGGGAGGGCGGGAACTCTGGGGAGCGCGGGAACTGTGGCGAGCGCGGGAACTGTGGCGGGAACGGGAACTGTGGCCGGAACAGGAACTGTGGCGGGAACGGGAACTGTGGCGGGCACGGGAACTCTGGGCAGCGCAGGAACTCTGGGCAGCGTGGGAACTGTGTTGAGAATGGGAACTCTGGGAGTGCGGGAACTCTGGGGAGCGTGAGAAATCTGATGAGCGCCATAACTCTGGGGACTCCAAGAACTTTGGGGAGTGCAGGAACTCTGGGAAGTGCGAGAACTCTGGGGAGTGCGGGAACTGTAGCGAGTGCAGGAACTCTGGGGAGTGCGAGAACTCTGGGGAGTGCGAACTCGGGTGAGCGCAAGAACTCTGGGGAGCGCGGGAGCTCTGGGGAGCGCGGGAAGTCTGGGGAGCGCGGGAACTGTGGCGAGAACGGGAACTCTGGGAGCGCGGGAACTCTGGGGAGCGTGAGAAATCTGATGAGCGCAAACTCTGGGGAGCGCCATAACTCTGGGGACTCCAAGAACTTTGGGGAGTGCGGGAACTCTGGGGAGTGGGGGAAGTCTGGTGAGTGCGAACTCGGGTGAGCGCAAGAACTCTGGGGAGCGTGGGAGCTCTGGGAAATGCGAACTCTGGCGAGCACAAACTCCGGCGAGCGTGAGAAGTCTGGTGAGTGCGGGAAGTCTGGTGAGCGCGGGAACTCTGGCGAGCGCAAACTCTGGTGAGTGCGAAGTCTGGGGAGCGTGAGAACTCTGGTGAGTGCGTACTCGGGGGAGTGCGAGAACTCTGGGGAGCACGGGAACTCCGGCAAGTGCGAACTCTGGGGAGGGTGGGAACTCTGGCCAGCGCGAGAACTCTGGTGAGCGCAAGAACTCTGGTGAGTGCAAACTCTGACGAGCGCGAGAACTCTGGTTAGCGCAAACTCTGACGAGCGTGAGAACTCTGGTTAGCGCAAACTCTGGTTAGCGCAAACTCTGGTGAGCGCAGGAACTGTGTCGAGCGTGGGAAATCAGGGGAGCGCGGGAACTCTGGGGAGCGCGGGAATTGTGGCGAGCGCGGGAACTCTGGGGAGTGTGGGAATTCTGGGGAGTGTGAACTCTGGCAAGCGCGAGAACCCTGGTGAGTGCGAACTCGGGTGAGCGCGAGATCTCTCGGGAGGGCGGGAACTCTGGCGAGTGTGAGAACTCTGGTGAGCATGGGAACTCTGGGGAGCGCGAGAACTCTTGTGAATGCGTACTCTGGGGAGTGCGAGAACTCTCCCGAGCGCGAGATCTCTGGTGAGTGCAAACTCTGGGGAGCACGGGAACTCTGGCAAGCGCGAGATCTCTGGTGAGTGCGAACTCTGGGGAGCACGGGAACTCTGACGAGCGTGAGAACCCTGGTGAGTGCGAACTCTGGGGAGCACGGGAACTCTGGCAAGCGCGAGAACCCTGGTGAGTGCGAACTCTGGGGAGCGTGAGAACTGGTTAGCACGAACTCTGGTGAGCGCAGGAACTGTCGAGCGTGGGAAATCTGGGGAGTGCGGGAACTCTGGTGAGCGCAAGAACTCTGACAAGCGCGCGAACTCTGGGGATAGCGAACTCTGGCGAGCGTGAGAACTCTGGGCAGTGCGTACTCTGGGGAGCACGAGAACTCTGGCAAGCGCGGGAACTGCGGTGAGCGCAAGAATTCTGGCGAGCGCGAACTCTGGGGAGCGCGAGAACTCTGGGGAGTACGGGAACTCTGGGGAGTGTGAACTCTGGGGAGTACGGGAACACTGGCAAGCGCGAACTTTGGGGAGCGCGGGACCTTTAGGGAGCGTGGGAACTCTGGGGAGCACGAGAAAACTGGTGAGTGCGAACTCTGGGGAGTACAGGATCTCTGGGGAGCGCGGGAACTGTGGGGAGCACGGGAACTGTGGCGAGCGCGGGAACTCTGGGGAGCGCGGGAACTGTGGGGAGCGCGGGAACTGTGGCGGGAACGGGAACTGTGGCGGGAACGGGAACTGTGGCGGGCACGGGAACTCTGGGGAGGGCGGGAACTCTGGGGATAGCAAACTCTGGCGAGCGCGAGAACCCTGGTGAGTGCGTACTCTGGAAAGTGTGAACACTCAGGTGAGCAGAAACTCTGGCGAGTGCGAGAACTCTGTCGAGTGCGAGAACTGTGGCGAGTGTGAGAACTCTGGCGAATGCGTACTCGGGGCAGTGCGAGAACTCTGGGGAGCGCGAGAAATCTGATGAGTGCAAACTCTGGGGAGTGCGAGAACTCTGGGGAGCGCGAGAAATCTGATGAGCACAAACTCTGGGGAGTGCGAGAACTGTGGCGAGCGCGGGAACTGTGGCGAGCGCGGGAACTGTGGCGAGCGCGGGAACTGAGGCGAGCACGGGAACTGTGGCGAGCGCGGGAACTGTGGCGAGTGTGGGAAGTCTGGGGAGCGCGGGAACTGTGGCGAGAATGGGAACTCTGGGAGCGCGGGAACTCTGGGGAGCGTGAGAAATCTGATGAGCACAAACTCTGGGGAGCGCCATAACTCTGGGGACTCCAAGAACTTTGGGGAGTGCGGGAACTCTGGGGAGTGGGGGAAGTCTGGTGAGTGCGAACTCAGGTGAGCGCAAGAACTCAGGGGAGCGTGGGAGCTCTGGGGAGTGCAAACTCTGGCGAGCACAAACTCTGGCGAGCGTGAGAAGTCTGGTGAGTGCGGGAAGTCTGGTGAGCGCGGGAACTCTGGCGAGCGCAAACTCTGGTGAGTGCGAAGTCTGGGGAGCGTGAGAACTCTGGTGAGTGCGTACTCAGGGGAGTGCAAGAACTCTGGTGAGAGCGGGAACTCTCGGGAGCGCGAACTCTGCGAGGGTGGGAACTCTGGGGAGCGCGAACCCTGGGGAGCGTGGGAACTCTGGCCAGCACGAGAACTCTGGTGAGCACGAGAACTCAGGTGAGTGCAAACTCTGGCGAGCGTGAGAACTCAGGTGAGCGCGAACTCTGGCGAGCGCGGGAATTCTGGTTAGCACGAACTCTGGTGAGTGCGAACTCTGGCGAGCGTGAGATCTCTCGGGAGGGTGGGAACTCTGGGGAGCACGAGAACTCTGGCGAGTGCGAACTCTGGTGAGCGCAAGAACTCTCGGGAGGGCAGGAACTCTGGCGAGCGTGATCTCTGGGGAGCACGAGAACTCTGGGGAGCGCGGGAACTGTGGCGAGCGCGGGAACTCTGGTGAGTGCGGGAACTCTGGTGAGTGCAAACTCTGACGAGTGCGAGAACTCTGGTTAGCGCAAACTCTGGTTAGCGCAAACTCTGGTGAGCGCAGGAACTGTGTCGAGCGTGGGAAATCAGGGGAGCGCGGGAACTCTGGGGAGCGCGGGAACTGTGGCGAGCACAGGAACTCTGGGGAGCGCGGGAACTGTGGTGAGCACGGGAACTCTGGGAGCGCGGGAATTCTGGCAAGCGCGAACACTGGCGAGCGCGGGAGCTCTGGCGAGCGTGAACTCTTGTGAGCACGCGAACTCTGGCGAGTGCAAACTCTGGCAAGTGCGAGAACTCTGGGTATAGCGAACTCTGGCGTGCGTGGGAACTCTGGGGAGCGCGAGAACTGTTGCGAGCGCGGGAACTCTGGGCAGCACGGGAAATCAGGGGAGCGCAGGAACTCTGGGGAGCGCGGGAACTCTGAGGAGCCCGAGAACTGTGGTGAGCACGGGAACTCTGGGGAGCGTGAGAACTGTTGCGAGCGCGGGAACTCTGGGCAGCACGGGAAATCAGGGGAGCGCAGGAACTCTGGGGAGCGCGGGAACTCTGAGGAGGCCGAGAACTGTGGTGAGCACGGGAACTCGGGGGAGCGCAGAAACTGTGGGGAGCGCGGGAATTGTGGCGAGCGCGGGAACTCTGGGGAGTGTGGGAATTCTGGGGAGTGTGAACTCTGGCAAGCGCGAGAACCCTGGTGAGTGCGAACTCGGGTGAGCGCGAGATCTCTCGGGAGGGCGGGAACTCTGGCGAGTGTGAGAACTCTGGTGAGCATGGGAACTCTGGGGAGCGCGAGAACTCTTGTGAATGCGTACTCTGGGGAGTGCGAGAACTCTCCCGAGCGCGAGATCTCTGGTGAGTGCAAACTCTGGGGAGCACGGGAACTCTGGCAAGCGCGAGATCTCTGGTGAGTGCGAACTCTGGGGAGCACGGGAACTCTGACGAGCGTGAGAACCCTGGTGAGTGCGAACTCTGGGGAGCACGGGAACTCTGGCAAGCGCGAGAACCCTGGTGAGTGCGAACTCTGGGGAGCGTGAGAACTGGTTAGCACGAACTCTGGTGAGCGCAGGAACTGTCGAGCGTGGGAAATCTGGGGAGCGCGGGAACTCTGGTGAGCGCAAGAACTCTGACAAGCGCGCGAACTCTGGGGATAGCGAACTCTGGCGAGCGTGAGAACTCTGGGCAGTGCGTACTCTGGGGAGCGCGAGAACTCTGGCAAGCGCGGGAACTGCAGTGAGCGCAAGAATTCTGGCGAGCGCGAACTCTGGGGAGCGCGAGAACTCTGGGGAGTACGGGAACTCTGGGGAGTGTGAACTCTGGGGAGTACGGGAACACTGGCAAGCGCGAACTTTGGGGAGCGCGGGACCTTTAGGGAGCGTGGGAACTCTGGGGAGCACGAGAAAACTGGTGAGTGCGAACTCTGGGGAGTACAGGATCTCTGGGGAGCGCAGGAACTGTGGGGAGCGCGGGAACTGTGGCGAGCACGGGAACTCTGGGGAGCGCGGGAACTGTGGTGAGCACGGGAACTGGCGGGAACGGGAACTGTGGCGGGCACGGGAACTCTGGGGAGGGCGGGAACTCTGGGGAGCGCGCGAACTCTGGGGAGCGCGAGAACTCTGGGGAGCGCGGGAACTCTGGTGAGTGCAAACTCTGGCGAGCGTGAGAACTCAGGTGAGCGCGAACTCTGGCGAGCGCGGGAATTCTGGTTAGCACGAACTCTGGTGAGTGCGAACTCTGGCGAGTGCGAACTCTCGCGAGCGTGAGATCTCTCGGGAGGGTGGGAACTCTGGGGAGCACGAGAACTCTGGCGAGTGCGAACTCTGGTGAGCGCAAGAACTCTCGGGAGGGCAGGAACTCTGGCGAGCGCGATCTCTGGGGAGCACGAGAACTCTGGGGAGCGCGGGAACTGTGGCGAGCGCGGGAACTCTGGTGAGTGCGGGAACTCTGGTGAGTGCAAACTCTGACGAGTGCGAGAACTCTGGTTAGCGCAAACTCTGGTTAGCGCACACTCTGGTGAGCGCAGGAACTGTGTCGAGCGTGGGAAATCAGGGGAGCGCGGGAACTCTGGGGAGCGCGGGAACTGTGGCGAGCACAGGAACTCTGGGGAGCGCGGGAACTGTGGTGAGCACGGGAACTCTGGGAGCGCGGGAATTCTGGCAAGCGCGAACACTGGCGAGCGCGGGAGCTCTGGCGAGCGTGAACTCTTGCGAGCACGCGAACTCTGGCGAGTGCAAACTCTGGCAAGTGCGAGAACTCTGGGTATAGCGAACTCTGGCGTGCGTGGGAACTCTGGGGAGCGCGAGAACTGTTGCGAGCGCGGGAACTCTGGGCAGCACGGGAAATCGGGAGCGCAGGAACTCTGGGGAGCGCGGGAACTCTGAGGAGCCCGAGAACTGTGGTGAGCACGGGAACTCTGGGGAGCGTGAGAACTGTTGCGAGCGCGGGAACTCTGGGCAGCACGGGAAATCAGGGGAGCGCAGGAACTCTGGGGAGCGCGGGAACTCTGAGGAGCCCGAGAACTGTGGTGAGCACGGGAACTCGGGGGAGCGTGAGAACTGTTGCGAGCGCGGGAACTCTGGGCAGCACGGGAAATCAGGGGAGCGCAGGAACTCTGGGGAGCGTGGGAACTCTGAGGAGCCCGAGAACTGTGGTGAGCACGGGAACTCTGGTGAGCGTGAGAACTGTTGCGAGCGCGGGAACTCTGGGCAGCACGGGAAATCAGGGGAGCGCAGGAACTCTGGGGAGCGCGGGAACTCTGAGGAGGCCGAGAACTGTGGTGAGCACGGGAACTCCGGGGAGCGTGAGAACTGTTGCGAGCGCGGGAACTCTGGGCAGCACGGGAAATCAGGGGAGCGCAGGAACTCTGGGGAGCGCGGGAACTCTGAGGAGGCCGAGAACTGTGGTGAGCACGGGAACTCTGGTGAGCGCAGGAACTGTGGGGAGCGCGGGAACTGTGGCGGGAACGGGAACTGTGGCGGGAACGGGAACTGTGGCGGGAACGGGAACTCTGGGGAGGGCGGGAACTCTGGGGAGCGCGGGAACTGTGGCGAGCGCGGGAACTGTGGCGGGAACGGGAACTGTGGCGGGAACAGGAACTGTGGCGGGAACGGGAACTGTGGCGGGCACGGGAACTCTGGGCAGCGCAGGAACTCTGGGCAGCGTGGGAACTGTGTTGAGAATGGGAACTCTGGGAGTGCGGGAACTCTGGGGAGCGTGAGAAATCTGATGAGCGCCATAACTCTGGGGACTCCAAGAACTTTGGGGAGTGCAGGAACTCTGGGAAGTGCGAGAACTCTGGGGAGTGCGGGAACTGTAGCGAGTGCAGGAACTCTGGGGAGTGCGAGAACTCTGGGGAGTGCGAACTCGGGTGAGCGCAAGAACTCTGGGGAGCGCGGGAGCTCTGGGGAGCGCGGGAAGTCTGGGGAGCGCGGGAACTGTGGCGAGAACGGGAACTCTGGGAGCGCGGGAACTCTGGGGAGCGTGAGAAATCTGATGAGCGCAAACTCTGGGGAGCGCCATAACTCTGGGGACTCCAAGAACTTTGGGGAGTGCGGGAACTCTGGGGAGTGGGGGAAGTCTGGTGAGTGCGAACTCGGGTGAGCGCAAGAACTCTGGGGAGCGTGGGAGCTCTGGGAAATGCGAACTCTGGCGAGCACAAACTCCGGCGAGCGTGAGAAGTCTGGTGAGTGCGGGAAGTCTGGTGAGCGTGGGAACTCTGGCGAGCGCAAACTCTGGTGAGTGCGAAGTCTGGGGAGCGTGAGAACTCTGGTGAGTGCGTACTCGGGGGAGTGCGAGAACTCTGGGGAGCACGGGAACTCCGGCAAGTGCGAACTCTGGGGAGGGTGGGAACTCTGGCCAGCGCGAGAACTCTGGTGAGCGCAAGAACTCTGGTGAGTGCAAACTCTGACGAGCGCGAGAACTCTGGTTAGCGCAAACTCTGACGAGCGTGAGAACTCTGGTTAGCGCAAACTCTGGTTAGCGCAAACTCTGGTGAGCGCAGGAACTGTGTCGAGCGTGGGAAATCAGGGGAGCGCGGGAACTCTGGGGAGCGCGGGAATTGTGGCGAGCGCGGGAACTCTGGGGAGTGTGGGAATTCTGGGGAGTGTGAACTCTGGCAAGCGCGAGAACCCTGGTGAGTGCGAACTCGGGTGAGCGCGAGATCTCTCGGGAGGGCGGGAACTCTGGCGAGTGTGAGAACTCTGGTGAGCATGGGAACTCTGGGGAGCGCGAGAACTCTTGTGAATGCGTACTCTGGGGAGTGCGAGAACTCTCCCGAGCGCGAGATCTCTGGTGAGTGCAAACTCTGGGGAGCACGGGAACTCTGGCAAGCGCGAGATCTCTGGTGAGTGCGAACTCTGGGGAGCACGGGAACTCTGACGAGCGTGAGAACCCTGGTGAGTGCGAACTCTGGGGAGCACGGGAACTCTGGCAAGCGCGAGAACCCTGGTGAGTGCGAACTCTGGGGAGCGTGAGAACTGGTTAGCACGAACTCTGGTGAGCGCAGGAACTGTCGAGCGTGGGAAATCTGGGGAGTGCGGGAACTCTGGTGAGCGCAAGAACTCTGACAAGCGCGCGAACTCTGGGGATAGCGAACTCTGGCGAGCGTGAGAACTCTGGGCAGTGCGTACTCTGGGGAGCACGAGAACTCTGGCAAGCGCGGGAACTGCGGTGAGCGCAAGAATTCTGGCGAGCGCGAACTCTGGGGAGCGCGAGAACTCTGGGGAGTACGGGAACTCTGGGGAGTGTGAACTCTGGGGAGTACGGGAACACTGGCAAGCGCGAACTTTGGGGAGCGCGGGACCTTTAGGGAGCGTGGGAACTCTGGGGAGCACGAGAAAACTGGTGAGTGCGAACTCTGGGGAGTACAGGATCTCTGGGGAGCGCGGGAACTGTGGGGAGCACGGGAACTGTGGCGAGCACGGGAACTCTGGGGAGCGCGGGAACTGTGGGGAGCGCGGGAACTGTGGCGGGAACGGGAACTGTGGCGGGAACGGGAACTGTGGCGGGCACGGGAACTCTGGGGAGGGCGGGAACTCTGGGGATAGCAAACTCTGGCGAGCGCGAGAACCCTGGTGAGTGCGTACTCTGGAAAGTGTGAACACTCAGGTGAGCAGAAACTCTGGCGAGTGCGAGAACTCTGTCGAGTGCGAGAACTGTGGCGAGTGTGAGAACTCTGGCGAATGCGTACTCGGGGCAGTGCGAGAACTCTGGGGAGCGCGAGAAATCTGATGAGTGCAAACTCTGGGGAGTGCGAGAACTCTGGGGAGCGCGAGAAATCTGATGAGCACAAACTCTGGGGAGTGCGAGAACTGTGGCGAGCGCGGGAACTGTGGCGAGCGCGGGAACTGTGGCGAGCGCGGGAACTGAGGCGAGCACGGGAACTGTGGCGAGCGCGGGAACTGTGGCGAGTGTGGGAAGTCTGGGGAGCGCGGGAACTGTGGCGAGAATGGGAACTCTGGGAGCGCGGGAACTCTGGGGAGCGTGAGAAATCTGATGAGCACAAACTCTGGGGAGCGCCATAACTCTGGGGACTCCAAGAACTTTGGGGAGTGCGGGAACTCTGGGGAGTGGGGGAAGTCTGGTGAGTGCGAACTCAGGTGAGCGCAAGAACTCAGGGGAGCGTGGGAGCTCTGGGGAGTGCAAACTCTGGCGAGCACAAACTCTGGCGAGCGTGAGAAGTCTGGTGAGTGCGGGAAGTCTGGTGAGCGCGGGAACTCTGGCGAGCGCAAACTCTGGTGAGTGCGAAGTCTGGGGAGCGTGAGAACTCTGGTGAGTGCGTACTCAGGGGAGTGCAAGAACTCTGGTGAGAGCGGGAACTCTCGGGAGCGCGAACTCTGCGAGGGTGGGAACTCTGGGGAGCGCGAACCCTGGGGAGCGTGGGAACTCTGACGAGCACGAGAACTCTGGTGAGCACGAGAACTCAGGTGAGTGCAAACTCTGGCGAGCGTGAGAACTCAGGTGAGCGCGAACTCTGGCGAGCGCGGGAATTCTGGTTAGCACGAACTCTGGTGAGTGCGAACTCTGGCGAGCGTGAGATCTCTCGGGAGGGTGGGAACTCTGGGGAGCACGAGAACTCTGGCGAGTGCGAACTCTGGTGAGCGCAAGAACTCTCGGGAGGGCAGGAACTCTGGCGAGCGTGATCTCTGGGGAGCACGAGAACTCTGGGGAGCGCGGGAACTGTGGCGAGCGCGGGAACTCTGGTGAGTGCGGGAACTCTGGTGAGTGCAAACTCTGACGAGTGCGAGAACTCTGGTTAGCGCAAACTCTGGTTAGCGCAAACTCTGGTGAGCGCAGGAACTGTGTCGAGCGTGGGAAATCAGGGGAGCGCGGGAACTCTGGGGAGCGCGGGAACTGTGGCGAGCACAGGAACTCTGGGGAGCGCGGGAACTGTGGTGAGCACGGGAACTCTGGGAGCGCGGGAATTCTGGCAAGCGCGAACACTGGCGAGCGCGGGAGCTCTGGCGAGCGTGAACTCTTGTGAGCACGCGAACTCTGGCGAGTGCAAACTCTGGCAAGTGCGAGAACTCTGGGTATAGCGAACTCTGGCGTGCGTGGGAACTCTGGGGAGCGCGAGAACTGTTGCGAGCGCGGGAACTCTGGGCAGCACGGGAAATCAGGGGAGCGCAGGAACTCTGGGGAGCGCGGGAACTCTGAGGAGCCCGAGAACTGTGGTGAGCACGGGAACTCTGGGGAGCGTGAGAACTGTTGCGAGCGCGGGAACTCTGGGCAGCACGGGAAATCAGGGGAGCGCAGGAACTCTGGGGAGCGCGGGAACTCTGAGGAGGCCGAGAACTGTGGTGAGCACGGGAACTCGGGGGAGCGCAGAAACTGTGGGGAGCGCGGGAATTGTGGCGAGCGCGGGAACTCTGGGGAGTGTGGGAATTCTGGGGAGTGTGAACTCTGGCAAGCGCGAGAACCCTGGTGAGTGCGAACTCGGGTGAGCGCGAGATCTCTCGGGAGGGCGGGAACTCTGGCGAGTGTGAGAACTCTGGTGAGCATGGGAACTCTGGGGAGCGCGAGAACTCTTGTGAATGCGTACTCTGGGGAGTGCGAGAACTCTCCCGAGCGCGAGATCTCTGGTGAGTGCAAACTCTGGGGAGCACGGGAACTCTGGCAAGCGCGAGATCTCTGGTGAGTGCGAACTCTGGGGAGCACGGGAACTCTGACGAGCGTGAGAACCCTGGTGAGTGCGAACTCTGGGGAGCACGGGAACTCTGGCAAGCGCGAGAACCCTGGTGAGTGCGAACTCTGGGGAGCGTGAGAACTGGTTAGCACGAACTCTGGTGAGCGCAGGAACTGTCGAGCGTGGGAAATCTGGGGAGCGCGGGAACTCTGGTGAGCGCAAGAACTCTGACAAGCGCGCGAACTCTGGGGATAGCGAACTCTGGCGAGCGTGAGAACTCTGGGCAGTGCGTACTCTGGGGAGCGCGAGAACTCTGGCAAGCGCGGGAACTGCAGTGAGCGCAAGAATTCTGGCGAGCGCGAACTCTGGGGAGCGCGAGAACTCTGGGGAGTACGGGAACTCTGGGGAGTGTGAACTCTGGGGAGTACGGGAACACTGGCAAGCGCGAACTTTGGGGAGCGCGGGACCTTTAGGGAGCGTGGGAACTCTGGGGAGCACGAGAAAACTGGTGAGTGCGAACTCTGGGGAGTACAGGATCTCTGGGGAGCGCAGGAACTGTGGGGAGCGCGGGAACTGTGGCGAGCACGGGAACTCTGGGGAGCGCGGGAACTGTGGTGAGCACGGGAACTGGCGGGAACGGGAACTGTGGCGGGCACGGGAACTCTGGGGAGGGCGGGAACTCTGGGGAGCGCGCGAACTCTGGGGAGCGCGAGAACTCTGGGGAGCGCGGGAACTCTGGTGAGTGCAAACTCTGGCGAGCGTGAGAACTCAGGTGAGCGCGAACTCTGGCGAGCGCGGGAATTCTGGTTAGCACGAACTCTGGTGAGTGCGAACTCTGGCGAGTGCGAACTCTCGCGAGCGTGAGATCTCTCGGGAGGGTGGGAACTCTGGGGAGCACGAGAACTCTGGCGAGTGCGAACTCTGGTGAGCGCAAGAACTCTCGGGAGGGCAGGAACTCTGGCGAGCGCGATCTCTGGGGAGCACGAGAACTCTGGGGAGCGCGGGAACTGTGGCGAGCGCGGGAACTCTGGTGAGTGCGGGAACTCTGGTGAGTGCAAACTCTGACGAGTGCGAGAACTCTGGTTAGCGCAAACTCTGGTTAGCGCACACTCTGGTGAGCGCAGGAACTGTGTCGAGCGTGGGAAATCAGGGGAGCGCGGGAACTCTGGGGAGCGCGGGAACTGTGGCGAGCACAGGAACTCTGGGGAGCGCGGGAACTGTGGTGAGCACGGGAACTCTGGGAGCGCGGGAATTCTGGCAAGCGCGAACACTGGCGAGCGCGGGAGCTCTGGCGAGCGTGAACTCTTGCGAGCACGCGAACTCTGGCGAGTGCAAACTCTGGCAAGTGCGAGAACTCTGGGTATAGCGAACTCTGGCGTGCGTGGGAACTCTGGGGAGCGCGAGAACTGTTGCGAGCGCGGGAACTCTGGGCAGCACGGGAAATCGGGAGCGCAGGAACTCTGGGGAGCGCGGGAACTCTGAGGAGCCCGAGAACTGTGGTGAGCACGGGAACTTGGGGGAGCGTGAGAACTGTTGCGAGCGCGGGAACTCTGGGCAGCACGGGAAATCAGGGGAGCGCAGGAACTCTGGGGAGCGCGGGAACTCTGAGGAGCCCGAGAACTGTGGTGAGCACGGGAACTCGGGGGAGCGTGAGAACTGTTGCGAGCGCGGGAACTCTGGGCAGCACGGGAAATCAGGGGAGCGCAGGAACTCTGGGGAGCGTGGGAACTCTGAGGAGCCCGAGAACTGTGGTGAGCACGGGAACTCTGGGGAGCGTGAGAACTGTTGCGAGCGCGGGAACTCTGGGCAGCACGGGAAATCAGGGGAGCGCAGGAACTCTGGGGAGCGCGGGAACTCTGAGGAGGCCGAGAACTGTGGTGAGCACGGGAACTCTGGTGAGCGCAGGAACTGTGGGGAGCGCGGGAACTGTGGCGGGAACGGGAACTGTGGCGGGAACGGGAACTGTGGCGGGAACGGGAACTCTGGGGAGGGCGGGAACTCTGGGGAGCGCGGGAACTGTGGCGAGCGCGGGAACTGTGGCGGGAACGGGAACTGTGGCGGGAACAGGAACTGTGGCGGGAACGGGAACTGTGGCGGGCACGGGAACTCTGGGCAGCGCAGGAACTCTGGGCAGCGTGGGAACTGTGTTGAGAATGGGAACTCTGGGAGTGCGGGAACTCTGGGGAGCGTGAGAAATCTGATGAGCGCCATAACTCTGGGGACTCCAAGAACTTTGGGGAGTGCAGGAACTCTGGGAAGTGCGAGAACTCTGGGGAGTGCGGGAACTGTAGCGAGTGCAGGAACTCTGGGGAGTGCGAGAACTCTGGGGAGTGCGAACTCGGGTGAGCGCAAGAACTCTGGGGAGCGCGGGAGCTCTGGGGAGCGCGGGAAGTCTGGGGAGCGCGGGAACTGTGGCGAGAACGGGAACTCTGGGAGCGCGGGAACTCTGGGGAGCGTGAGAAATCTGATGAGCGCAAACTCTGGGGAGCGCCATAACTCTGGGGACTCCAAGAACTTTGGGGAGTGCGGGAACTCTGGGGAGTGGGGGAAGTCTGGTGAGTGCGAACTCGGGTGAGCGCAAGAACTCAGGGGAGCGTGGGAGCTCTGGGAAATGCGAACTCTGGCGAGCACAAACTCCGGCGAGCGTGAGAAGTCTGGTGAGTGCGGGAAGTCTGGTGAGCGCGGGAACTCTGGCGAGCGCAAACTCTGGTGAGTGCGAAGTCTGGGGAGCGTGAGAACTCTGGTGAGTGCGTACTCGGGGGAGTGCGAGAACTCTGGGGAGCACGGGAACTCCGGCGAGCGCGAACTCTGGGGAGCGCGGGAACTCTGGCCAGCGTGAGAACTCTGGTGAGCGCAAGAACTCTGGGGAGTGCAAACTCTGGTGAGCGCGAGAACTCAGGTGAGCGCAAACTCTGACGAGCGCGAGAACTCTGGTTAGCGCAAACTCTGACGAGCGCGAGAACTCTGGTTAGCGCAAACTCTGGTTAGCGCAAACTCTGGTGAGCGCAGGAACTGTGTCGAGCGTGGGAAATCAGGGGAGCGCGGGAACTCTGGGGAGCGCGGGAATTGTGGCGAGCGCGGGAACTCTGGGGAGTGTGGGCATTCTGGGGAGTGTGAACTCTGGCAAGCGCGAGAACCCTGGTGAGTGCGAACTCGGGTGAGCGCAAGATCTCTTGGGAGGGCGGGAACTCTGGCGAGTGTGAGAACTCTGGTGAGCATGGGAACTCTGGGGAGCGCGAGAACTCTTGTGAATGCGTACTCTGGGGAGTGCGAGAACTCTCCCGAGCGCGAGATCTCTGGTGAGTGCAAACTCTGGGGAGCATGGGAACTCTGGCAAGCGCGAGATCTCTGGTGAGTGCGAACTCTGGGGAGCACGGGAACTCTGGCAAGCGCGAGATCTCTGGTGAGTGTGAACTCTGGGGAGCGTGAGAACTGGTTAGCACGAACTCTGGTGAGCGCAGGAACTGTCGAGCGTGGGAAATCTGGGGAGCGCGGGAACTCTGGGGAGCGCGGGAACTCTGGTGAGCGAGGGAAATCTGGCGAGCGTGGGAACTCTGAGCATGGGAAATCTGGGGAGCGCGAGATCTCTGGGGAACGTGAACTCTGGCAAGCGTGAGAACTCAGGTGAGCGCGAACTTGGGTGAGCGCGAGATCTCTCGGGAGGGCGGGAACTCTGGCGAGTGTGAGAACTCTGGTGAGCATGGGAACTCTGGGGAGCGCGAGAACTCTTGTGAATGCGTACTCTGGGGAGTGCGAGAACTCTCCCGAGCGCGAGAACCCTGGTGAGTGCGAACTCTGGCAAGCGCAGGAACTGTGTCGAGTGCGGGAAATCTGGGGAGCGCCCGAAATCTGGGGAGCGTGAGAACTCTGGCGAGCGCAAGAACTCTGGCAAGCGCGGGAACTCTGGTGAGCGCGAGATCTCTCGGGAAGGTGGGAGCTCTGGGGAGCGTGAGAAATCTGGCGAGCGTGAGAACTCTCGTGAGTGCGAACTCTGGGGAGCGCGGGAACAGTCCTGCCCTCAGGGGCCCGAAAGAGGGGCTTTTTGTTGGCTGTTCTGTGGTTGCAAACAGCAACTAAGGCCTGTGTTTGGGGGCCTGAAAGGGAGGCTGAGGTGGCTGTTTCTAATCCTCAAAGCGGAGACCAAGTCGTATGTTGTCAGGTCCAGAAACAGAGACTAAGGAGTCGCATGTTCCTGGGACTTGGCAACGGAGGCGAGGTCAGCTGTTTTGGGCACTAAAAACAGAGGCCAGTGCCGTGTTTTGGGGCCACCGAGGGCAGCTTAGTCCCTGTTTTCAAGCACAAGAACAGGTGAATAAGTCCTGCATTTTGGGGGCCCAAAAGAGAGGCTAAGCCCTGTGTTTTGGGGGCCACAAATGGAGGCTCACTTGGCTGTTTCTGTGGCTGAAAACACAGACTGAGTCCTGCGTTTTGGGGACTTGGAAACAGAGGCAAGTTTGGCTGTTTCCAGCCCCAAAGGGGAGGCTGAGGGGGCCCTTTTTGGGGTGGGGGGAGGCGGTGGGATGGGGGGGAGGGAGGGTGCGTGGACCTTCCCTGAAGGGGGGGGTCCATCCGCGAGTACCCCGAGGGCAGGGAGGCTGGCATGCACCAGGCCCAACCTCGCGTCTGAGATGATAGTTTCTGGCGCAAAAGTGGTTTTGGGGAGGAGGAAACACCAGGAGACACCATCTTCCAGGGCCAATATTTATTCAACATTCATCCAAGACTTTCACCACTAATTAACCAATTAGCTTGGAAGTATTGAATCAGTCCTGACCAGGGAGTCAATATCGATTCAATATTCACAAGCCAAATGCTCAATTAGTTCGAGGAGTCAACAGGGAGCGGACATATAGAAACCAATTAGTCAACATTCACCCAAGACTTTCAGTACTAAATAAACAATTAGCTTAGAGGCTTTGAAGCACCAGGAACTAACTAGTCACTAGGGATTCCAGATGTGTAAGGTCATTAGTCATCCCTGAGCCAATGTCCCTGAGCTCATTACTCAGCCTTCACTGAATATTCATAAGGGAATTAGTCCACACTGATCCCATATCCATCAGCTAAGGCTTCAACACTGATGCAACCTTCAGTGATGCCACCAAGCTCTGAGCTGTGATAGCAACTGATTTATGGCCCTGTCAATAACAAATCAATAACTAATCAATAACTCATCAACAATTAACCAGTTGGCTATTGGATCAGTGTGAGCTCATCAGTGCAGGCTGATGCCATGTGCACAAGCTCATCACTCCGCACCAGCTGTTGTGCCCGAGCAGCGGCTCTGTTGTGCCTGCGGCTCCGTCCGGCGCTCGCTCCTGGCAGTGGCTCCGTCCCTCCGTCCCGCTCCCGGCGGCGGCTCCGTCCCTCCGTCCAGTTCCTGCTCCCGGCGGCGGCGGCTCCGTCCGGCTCCCGCTTGGCGCTGTCCATCCGTCCGTCCGTCCGTCCGTGCGTGCGTGGCAGCCCCGCGGCTCGCGGCCCCCGCGGGAGGGCAGAGGCGTCCCGGGAGCGCTCGCGGCCCCACGGGGCTCCGCACCGGGCCCGGCCCGGGGCTCCCCCGAGGGTGCCCGCTGCTGCCCTCCCCTGCCCTCCCCGGCCAGGCCCCGCCGCCGCCCGCCTGCGGCTGTCACGGGGGCCGGGGCCGCCCCCCCCGCGACTCCCCCCGGCCCGCCCCGGCCCGGCCCGGCGCTCCCGGCGGCCGCGGCTCCCGCCAGCCCCGGCGGCTGCGGGGCCGGGCCGGGCCTCCGCCCCCCGCTGCCCCGCGGACAAGCCCGGGCCGCCCGCTGCGACCCGCCCGGGGGGGCCCCAGGTGCCTCCCGGCAGAGCCGGAGCCCGTCCCGCCTCCCCGCTCCCTGCTGCTGCTCCTTTTTCTGCCCGCTCCGCCCGCTGCTTCTGCCGCCGCCGCCGGTTCCGGTTCCGGTTCCGGTAGCGCCCGCCCGGCCCGGCGCGGGGCCGCCGCGCACCTGCCGCCCCTCAGCGCCGCTCGCCCGCGCACGGCGGCGCCGCCTGGCGGCCGCGGGGGCGCTGCAGGGCCCGGGCAGCCCCCGCGCGGCGGCGCCCCGGGGCCCCGCGACCGGCGACCGGCGACAGCGGCAGCGGCGGGGCCCGGAGCCGCGGGGAGAAGAGCGAGAGGGAAAAAGGAAGGAAGGAGACAGAAAGAGAGAGGGAGAGAGAGGGGGCAGAAAGGGAGAGGGAGGAGAGAAGGAAAGAAAGAGGGAAACGAGGAGGAAAAAGGAAAGAGAGAGAGAAAGGGAAAGCGGAATAAGGAGGGAGAGAAAGAAAAAGAAAGAGGAAGGGAGAAAAGAGAAAGAACAAGAAAGAGAGAGAAGGAGAGGGAGAAAGAAAGATGGAGAGAGAGTGAGAAAAGACAGGAGAGAAAGAAACAGGGAAGAAAGAGGGAGAAAGGGGGAGAGAAGGAGGAAGAGAGGCAGCGAAAAAGACCAAGACAGAGAGAGATGCAAAGCATGATAAAAAGGAGCGGGAGGGGGGAAGAGAGAGGGGAAGGGAGAGGGAGGGAGAACAAGAGAGAGAGAGGGAAAGAGAGAAAGCAGGAGAGAGAAAGTGGGGAAGAAAGGAAAAGACAGGAAGGGAGGGAGGGAGGAACGGAGGCAGGAAGATGGTGAGAGAGAGCAGGAAAGCAAGCGAGAGAGAGAAAGGGAAAAGAGGAAGAGCAAGGGAAAAAAGAGAGAGCAAAGGCAAAAAGGGAAAGAGTGAAAGAGAAAGAAAACAGGGAGGGAGGGAGAGAGAGGGAAAAAGACAGCAAAAGCAAAGAGAAAGTCAAAGAGAAAAAGAGCAAGAGAAAGGAATGGCAAAAGAAGCGAAGGAGAGAGGGAGTAAGAGGGAGATCGATACAGATAAAGATAGAGGGAGAAGACCGGGAGGGAGAGAGAGAGAGACAGCAGGAGGGAGGAAGGGAGAGAATGAGAGAGTGAAAAAGAAAGAAAGAATGAAGGAGAAAGAGAGGGAGAGAAAGAAGAAGAGTGGGGAAGGGAGAAAGGGAGAAAGAGAAAGGGAGAGAGTGAGAAAGAAAAGACAACAGAGGGAAAGAGAATCAGAGAAAGAGAGAAAGACAGGAAAAGCAGGATAAAGAGGGAGAGAGAGAGGGAGACAGAGAGAGAGAGCAAAGGAAAGAGAGAGAAGGAAGAGAGAGAAAGAGAAGAAAATAAAGAGAAAAACTGAGCGAGAAAGGGGGAGAGAGGGAGGGAAAGAGGAAGAGAAAGAAAGAAGAAGACGGAGAGTAAGAGAGAGGAGAAGAGAGAGGGAGAGAGAACAAGAGAGAAAGAGGCAAAGAGAGAAAGCAGGAAAGAGAAAGAGGGAAGGAAAGGAAAAGAGAGAGGGAAAGAGGGAGGAAGGGAGGAAAAAGGGGGGGAAGAATAGTAAAGAGAAAGAGGGAGAGAAAGAGGAGGGTGAGAGGAAGAGAGAAGCAGAGGGGGAAAGAGACCAAGCGGGAGAAGGAGAGAAGGAAAGAAGGGCAGAGAAAGAGAGTCGAGGAGAATGAAGGAGAGAAGGAGAGAAGGAGAGAGAGGCAAACCGAGGGAAAGACAGGAGGAGGGAGGAGGACGGGCAGATAGGAGAGAAAGAAGAGAAAAAAGCAAAAGAGAGCAAGTGAGGGAGAGAAAGACAGCGGGAGAGAGAGAGAGAAAGCAAGAGAAAAAGAGAGAAAGAGTAAGAGTGAAGGAGAGAGAAAGAGGAGAAACAAGGCTAGTGAGAGAAGAGAGGGAAGGAGAGAGCAAGGCAAGAAGAGAAATGCAGAGGGACCGAGGAAGAGAGAGCAAGAGCAAGAGAAGACAGAGCAAGAGACAGAGGGAGAAGGAGATGAGATAAAGGGAGGGAGCGAGGGAGCGAGGGAGAGAATAACAGAAAAGGAGAGAAGAGAGAGGGGCAGGTAGAGGGAGAAATATAGGCTGGGGGAGAGAAAGGAACAGAGAAAGAGGAAGGTGAGAGAAGGCGAGAGAGAGAGAAAAGAAAAGTATGAGTGAGAAAGAGAAAGAAGAGAGCAAAGGAGGGAGAGAGAGGGAGAAGGAGAGAGAAAAAAGGAAGAGGAAGAAGAGGGGGGCAGAGAGAGAAAGAGGAGGAAAGAAAGAGCAAGAGAATGAGAGATGTGGAGGGAAAGAGAGAGAAAGAAGAGGGAAAGAGAAGGAGGGAGAAAAAGGGAGGGAAGGAAGAAAGAAGGAAAGAGCAAGAGCAAGAAAGGGAGAGAAAGAAAAAGGGGCAAAAGAGAAAGGTGCAGAGAGAGAAAGAAAGCAAGAGGGAGGGAAAGCGAGGGAGAGGAGAGAAAGAAAGGGCGTGCGAGAGAAGGGCAGAAAGGGAGAGGCACTGAGGAAAAGAGGGGGAAGAGAGGGAGGGACAGGGAGAGAGAGAAAAAGAGGGAAAGAGGGAGGAAGAGAAGAGCAAGAAAGGAAAGAAAGAGCGAGAAAGAAAGAAAAGAAAGAAAAAGGTGAAGAAAGAAAGAGAGAAAGAAAGAAAGAAAGGAGGGAAGGAAGCCTGAGAGAGAGAAGGAGCGAGAAGGAGCTAGATGGTGAGAGAGAGCAAGAAAGCAAGCGAGAGGGAGAGAAAGGGAAAAGAGGAAGAGCAAGGGAAAAAAGAGAGAGCAAAGGCAAAAAGGGAAAGAGTGAAAGAAAATTGTGAGGGAGGGAGGGAGAAAGAGGGAAAAAGAGAGCAAGAGAAAAGAAAGAGTCGAGGAGAGAAAAAGCAAGAGAGAAAGGAATGGCGAAAGAAACAACAGAGAGGGAGTAGGAGGGAGATCGATACAGATAGAGGGAGAAGAGAGAGGGGGAGAGAGAGAGAGAGAGAGACAGCAGGAGGGAGGAAGGGAGAGAATGAGAGTGAAAAAGAGAAAGAAAGAATGAAGGAGAAAGAGAAGGAGGAGGAGGAAGAGGAAGGGGAAGGGAGAGAGAGAAAGGGAGTGAGAAAGAAAGACGACAGGGAAAGAGAAGCAGAGAAAGAGAGGGAGAAAGAGAAAGGGGAAGTGGGATAAAGAGGGAGGGAGGGAGGGGAGAGAGAAAAGGAAAGAGGGAAGGAAGAGGGAGGAAGGGAGGGAGAAAGAGACAGAAAGAGAAAGAAAGAAAACCCAAGCAAGAAAGGGAGAGAGAGGAAGGGAAAGAGGGAAAGAAAGAACAAGGCAGGGCAAGAGAGGAGGAAGGGCGAGGGAGAGAGAACAAGAGAGAAAGAGGCAGAGAGAGAAAGCAGGAAAGAGAAAGAGGGAAGGAAAGGAAAAGAGAGAGGGAAAGAGGGAGGAAGGGAGGAAAAAGGGGGGGAAGAATAGTAAAGAGAAAGAGGGAGAGAAAGAGGAGGGTGAGAGGAAGAGAGAAGCAGAGGGGGAAAGAGACCAAGCGGGAGAAGGAGAGAAGGAAAGAAGGGCAGAGAAAGAGAGTCGAGGAGAATGAAAGAGAGAAGGAGAGAAGGAGAGAGAGGCAAAGCGAGGGAAAGACAGGAGGAGGGAGGAGGATGGGCAGATAGGAGAGAAAGAAGAGAAAAAAGCAAAAGAGAGCAAGTGAGGGAGAGAAAGACAGCGGGAGAGAGAGAGAGAAAGCAAGAGAAAAAGAGAGAAAGAGTAAGAGTGAAGGAGAGAGAAAGAGGAGAAACAAGGCTAGTGAGAGAAGAGAGGGAAGGAGAGAGCGAGGCAAGAAGAGAAATGCAGAGGGACCGAGGAAGAGAGAGCAAGATCTGTGCCTGACTTCATCAAAATAGGCCCAATCCATTGTACGCGATGCTGCACTGATCACACCAGTGCCAAGGGCTAAATGATGACCCACAGCACAAGGGACAGAGAACTGCTGTCGTTACTGAATATGTCAGACCTGATCCCAGGCTTCCTTAAGCCACGTGTGCACCCCGACTGCAGCACTGAACCTCACACATCGAAAAAAACCCTAAAAGCAGTTCAAAAATGGGAATGCTGCATATGCTTAGCCCACAGAACAGATATCTTGAGTCTGAATATTAAATCCCATTCAGTACAGAAACTCATCTTCAAGTGCCCCCGTCCCGCCAAGGAATGGGTGGCAGGAACGTAAGCCACAGTAGTGGGCAGTAACGTGTCTCCTAACTAGGCTGACAACACTGGCACACGTTTAAGGCAACGTGCAGTGCATCATCCTGCACTTCTCCACAGCAACAACTATTATCAATTGGCTGTGATGTACGGAGGGAGAGTTAGGACTTATTTTCCTTTGGGAAGGATTTATAGACCCGTTAGCCCCTAGGCAGACTTAATGCTATACTTTGGAAAAGGAAATGAAAGAGGAAGGAAAAGGAGTAATAAAGCAGATTGGAGCAATTCTGGTTTAGGACAAGTTCCCTCAGCCAGCCTTGTTTTTTATAAGTCAGTATATTCTGTTTCTTTATCTGCTCAAGGGCCAGCAACGATTTTGGCCAGTTTCAAACAGTATCATACAAACAGTGCTATTAAAAGGCACGTAAAATTAGTACAGACACATATAAAGTCTCCTGGATATGAGAAAACCTGAAAGTCCTGCGAACTGTGCTGTTGTCAGAGTTCAGCTGCCTCTAGGCAGCTTTCTTCCACAGCCACTTCTGGGCCATCTGCAGCACATTTCTGTCTCCCTTCATGAGAATGAGAAGCTTGTTGTGAACATTCGTTGCTGTGAGCAGACAGTGTTCTCAACACATGCTAGCAGAAGACTGAAAATTAGTATTTCCCCTGTGGACTTCCTTATCCCTCCTCCTCCTGTCCTTTAGAAGAGAGAGAAACTTTTCTTAAAAATTAAAACGAGCTTTGCAGCCCTTAAACCCCATCCTCCTGGCTTTGAGGCTTCTCATGAGCCCCCCTAGCTAGCTTCACATCCTAAGAACAGAATCTGGATTTACCTCTATTTTCAGGCAGAAAGGTTGTTTCGCTTCCCAAAGCTCTGCGGAGGTTTACAGCCCCCATTCTGCTTTGGGTCCTGTAAGCATACAAAGTCATGCTCTTGGACCTGAGAGTCACTTTCCACATCTGGTAGCCAGCTTTCTCCTTTGTACAAGCAAGTCTGCATTTATCTTACCAAAGTGCAGGCTCCTGGGGGCAGCGTAAAAGTGGACATACAGGTAAGCAGGTTCCTCCTTTCACTGCTGAAGAGAGAGGCATCAAAGAGAGAGATTAAGCTAGGAAATGCCTAATTCTCTCTGCTGATTTTGCAGGAGACACTGTGCTCCTAACTGTTGTACCTAAAATTAGGTAGGGTGAATCAGGGTCACAGTGCCAGAGCTGGTGCCACTGGGCTGATGTCACATAGCAACACTGGGAAGAGACCGTAAGGGTGTTTGGGAACTTTGGGATAGGCCCTCCTTTCCCAAAGTAAATGGTTATTCTAAGAAACCCCATTTTGGTGTACACAGTTTGAGACACCTTATGGAAATCTGATCCTACTTAAAAAATACTTAAAGGTATGCCAAGTTAAGCCTGTTTGCCTTAAAACTATGGCAAACAAGACCACTAGCTAATGTTTCAAAACATTACAGATTTTTAAGATGCTTAATCTGGATTAAAGAGGGAAATCTAGGATAATTTTGCATCACCATCCTCCTCTGCATGGTGCACCTGTCATTTGAGAGGGGCATGAACTACACAGGAAGAAAGATGGAAGATCTGCTTCTGAGTGCGTTTCAGACCAATTTAGACCTCAGGTTAGGCCACTCTGCAAATGCAGTACAGCTTCTGCCTTCTTTGGAGGAAGCTTATTCCAGCTACCGGAGGAGACAGAAGACCGGACCAGTCTGAACATGGGTCTGTTCTTCTTCGGCAAGTCCTGTGAGCCTAAAGATGCTTTGGTCCTATTGACTCCATGACAAGTTTCTGACGCAGTAAAGCAAAACTAGAGGAAAAGACATTTTTCCAAAGTGCTGCTATCTGCAAACAAGATGCCTCAAGAGACTAGAAAAGTGGGCTTTTCAGACCCACTGTCCCAGGAGCTGCTTGCCAGCGGGGAGTATGGCAATGTTCATCCTTCCACCAAAACGTGACCTGCTTTTCTCTCCACTGAGTCCCTTTTCCACCACTGCCAGACCAAGGCTGATCGATTATAACCACATGCTGAGCAGGAACTTGAGGAAGGGAGGAGAATTCCCTGTTCCCTTTCTCCTCTTCTCTAACACCACACAGTGCATTTGTTTTCAGCCGCTCAACATGGGCGTCCCACGTGTCCCCGTGTCTAGGACAGATCTTCTCATCTATTATCCAGGAACCAAGCTGTGGACATGGAAACAAATCAAACAGTCATAAAGTCATGGCTCCATAGAGCAGTGCTGAAATCTGCATTGATCTTAAACATCTTGAGCCATTTTGAGTAAATGGTACTGCACACGGTCAATATGAGAGAAAGAATTGACTTTGTCCTTCATCCTACACTGTCAGACTTCCCTATTGCCCCTGCCTAGCCCATCTGCCCAAGCTACAGCACGGTTTGCAGACTGGCTCCTCCGAGTCAAACGCATACTGTGTCTAAATTATGCAGCTGCAGAAAGCACATTGACTTTAGGAGGCAGAACACACATCATATTCCCTGCATATTTTGTCGCAAAGATAACAGAGAGAAGTGCAATCAGTAAATGTGCAGATCCATCTTCTGCTGTAAGTAAATCCACAAAATACCTAATGGCAATAAGCAACTCTTTAGTGAGCAGAAAGCACAGGAAACCTGCCTCAAGCCCATAATGCCACTTAACAAAGCAACAGATGAATGGAAATTTAGTATCTCCCTCTTGTTGGCTGCAAAACGTTAGGGATACTCAGGCCATTCTCGCGCAGTGCCGGAGGCAAACGCCGCACTGTGCACTGTTCCCAGACAGAACAGAGACCTCTGTGCAGAACAGGATTCTCCTTGGTGGAGAAAACTCATCAGGAGCCTTTGGTTACTTGAGCCAGTAGAAAACACTGTTTTTTCTATTCGTACAGATGATAAGGACAGTCATGAATGAAAACCGCTGCAGGGCAAAACACACTGCGTAACTCAAATTACATTCAGTTGACCTGCAAGCGTCCTTCAAAGGAAGCTTGCCACTTGCTGCCCGACTAGCACTCTCCCCATCCCACGCAGGAATAGCCGAGAAGCGAAAGACACACAGCACATCACTGCCCCAAGGACAGCAGCAGTCGCCTCCAGAGCAGGCTTCAGAGAAAACACAACTTTCCTGCCCACTAGGCACCGCACCGCACACTTACCAGCGGCAGTTCTAGCTCAGCAAAGGCAAAAGACCTTGTTCTTCAGGAAGCTTTGATCCCAGAGGCAAGCGGTTTACTAGGGAAGTGCATTCTTCCTGCTGGGTAACTGCCGTGCCGCTTCAAGCACTATTTGACTCTCAAACCGCTTTTCTTATTTCCTCAGCCCTCAATTTCCCCGTTAGCTCCGAAGAAAACACAGGCTGCATTTGTCAGCTTGTTTCCAGCAGGCAGGAGAAAGGGAAAACGGAAAGCAATAAACTGCAGTATGTTGCTCTGCTGGATAAATCAGGCACCAAACAAATCAGCAACAATTTTTTTTAGGAAACACTCCTGTCAATTATAATATACAACTTAAAAATGCTGCTGTTATTCAGCATAATTCCTGTGCTCAGAGGCCTCAGTAAAGACTTGTACTTCTCCACATTTCTGCCTAAATCCACATATCTCCATGGCACATTAAATGCACAGTCTTTCTGCACGGCCCAAGCTACTGCTGGCTACACACCTTCAGAAGCAGCCGTTTTCAGCAGGCCCTTCATAAACCTCTTTGCTGGCTAATAAACCTGTAAGAGGAAAAGGCTCGGGGCTCTAGTGTCTCCGAATCTTATAGGACATGCATATACAAATCAACACAACTTAAAATTTGGCAAATTCAGTGGACTCTAGTAGAAAATTTTGAGTACAAGTTAACTCAGAACACTTGGAAATTACTCTGGGGAAAAAAACGTCCTTCCCTCTAAACGGGAAACTCCTTTTGTATCCCAGGTTTTTCTTGAATTTTGTGTCTTAGTAACGGCAAGCAAATAAGTTCTTGCCATATGGGCAAGCCCAGACAAACCAAGGCGAAAACTTTATACTTAGGATACCTTGAGACAAAGAATCTGGTCAGAACCTCAGCTGTTATTCATTGATGTCACTACATTAATGAACTATTACTATTAAACTGAGGATAAGATTACTTGAAAGAACTGGGTTGGTGGATGCTGCTGATTTTCTTTCAGCAAATATTTGATGACATGAGTAGGTAATATGGGCTTATTCAACGAGTTTAATTACATTCTGGTTGAAGAAGTCTCCTCTATTCTTCTACATGCCATGGAAAGGAGGAGACAAAACAATATTAGATTGTGAATGGCACAGATTTCACAAAGTGAGTGAAATACTGTTTAACCAAGCAGTTATCATCTTCTAATTAGATTTAGAACTAGAATCAGGCCATGCAGAGGGAAAATCAAGAGCATAAATCTCAGCAAAAGGATTTCTGAAAGATTTGGAAATATAGGATGAAATAAAAGGTGATAATGTAACAGAAGAGAAGAAAGCAAGACGGAAATGGAAAGTGTCGCAAGTGCTTAAAAATAAATTAGTGTGTGCCCAAGGGTCATGTCTGCCATTTCACACTTAGACATACCAGGACTGGAAAAGGCTAGCAAGGATGCAAAAAAGGAAAAAGTGCTTGAAGCAAGAGTAGATATGAAAGAGATGCAACAAAAGGAGATGCAAAAGAACATAAAGGTTAGCAAAGGGAAGCTGGGGGAAGAATGAGGAAACAGAGACAGAAAAACCCCCATGAGTGACAGCAGAACTGCTCAGGTTCAGTCCTGCGTTAAAGCTCCCTCCTGGCTTTGGGACCAACGCTGGCTCATACATGGCCAGCTCAGAGATGGATGCCTGCATCAGACCTCACGGACATGTCTTAAGATCTAACCCTGATATGAGAAGAAAGAAACCCTAATCCTTTGGAGAAAGATGTGCATTTAGTTGGGCATAAAAAGACTTTGAGGCCAGTGACAGCATGTGGGTAATCTTCAGCTCAGGCCCAGCGAGGCCCAGAACATTGTGAGGGCAGACCTGGAAGGCATGAAGCCTCACACCACATCCATGGGAAGGGGGCAAAATTCTGTGATCAGCCACAGATGAGGAAAAGGGGGGGCTGGCCACTGCAGCTATTTCCTGAAAAATCCTGTGTCTATACAGGGCTTTGCCACCTGGGTGCCAGGCTCTTCCAAGGGCTCTCCAAGTTTAACCACAAGCCTGACTTCCAAACCTGCCATGATCTAAACCCGCAATGTCATTTTGCACAAAACTCGCATGAACGTCTGACTTCTTGTGCTTGCTTCTTGATGCTGACTTGGTCTGTTAAGGGTACTCCAAGCACAGCTGGTGGCTCCTGCCAGGAACATGCTGAAGAAGGATAATACACACGCCGGTGTATTCTTGTACATCAATATTTCCAGGTTTTCTCTGCTGCACTGAAGGACCCACTAAGCAGAGGGTTAAAAGACAGTCCCCGTTTTGCCATCCTGCCTTCCAGATAAACTAGACACTTGCCAGCTGGCCCAGAGAAAGCGGAAGAAGGAACAGCAGACCGGCTGCGGGACCAGGGAAGGCTTTGCGGAACGGGCACAGCTTAATACACGAGATGCACTTTAGGTGCCTGTTTCCTCGTGGTTTGTGTTTCTTCTCAACCATCCTGTTGTGACTACAGAGCTTAAGCTGTTTGCGGCAGGCTCTGCCTCCTGCATTAAATATCCAAGCAGCAGCTGGCAGAGCAGAGATCTGGTCCTGCGGGGGTTTTGCTCCAGACGTTGCATTAGCAAATAGCAATAAGTGATCAAAAGAGGAAACTGAAAGGAAGCAACTTAACGCAGAAAACGGAGAGGAAATGAGAGATCCCCCTGGGGACCCTTTTTGCTGACTTGCTCGCCAAGCCCTGCACTAGCACGTTGCCGTGTTAACTCCACTGGGTCCAGCGGAGGCAGGGCTGCCATGGAAGTCGGAAACTCCGTTCCTTGAGCGCTCTCGTGGAGCCTCTGGCCCCAGCGGCCGATTCTTTCTGCTTGCTCAGGAAGCAGTGTCCTGGCGATATTTCCTTTCTCTTTCATTAAAAGGTATAACCAAATTACGAATACAAAGAATTAGAAGGGGGAGATATCTCACAGCTCTCCATCTGCGCCACTTGCTCCCTCCTCCCATAAAACAAATAAAAATTGAAGTAATTTAAACTGGTGCCTTGCCAAGAACATCTTTTTAAAGTGCATTCATTGTCATTAGGACAGATGTCCACATTCCCGTAACATTTCAGCTTGGCTTCTCAGCCCTGAAATAGTATCCCTAAAAAAACTGAGGAACGTCTTCAGTTAATTGACATGTGGGTGCCAGATCCTGATCTCACTTCCACCAGTGTAAAACACGGTTAGCAGTTCTGCACCACATCAGGTCTGGGAGAACTCCCCTGTTTTCAGTTATCTGAAGTTATTCACTGGCCTAACTGATACCATAACACAGCCCATGAAGCTGTAATTGGGATCTGAATCCACTGTTTGATCTGTACATATTTTCTTGATGATTGCTAGGCATCTTCATTACGATACACAAATTTTGTTCTGGCTAGACTGCTGGCCACACTACCACGCATTTCTTTGAACATTAAGGCAAAAACTGAGCCACAGCGAAGCCGTAGTTCCCTGAACATTGCAAGGCAGCAGCAGACAGCCACTGCCGGAATAAGCAGCCCCCTGCCCCTCTGCTGCAGAGAGCCGTCCCTGCGCCAGCATCGCTGCAGCCCCAGCACAAGGAACGTGCAGCTGTGGGCTGAACCCGGCGGGAACTCCTCCGGGTTGAAACGCATCCGGCAGAACAGAAATGTTCTCTCTCAAATTCTTTTGCCTCTACACGCTGCTGCCAAGCCCCCTTACCCACGTCAGGGTTTGAGAAGCACCAGTGCAAGCTGTGCACACCCCTCGTCTCGGACTCAGCCGAGTCCTCAGTTTGGCATTCTCTGCAGAAGACCCAGCTGCATACCATAAATCCTGGAAAGTATCTGCTTTCTTGCACAAAAATCCTATCTGTGGCCAGAAACTGAAAGGGTCTGGATCATATCTTGTTCCATGCTATCTGGGGGAAAAAGAAAAAACAGCTAATTATGGCCTTCACCAACAAAGCAAACCTACAGCCCGTCTCTAGCTTCTCATAACTCTTAAACCCACTAGTACGCTATAAACCATCACCAGCACAACTGTGCAGCACAGGAAGAGACACTAACGGGCTTAAGTGAACACGGGCATTTTTATACCTTTTCTGTTACCTGATCAGACTAAAATATTGACTCAGGGCTGCTGCTGCTTTTCCCCACACAAGGAAGTCTGTCGGCACAGCAGAGTGAACTGAACTCAGATTCCATTTGAGCAGCGATGGCAGCACTTAAGACCATCTTCTCTGGAAATGTTCTTGCCACTAAATATTAACAAAACCTTTATATCAGAGGTCGGTGGGGTTTGAAAAGAAAAAATAATATGTATGGAAGGAGACAAGCAAAGCAAGAGAAGCTGGGAAAGAATCATAACTAAGTGGTAAATGAAAGGAGTGATTTATCTGAAGAGGGTGTCAACAGATGTGCTGGTATATTTTCATGAGCGATAAATAAGCAGAAAAGGAGGAATAGGATAGATACTGAGAGAAAGCAGAGGGGAGAAAGAGGAGAAGTGCAGCAGGAGGAGAGAAAAAAGTGTCTTAGATAGCGAGGGGCACTCTTCAGGACAGAACTAGTAGAAGAGTCACTTCCACGAGCGGGAGCCGTCACCTCTCTCACACCAAGTGCAGCTCTGCAACTCTCAAACCCTCCCAGTGCTGCTATATGCCAACCAGTGATAAATAACGAAGGCCTATACAAAAACCAGAAGGCACTCGCGCTGAAGCACTGCTGAGATTTTAAGGCGCAACACTGGGACTAGGTAATAGCTGCGCCAAAACCCCTCGTCTGTCGTGTAGCTTGTCACATATTTTCAGCTGATTTGTCAAAAGCACTGCGTTTGGCTCAACGCCTAACAACCTCCCGTTCCTCCCATTAAACGGAATCAGACCCGTGCCAGGAGCTCGTGCATTTCCATCCAGTGTCCTCGTGTTTCCGACGGGGCCTGACCAGCACTGACAGCACATTCAGGGTGTTACCCACAGGAACAACAAACTCCCCGAACAAACTCGTACACACGTAACGCCAATGCGACCAAGCGCAAACTCAGAATAAGCCTCGTGTCTTCCCTTCCCTCCTCTCCCATAAGCAAGGACTTTCTTCAGCAGGAAAGGTGAGGAAGGCACGCCAGGAAATGGGAACCCATGTCACTCGTTATTTCTTACGATAAACTATTCGGAGACGTTAGGATATTTTTCAGAACTCTGCTGTAGATCCTGGTGCCAACAAAACCAAACATATGACAAACCTGGGACTTGAGACCTGTGTATCAATGAAAAGCAATTTGCAGACTTGCTGCCTTAGTTTTCCCCCTTAAATGTCCCACATTCAGCACACTTTGTTTGGACTACTTTTGCAATAGCTACAGGGGGAGGCACTGTTCTCACAAGCAATTTCTGGTTTGGGCACCCCAGCGAAAATATTTTCAAAGAACTCAACATTCACAACGTGGGCGTTCCAGTCTTTGACACGATCGGGCAATCCACTTAATGGGCCTCCACCCGGACACCTCCAAAGCTGGACAAATAAAACATATGGTCACTGCTAAAGGTTGCCCACAAAGAACATTCTGCATGATTTATCTCCCAATGCTCTTCCAGACCTAAGACAAATCACAACGGTAGTTTTCAGGCAACTTTTTTTTTTTAGCATTTGCCCTGAATACCTTCCTTGACAAGAAAATAATATTCTTCACCAGAGAGCATCTCACTTTTTCTTTCCTATTCAAGACCATATAAATGGTACTGCATAGACATTTAACCATTCCTGTTGCTCTTCTTTTCCAGATTAACAAATTAGGGTACAGAGAAATTAAATAAATTCACGAGGTCACCTAACAAGTCAAGACCAAAGCAAGAGATAGGACTATAGAGGCCTTTCTAATTGTTACACTGCGACTGAGAAAATAACTTTGCTTAGAATCTGCTTAAGGAAGGAAATAGCTTCTAGCTAAAGGATTTGCATCTTGGCTTATATAAATGAATAAATCAGAGTCAGTGGATTTTACTTCTTCCTACATTTCACTGTTATCTTGGATTTTATATTCAAATGACAGTGTTCTGACTAAGTTCAATGAAAAGCATTTTCGTTCTTCAGAGCAATTACTTCATTTAAACTAGTGCTTCAATTAACCAAAATGCTTTTTTTTTTTTTTTTTCCAGTGGGCAACTTCACTTGGAGACGTTACTGATTTTCTGAAGGACTATTTAATGAAATTTAATAGAAGTGTCTTTGATTCATTCTTAATGAACTTGTAAACTTTTCATTTTTAGAAACATATGAGGAAAACCTTTCATTTCATATTTGCTTATTTATTTATTCAATTTAATTTCAGTCTTGCATTTAAGTACTGCTATACTCCTCAAAATATTAAAAATCATATAACCCAATTATTATTATTTAAAATCATTGCACATTTAGAGCAAAATATTTCAGTTAACTCTAAAAACTATTTGATATTCTAATTACAAGAACCTCTTGGAATGAAACCAGAATGTAAAGGGTCAGCTTACTGTAATTTTCAACTGTTAAAGGAATTTTGAATTAGAATATAAGTAGCAGCTTCCAGTGAATTTTTCTTAGCAAAGTATCAACACCTGAAAAGGAGAAAAACGAATGAAAGTATTGTCATAGTCTTAAATACACTAGTAGAAATGTTCCACTCAACCATGAGAGAGAGAAAGAAAAGATGCGAGAGCCTTTGATCACCCAAATGCAAAGCCAGATCACAGAAATGCTGACTTTATCTGAAGCACTGAGACTCAAGAGTTCCTGTCTAGCTACCCACGACTGCTCCCACCAACAGGAAGTCATCCACCTGGGGCAGCACGCGGTTTTCCTCCTCCAGCTGTCTCCCTCTTGCCTCCAGCTGCCTAACATAGGACAAGGCTGATTCTAAAATTAAAAAGAAAAAAACTCTCATTATCCACAGAGATCTGCTTGTGTAGACTAGTGCCAGAGCCTGTGCCACATGCTGACTTGTGCTCGCAGCAGCCTTCTTCTCTTAAAATCCCCTTAAACATGCAGCTCTGTTCCTCTCAAGGGCACTGCAAATAATGCTGGTACTAGAATTAACCCAGTTCTTTGTCACTTCTGATTCTAAACTACTGCACTTTAAAACAATATTTATAGTCCCTTCTCAGACAAAGGAAATCTTACAGAAAGGCAACACAGACTTGATTTCTTCTATCCCATACCCCAAGCTCTGTGAGCTTGGACAAGAGCAATGCGTTCTTCTACAGGGTCACCACTTCAAAACTCAGAAAGGGAAGACTGTCTTCTGCTGGCAGATGCAGCCAAAGAGGTCCCTCCACACCAGCAAGCGGAGGGCTGGTGCAGCACATGCAGACTTCCCATGCAAGCAGTGATCCAGCCTGCAGGGAATACCACAGCTAGCCAGCACGGAGGCACAAGGTATAGCCTGTGCTGGGAATCAGGTGCGTTGTCCTGGCTTTAGCCTGTGCTGGGAATCAGTTGCGTGCATCTCCAGGGTCCTGAGAGAGCTTTGAGTCTGGCTGATAGAGTGCACAACCGCCTGAGACACAGCATCCTTACAACTATTATTCCTCGTGCAAGCTAGGGCAGCACCGTACTAGCATATGCTCTCGTAAAGCTGCTTGGCTGCAGAGCAAAATCCCACCCACCCTACTCACGAGTAACATCACTGGCTTTCATAAGATAAATCGATTGATTATGGAGAATAACATTTCCCGTGGATATGAGTATTGAAAGAGCATCTGAATGTTTCAATCAATGGTCTTATTTCCCCCTGGAAAATGAGTCACGCTCTGTTCTGTTCCCAAGAATTTACTGTAAGAAGAGTAGATCCAAGATCCATCGCTAGAAGCATCCGAGAGGTCTTGTATCACACATTTTGGGGGGCACACAGAAATTCTGCCATTAAAATACTGTACCTAGAAAAAATACATGCCTGGGAAAGTAGTTGGTCACTGTAAGAGAAAAGACCTCTTCTCAATACAGAATCACTGCTATGACTCTAGGACCTCCTCATACTTAGGTGGAAGTCCACCATGGATTTACTCCTGACTCAACGACCCATTAAACTTTCTTTGAGATGTCAATTCCATTAATTTATATGTACTCACACTACCATGTAACTAGTGTACAAATAGAAACAACTACATCTCTGATGTCTAACTGTATGGAATCCATCGGTGTCAGGGCAGTACTGGCAGTTGATATCAACCTGCAAAGCTGCATTGACACCAGAGCAGTTCTCTGATATAAATTATCAGATGAATTTGTGTACCCTTCTCCTCTGATATCTAAATCACCATGCCAGCCTGCCCATAAAATAAAAGTGACAGGACATGAGGTGTCACTTATTGCTCTTGTGAGACTGCAGCAGGCTAAAATATGCACGCACAGATAGTGCATGCGAATTTACAGAGCATGAGGACAACAGACAGAAATTTGTCAAGAACGATTACTGCACAGCAAGGCACTGCATTAAAAATAGCATCGTACAACAAAAGGGAAAGAGGTAATCTGAGGTTCTGTGTGCTCTACGGCATAACGATTTTCATAGCTAGTGATGGGTGCATCTCTGGAGAGCTGCTAAGCCCGGGTTGGACGAGCACTTAGAAAATGAACAGCTTATTCAATTAACTATAGACGACAGGGTCCCTCCCATCAAATCAGCTCCTTTCCCAGCAGTAGCGCTTCTGCGAGGAGCTGTACAAGCTTCCTCACTGGTATGGCCATTAGTGTTGGCAATAGCTCCCAGCACATTTCTTTTCTCCTCTCTGTTGTTTTCTACAGAAGATGTTTTTTTGTGCAACCATCTTTTCTGAGGGACTGAAGTAGGGGCTTTCTTCGGCACTAGCAATCTCCCAATTTGTTGGTTACAATTCTGCTGCTATGTCAGCTTGGGCACCAAGCTCACATTCAAGTCCAACTTCCCCATTATCCACATCTGACAACACATTGACTAATACCCCAGCTCTGCCCGGGTGGAAGCCAGCCAGCTTTCCTGGCCCCAAAATCCAGGCGCAGGGCGGGCACTGATTTGCACATGGGGGCACAATTGCCTCAAGCTAATCGGATCCACAGGCCTGAGCCAAACCCGAGCACAGCTACAAAAGCAGTACAATATACCCCCGGCGACCCCTTCAGAGCATGCCGCGCTCACCAGCTTAGTTCATGCAAGCTCCCTTCTGAATTCCCGTTAACTCCGAGGCATTTTCTGTGTTACCATTTATTAGTTCCGTATATGCTGCATAGCTCTCGGCAAAGTTTGCCTCTCAGTTTTATTCCTTCACTTACATGTTGGAGTCTAGCGCTGAGATGTCTGCTGCCTCCAAAAAGACAGCTCCACTGTCAGCTCAGAACCTCACAGTGCCAGTTCACACCAGCTGAGGATCTGGTCTGTAATCGGAGCCAAGATCAACTTCAAGATTTAATTTATGGGCCTTTTCATTCTGAAGGCTTGACTTTGCTGTCAGCACCATTAGTGTTAATTAAGAATGCCACTGCTATTTTTTTCAGATTAATACTAATGTATAAAGGGGTCGTATTTAGCCATAATGTGGTTTGTCCCTTCTTTTATCTGTCTGACCTTTCACCTGTACTGAGCTTTTGCTGCTTTGGCTGTTCCTCTACATCCCCCTTTGCAACCAGCCATTGACCATTGATTCATTTCTCAGTAACTGAAATCCTGCCCAACACAGACGTTTTAGCTTGAAAATTGTGTCACTGAGCGTCACACACATGCGCAGTTCAAACAACACATGTCAAAGCGCTTTGAAGGGGTATTTTCATGAGTGACTGTCCTCTTACATCTGTGCTCCTACCATGCCTGTTTTGTAAGAGGAGCAAGTAATAACCCTTCCAAATGAGAGCTACAAGAAGCTGTTGCACCGCTTTGCATTATACAACGTGGAAGGAATAAAAGGGGAATAAATCACCAAGGGACTCCTTTACCGCAGTTAGAGAAATTGGTACTGTCTGTCCAGCACCACGGGTCCTTCTGTCCCCACACACATCACGCAGGTGGGCTGAGTTGAGGGTATAGGGACTGAGAACAGATCCCCTCCATTAAATGCTTCTTTTCCAAATGGGAACTGCCCACGTTTCTCCCTGCAGCCTTTTCCCACGTCAAGAGAGAAAAGGTCTAGTTCCTCGGCTCATTTCAAAGAATATTCACTCACTGGCTTACCTCCGTGGGAAGAAAGCACTCAGCTCATTTTCTTTTAGAGGCTTCTAACTCTGAAAATGTCATAAATGTAGTGAACATGATGATATAGATGTTCATGATATATATTTCCTGTAATAAAACAGTTCAAACAAATAATGCCCCCTTCATAAAGAGCTACAACGGGAAGCTGTATGGATGAGATTATCAGTGCGAAGAGACTGACTGAAAAATTGGTTCTGATCTGTTTATTTGAATTATTCAATACAAGCAGGTGTGAAGAGAAGCAATTTTCCCTAAAAAGACAGAAGGACAAGCTCTGTATTCTTTGTTCTCTCTCTGGCTTCTGCCTCAGAAAATCTTAAAAGCTTTCTAGTTTCCATTTTAGAAAAAACATAAAAGCTTCTTAAAATTACAGCAGAAGTGAAGTCAGTGATTGCAATGATGGGAGACTGTCCACTGAGCAGTCCTAAAGGACATGCTGGCAGCTAAGGATTTGGTTGCAGCTGCATCAAACTTGTCTACTATCCGAAAAAAACCTTTCTTCCCCTTAGCCACTGGGCCTCTGGCAAATGGGAGCACAGTTGAGCCACTGTCCATCTTGAGGGTCCGAGGCTGACATATTTGCCCTTGGAAGACCAAGTGACGCTTCGTAAAACAGAAATACGTGTGTTTATCACAGTGTGCCTCTACCACTTGGATGTGCCTGTGCTTGCAGGTTAGATTTCAAACAGATTCCCATGCTTATAAGGGCATTTAGGTGGAACTTGGACTTCCACATCAAAAACTCTAACTTTGAAAAAAATCTGCTTAAACACCATCTCCAAGCTCCTTGGTCACATCACATTTTAAACTGTAAAATTTGCCAGGGAACCTGTTGCGCCTCTGGACTTGCCTAAAATGGCTCCAGCTTGACAGAGCAAAGGAGCTCCGAGTGGAGCTGGCACCTCAGGCAAACGTTCGACACGCCAAGCCTCAGGCTTGGTGGGAGAGGAAGGGACCGAGGCAGAGCGGATAGTCTTTCCCTTGCTTGTCCACCATGCAAAGAATCAATTGGAGACTAAGGTAAAAACAGAGCACAAAAGGGACAGCGAAGCTATCATCCTAAGAGTCTGGTCCTCAAAAGCAAGGCGGGGAAGAGACCTACTTCTGCATTTCAGAAGAGACAGAGCAGGCTGCGAGCAGACGGGTGCAGGACTACCTTCCCCCTCTTCCCTTCCCGGCAGCAGCCCCCGGGCCGGGCCCCCCTGCGCCGAGCGGGGGCTCAGCCTTCCCGTCGTTTCGGGCCACCGTGCCGAGACGCCCAACTAACTTCATAGACTGCAGACCGAGGGGAACAACGTGCGGACCACAGGCGTCTCTTCTTCCGCCCTTCAACGGCGCTAGCCCTCGCCAGTAAATATCCCCGACAAATAACACCTCCCCGGCAGAAGGAAGCTGTGCCAGCGTCATTTCTAGTATTCACTTTTCTTCTAAATGCACCGACTCAGGCTCTCGTAATACACAGAAAATTGTGAAGATGCGAGCTCTACTAACACAGAACAATAAATATTTTACACCTTAGTACATTTACGCAATCCTGTTGCATTACATACACTGGATTTCTCTGTGATCCTTCCTGCTGTTAGAACACCTGTATTCAGCACAGTAAAAGCGGAACCACTTGATTTTTACTTCACATTATATATATATATATATATATAATATAAAATATAATAGAAATGTAATATATATATAAAACACATACACGTATTTGTGTTTCCATCACCAACTACTGTATCAGTAATTTCTTCAGACACCATAAGAGCTCTCTAGTTTGTGTCAACAAGCACAGCCCCCCCCAAGTAAAGGGCAGCTGGCACCAAGACCAGAGGCATTAAATTGTCGCTGGCGTCAGGACCACGGCTGCTGACCCCAGTTTGAAACCTGCCTTTCTGAGTAAATCCCAGGTCATCTTCATTTCTTTATTCCCGATGTAACCGCTTCAGGAAAAGGGACTGCCTCGGGCGATGTGTCTGCACGCTGCCTGTCCCAGCAGAGCTGCGATGCTGCCTGGCCCCATACACAGGCAGCGAGTAAACCAGCAGCCACCAAGGCAAGTTCCCTAAGGAGACGCCTGCCACCTGCCCCGGTTCGGCAGCCTGGCCTTGGCTAACAGCCGAGCAACGTCCCAGCTAATCCAGTGGTAACTCTCACGCTTTCGCAATGATTAATGTAGTGGGCATATCTACACTGCGAGTGTTGTAGTGCTCTACATACAGTACTGTACGTGTGCATACGGTGAATGTATTTACACTGTAAATGCTGACATCCGCTGTAAATCCACTGTTGCTGACATGGATTTATTGTTTAATAAATTACAGGCCGGATTTTGAAAGGCAGCCAATGCCCGCTCTGTTCTCCTTGAAGTTACCAGGAAAAGTCTCTCTCGACTTCAGCGGAAAAGTTAGAGGAACACTCAGAATTTTTTTTAAATCCTAACTTACACGGAGATGTAAAAGCTTACAAAATGAGTATACACAAATGTAAATTGCTCAAACAATTCTTTAAATTTACCTCAGAAAATAATTTTGCAGTTTGCAGGTATTTCACTTCAAAGCCACAGCAGACATGAAAGTCAAGAGGAGCAGAGAGAGAGAACTGAGATTCATGACTCTCTTTGTTTCTTAAATCTGGACATAATGCATAATGTTTGAGTCTTAACCTACACCTGAAGTATAACACACGGCAGCACAATGTTTCTTACAGCAAAAGGAGCTCTATCTTGTAGCAGTAACTTATAAAACTTAAGTAACATGAATAATTAAGAGGAGATTAACAGAAATATTAAATAAATAATATGTTGCATTAAAATAGCATCACATATAGGTTTTAAAACTCTTAACAGAGAGTGTAAGGAATAGTAAAGCACTTAGAGCAAATAATTTTTACCTTCACCAAATAATCTAACGGTTTAGTGTGTTTAAAGAAGTAACTACCATACACCCGGACTTTCAACATGGCAGAATCTGAGAGGCTGTATACAGTTTTCTGTACTTAGAAGAGGAAGTACCATATCCTAATGCTACAGACATTCTTCCCAAACACTGGGTTTTCTTAAGGGCAACTTACAACAGCAGTTTTGTTAAATAAATAAGGATCCAAATTGCTACCTTTGGTCATGCTGAGCTCCCTTTACTCAGGACCTGATTGTGCACGTAAACTCAAGGTTGGCATGAAGAGCAAGTACAAAGCCTTGGCTGCGCACCACAGCTCACAGGACCAAAGCCCATCAGGACAAAACCCCATTTCCTCAAGAAATGCCCAATTCATTTCAGAAGTATCTCCCATCCAAACACTAACACACGCACCTAAGCGTGATCCTAAGTACCTGCGCATTTAGGTACATCCAAGAAGCCATATCCCAGTGAAGAATAGTCTCTGTCATACTCCTGAGCCCTTTCACTGCCTAGATGAAAAAGAGTCGACGTCAGCATCTGCAATTGAAACTGAACGAATAGGATTTGCTTGCCCTTGAGGCAAAGGCAATAGTTATAAGAATCTAGCAATTAATTATTACTAAAATGACTTCTTGCATGAGCCTCTGCAAAGGTATTAGTTAAATGAAGGGCCTTTAAATTACAGTGAGACACTTGCAGATTCATAGTTATTTGGATGCGATAGCTCTCAGTAAATGCCATTTGTTGTAAATCATGACAACGGAATATATTGCAAAACATACTAAGGAACAGATGACATCTGAAACCAGCAACAGTTTCAAATCGCACACGGTGGACAGATGTCTCTGTATTTCAGCGGTCACCTTCTCAAATTATTCTTCGGACCATAATACTGAGCTCTCAATAGGCAGAGCATCTCCTATCTGCAAGCGCATTCATTTTATCAATCATCTGATTTGTGGCATTTGTGGCACCTTCCATTACCACCCATCATGAGACACACTATCCTTCAAACATTGTTACATTTTCAGCACTTTTGTACAAGATGACTTTTAATGTATTTTTCTTTGCTTTTCCTATAAAGAATTAAAGATGAGGAAGGTGAGAAAAACATTCCACTTACCATATCTTTTCATAAAACTCTGATCAACTGCTTTTCGTGTAACTTCTAAAATGTGCCTTTTATTATTAATTCAGTGGATCAGAGAGCTCCTGTAAGACCTTCAGAGACTCTCTAGAACTACATGCAGTTTACAAGCTTTAAGCACGTGTAGTATTAGACAGCTGCAACGGTTTATTTGGTTTGGGGCATTCATTTTTTCCCCACATATGCAAAACGGTCACCTCCAAGATCACAATGCCCCTCACCTACTGCCCACAAAAACTGCACGCTAACCATCTGTATGTGACTTTTTGCTTAAAGAGAAATGCTGCAGCATCTATGCCACAGGTAGATTTTAACAACCACAATCACGTTTGTATTCTCTCCAAACACTCCAGCTCTTCCACTCCCTTGACATCTCCATTCTCCCAAAGATGAAGTCACGTCAGCACTGTTAACTGATCGGTAGGAGCTAAGTTTGTCATGGACAAGATCTGGCCTGGCAGGCGTGGTGGTATATGAAAGAGTAAAAAACAGGAGACTGCCTTTTCTGGCTGGATCTTACATTTGGCACTACCACAACCCAAGAAATTCTGTTTCCTCCCAGCACCCAAGTCCATCTACAGAGCTATGGGACATGCTGAAGGGATGATAGCCTAAGTATGTGCCTTTGAGGGACTCTTCGAGGAAATCCGTCTGCTGGCATTCGTCCCTAGGCAACTATGGAGCGGCTCCATCTCTTTTGTGGAACAATCATAACCGAGCCAAAACTGCTCTGGCTTCACGTCACCAGAGATTGGAATCTGCTCGGAAGGTACAGCTGAAACATACCCCGAACAACCGGTCTGACCACTACTCTGGAGTTCTAATAACAGTTGTTTAAAAGAGCATCAAATGCATCAGTGGATTTTCAAAGCAAACTATGGCCACCAGGAGCTGGATTTAGAAGCCCTACCTTTACAGAAAGATCAGTGGTTGTCTCATGACACCTTCAAAGTCAGATCTCAACTGAGATCTTCATGGTGAAAAGCCTTGAAAGCAATGGTATTTCCAAGATGCTATTCAATCACCCTCCCTTACTTCTCTCCTACACAAAAATAAATTGAGAAAGACACTTTGGGGGATATCATAGGATCTAAAGAACAGATAATGGAACAGTGAACCTTGCACTGCCAGGACACCAGAGACTTCACACAGCACATTTCACCCAAGAGTGATTTTTTTTAATGTTTCCGTCCTACACCTCTAGAAATAGAGCTTTAAGAATATGATTTTCACATTCCCTCGGCTTCGGTGTTACTCTAAAGAGAGACTGCTAAAGAAAGCTCAATTACCTGGGACAAGATCAAAAAGACTTAAAAAAATAAAAAAAAGGTTTCAGGGCAAGTAAGTTAAATCCAGATTGTACACGTATTTGAGAGACACATTTATTCCATGCTGTTGTATTTTCTCCTGTATTCTTCTCTTTACACAATTCTGTTTAAAATTAATAGGCAGATGGCCAAAATATTTTAACTGTGCACCTATCTCTATTTTTCAGTATCTGAGTGCTCTCTGATTGAGAATCTCTCTTGAGCAATTTTTTGCCATTTTAGCAAATACCCAAATAGCAGCAAACTGAAGAGCAAAACAAGCTGATTGCCAAATTTTTTTCGAGTAAAAAGCACAGCCTGTGGCTTTACCTACCTAACGGGGTCAAGATTTTCCAGCCCAGCAAGTGTTCAGAGAGCTGGCGCTGGTAGAATCCGTGCCCTGGTCTGGCAGCAGTTCACCAGGCAGCACCCCCACGTCCAGAGACCTGGTGCTTTCCATGAAAACCTTGTCCTGCCTGGGAGCTATGATCAATGTATCTGGGGTTCAACCAGTCAGAACTCCTGAAAAGTTTCAGCCAAGTTTTTCATGCAAAGTGCCAAAACTTTGTAAGTTCCAACACACTAGTCTGCCAAAACACTGCATAGTCCAGACTTGCAAATCTTTCACTCCTTCAGCATAAACACCCTGTCAGGCGACAGACAGGTTTAGATGAATGCCATCAGAACCAAGGATTATATTATTTCACTCCTGACCAAAATTAGGGTAATATATCACCAGAAACCTAGCCCTAGTGCACCAATGAACCCGTAACAAACCAACAGTAATAGCTGTAAGCAACATTATTAATATCTGACACTAACTGCTGAATGTAAATATGCTGGACCTTCCCTGCAATTTGATGCAACAGGAATGCATGCAGTGTGAGCACGTGTGTCCAAGTCACCTCTCTTTCACAAAGGAAGGAATTTGCATCACTAGATCAGGTAGACCCAGGAGAAACATCAAGGGCAGGGAACAGTCTGACAATGAATATTCTGCCTCAAAATAAACTGATGGTGACTTAATAGCCTACTCCCACCTCGCATAATCTGCTGCCAATAAGGCTATGAATGAATGAATGAAACTTCTGCACCAGAAGAGTAAGACACTTTCTGTGTGATATTGGGCACTGAAAAAACAAAAAGCTTGTCTAGTAAAGCTATATAGGAGAACAGAACTGAAGATTTCTATTTTTCATTATGTAAATTGAACAGTTTATAGGACGAAGGTCTGTTTCATTTTCCATTATTGCAATTTATACTAAAACAAACAAACAAACAAGAGCTTTGCATGAAACACTCTTTGCAGGTTCTTTTTCAAGTGGGCTATGTTAAAAACATCTCCTGTTAATATTTTCAATATTGTTACCCAGTAGCTCTAGAAAGATCTAAATTTTCAAGTACTTTTGCTCAAAGAAAAGGCCGTATATGAAGGGAGCAGACAACCTAGCTGAGTCACACTGGTTCCAAGTAAAAGTACAGAGTATTTGATGACAAATGTGAAATATATGTCCCAAAACCAGTGCTGTGCCACATACCTAAGGAACAACATAAGGAAATTTTTCAGAAAGCAGAAATACCAGTTTCCTTCTGTTTACCTTCTGTAGCGTAGTGAAGACATAATTACCCATGAAATTACCCCAAAAGGCTGGTTTGAATCTATGATTTCTTCTGAAATGCTTCCAAAATACCCAAATGCAGCAAGGCCCTAAATGAGAACTTCAACATCTCAAGAACATCAATCTTTTGTGAGACTCTTACAGGTTATGTTTTGAGTTGCAGCTGATAATCAGAAGCGGAAAAAAACCTATCTAAAAAGTTGAAGTAGTCTCAGAGGAAAGGGGTGGAAGGAATAGAGATTTGCAGAAAGATCTTTCAAATACCAATTCAATTTTTTAGACATCAGTGGATTTTGTGTGCACGATGATCTTCAACAGGCAAAACGGTACAGTAGTGGTCATCCTTTTAAGGTACAACCTAAATCAATAGTCTCAAAGATTTCTCGGCCATCTGAAAGACATATGGGCTTTTTTTCCATTTTTGCAATGTTACAGATATTTCTTCTACTTTAAAAAACAACAAATGTTTAAGTCAAATTAAGCTCTCAAAAGAATTACCTTCTGATAACAACCACATGCTAAATGGCAGTTGTACAGGCACTGCAGTAAGAGATTACTCACATCTGCAAGTAGAAAGCATTTATCAAAATTAGAGTCTTATAAACCATCATACATAAACCTATAGAAAAATCAATGCCCATGGCTTATATTAGCAAGGAGCAATGAATTATTACTTATCCAGCAGATAACAGAAGCTTGCTTTTCCTGTAAAAATTCAAAGCCCTTCAAACCATACCCAAAGCCCTTAGAAGTCAGTGAAGGCTTCTCACTGACTTCCATGAGCTTTGGCTGACACCCATAGTCTGTCCTTAATCTTGGCAGCAAATTCGATCACTTCTTTCAGAGAAAATCCAGTGGTTGCTTTAAGTGTGTCTAATCCATGAGGACAAAACTTTAATGAGTTTCTAAATTTATATCTTTAGAAGCAATATATATATATATATATAATAAAAAAACCTGTGACCTAGAATCTATTCCAAACCACTGCTCTTCTTATCACTGGCTCTGCTCACTCTCCCGAGCCAAAGTCTCTAGATCAAATTCATCTCACACACATGGGCTAATGGACAGAAAATATACTATAACTCTCTTGCCACATAGAAATAAGGTTTTTACCTTATCCCTCAAAAAAAGAAAAGGGGCTGAGCTCTGCAGACCCATTATCACCTCAGGGAAGCTATCACCACATCTGGCTGCAGATGCAAGTCAGCGAATAGCTACTTACATTAATCATCATCATATGATTTGACATACAGCTTGCTAACTCGGTGTGCGCATGCATGTGCAGGTGTATATATAAATGTGTGCATTAATATCTATACTATAATTAATCTGCACTGTGATCACTTCCCAGCACTAGGGGAGGGAAGGTTTCACCTTCCAACGAATCAACACATTTTTAACCAATTAGGCAAGCATGGGAATGGTTATTTCCTGTCTGTCTGAGCAAATGAAAACCATTCAGGACATTCACAAGATAAATTATCCTTTCCACACTGGGAGATGGCAACAAAGTTGCTTTGCGAGTTGAATGACTAAGCCCTTTCCTGATCAACTTAAGGGAGTAAACAATTAAGCCAAATAAATAAGCACTAAAACACTGGGAACATAAACTATTTCATAGCGATTCATAGTTTAAGCTAGTTTCATCAACCCCATGGGCTGTACGGTTACAAATGACTAGCTATGTCTCATTCCAACTGACTCCTTATTTCCTTTTACTTAGCAGCTTTTAAATGAAAGCGATTTTCTCTTAGAATGACTTAAATGGCAGAATGCTTAAAAAAGTGTATTTTATTAATTACATTTTTCAGAAAACTGCCTTGATTTGGCAGAAAAAATATTATCTGCAATTTATTAAGCTTGACTCTACAGTTCATTGGCCATCTGAAGTTGCCTGTTTCTCTCTCCATTAACTACAGAGGGAGCCTTGGGTGACTAAGCTCCCAGCTTTTGCAGTCGGGAATGGGAAGAGAGATGGGAGGAATACAGCCTTCAATTCATCAGACTTGCCAGAAAGATTCAGAGACACCAGTCACTACTGAGCCATTACTCTTCCCCAGGCTTAAAAAGCATAAAAGAAGATTTCTAGGGTCTGGAAAAAAAAATTGGAAAACTGAAGCTATATTTGAACTGAAATGTATTTGTCCAATTGCCTTCCGAATTCCCCGCCTCCATAAATTCGTGTTCAGTAAAGGATCACAGACAAAACATTTCAGGTGGATTACTTTAGTTTTTACCAACTTGATGTGCAACTTCAGCTAGGGTTACTGGGATGCCTGTCTTAACTATGGAGACCACATAATAAACCTAAGCATTCAGCATTCCCCTCGACTCTTTTGGTTTTCCAACAGAGAAAAATAATGTCATGTAAAGTGGTGGTGTTACACATTTGATGATTGGATGCTCACTAATGTAACACCCTGCTTAGTGAATAAAAATCCGTATTTGTGTCTGAAATGCCATTTTCCGTAATCACTAAACCATATGTTTGATGGAAGTTAGACTTCTTTTTCAGGGCAAGGGCTATACTTCAAATTTTCTGCAACTCTACAACCATACATGAAATATTTGTTCCCAGCAAGTACGCCCACATAAAGAATCACAGCAAGTAACATTTGGGTTAGACATTCACCAGACCTTTATAAGGGTAACAGCAAAGCAATGATATAGACAGCCTGAGGAGACTGTAAAAGCTTCAGCATTGGAGATCTGAAGAAAAGGCTGGAGGAATATTTGCCAGGAATAGCTGAGACAGAGTTGATTCTGCCTTAGTCAGGTAGATGAGCCAAGGGACCTCCTAGAGTCTCTTCCACATGAATCTTCTACGGTTTTCTTTGTGCGTATGTGGGTGCCTGACAGCATGACATCATTTCCACATGAGAGATATTAGTTTTAGGAAAAATAAGAATTCAAAGAAATGAGGCATTGAGTAGGCCTTTGGGAACAGTAACAGGCTTATCCTTGATAATCACTGTCCATCCTGAAGGTGGCTTAATAAAGGGCAGGATATTGCACAGCATAAAACGAAAGAGAGAAAATGCATAAGAACTTCTTGTGTTCCACTGGGTTGGTTTATAATTTGGCAGGTCTCTAATTTAAAGGAATTGAACAGTACTTTCTAGGCAGACTTTATCAACCTGAAAACAATAATATCCTACTCTAGTACCTAGGGTTTATTACATTTCTAGCAAAACGACAAATGAGAGCAAACAGGAACCTTTCACTCGTTTCTACCCAAGAATTTAAATTCCTTCACTGACCCATTTTCACAGTCTACAGGAAACTACAGAGCAAAGTCTTTCACTTAGTCCCATTTTTATTTAATTTTTAAATACATTTTATTTACCTTAAAGTGAATAAACCAAAGCTGGTAAACAGCTGGGCGAGGGGGCCAATGTATGGAAAGAGGAAGATAATTTACTGTGTTTAGTTATACATACACAGTGTAAAAATTACATAGAAATACGTGAACAATGAACTATGTATTTATGATCACACCGATTGTTAGAGTTGCTTGGTGTAGCTCTCTCTGCATCCCTTTTTTGCTGTTTTTCTAGTGTTTATCGTCTTTGTGGAAAAGACAATATTCCTTTGTGTTTCGACAGTGCTAGACGCTTTGGGGATGCCACCACAATCTAGCTAATATCTGTCCCCTTAGAACTCGTTGGCTGACACCTACAAGGCTTATTGAGTAAAAGAGAGCAGGAAAGGCCAAAACAAAGCAGCAGAAGTGCAGCAACGAACACTTGCCGCAGCAGATGAAAAAGTACAAATCTGACTAATTCAGTCTTCTGCGTTCGTAAGCAGATTCGGATATTGCTCTCAAGGCTTGACCTGGAATAAGTTATGACTACATCAGAAAAAGAGCGTGTACCAGGACTGCAGATGACATAGGTCAAGAAGATGTAATTTGATGTTATCACACCCTTTGACTCGTAATGGTGATAAAATAGTTACTATTGAAGTTTTGACCTTTACCCATGTGGTGCCAGGCAGAATCCTAGGAGGAAAACCCTGTCTTTTGTAAAAAGATATGGGGTTGTAGAGGAGAGACAGAGGGGAGATTTTGTCCCAAAAATATTAAGAAGAAAATTAAAATAAGAGTATACTAGACATCTGAAAAATAGGGATTTTTCCATCTTGGCATACTCTCTGGGCAAAAAGCTTTGGGAAACCTCTATTCCACTGTTGTCCTGCTAAGACAGCTACGGAAATATAGACTGGTTCTTACTGAATTCAGTAGCAGGCCCAGTGGTAAAGCAGGGAAGCTTGCAACTTAAATCCTGCTCTGTCTCCCGGGAGCATAAATCGTACTGGCTTTTGCTCAGCCACCAAATAAGAAATTGGTGCCTCCTTCAATACTTCACCACTTATCCTCTTTCCTAGCCAGCTTGCGTTCAGTACAAAGAGTCCAAAGGCAGCTGACAAGTGACACTGCTTCCTCTTCCAGCTCTAGCATCTGCCTTGCCCTTCTGGGCCGTGCACCAGGATGGTCTTGAGAGCAGGAGCTGGCAGTGTTTGAATCTACCCCTTCAGCCCTGGTCAGTAGCACTGTCCAGCGCTGTTACTGCTGTCCTCGCAGATGCCAGATGCGACACCACCGCATCGCTGGGGTGCAGAACTGGCGGGGGCAGGGACTAAAACCTCCAACCAAACACCTACTGCACTCTGCCCTTCTTCCTTTTTGGTCCTCCAACTTTTGTCCCGTTTGATCCTGCTGAATACATAATAAGTAAATAATGCCTTTCTCCCATTTGCAGATACTGCTAGAGGGCTTCTCCCTTGTCCTTGTTTCATGTTGATTTTTATTCAATCTCTTTCATAACTCTTCAGTCACATTTTCATATAAAAATGTGCATATCTGTAGGATTTAATCCATATGGTGTTATTTCTGTACATATAGCCTAAACAACATTTCTGCTTGCAAATTCCCTTAATCATAACCATCCACTAGCACTAAAATAAGCCACAGTACCTAATGCTCATAGTCTTCAATCACAACATGCTCAGTATGAGCTCACTTTGTGTGCAGACCAAATGATCCAGACCAGCTCTATCTATGCTGCATAGACAGGCAGACTCCTCTGCACTTAGGGCTCCTCACCAGGTGAGCAAGTTTCTGTGCATGACAGTAATCGATTCAAAAAACAGGTAATACAAACAATTTGTGGAATAGCACTTCAGGACGAAATGAAGATCCAGAATAAAAGACTACCTACAGCCTTGAAGTGGACAAACTAACTCGCTGTTTCAGGGACACAGCAATTATCACACTGAAGAGCTGAAGTCAGTCTAGTCTCTACCAGTGATTGGATCAAGATGCTGCAGAGCAACAGGCAAACACTCCACCACAGGCTCATGCAGGTTAGTTTGCCCCTGTCAGTAGGGAGCATATCTTGTTCTTTACTGGACAGAAGCAAACAAAATCCTGAAATACAGTTATTCTAGAGCAAAGTTTATTCTATTTAATTATGATGACACTGGACATTCATAACATCCACGTCCGAGTCTTTTTTCAAATATAACTACATTTTAAGCATTGACAACAACTTTGGGTAGTAAATTTTATTTATATATTTAAACAACAGATGTAGATTTCTTTCATTGATTTTGAATTTCCTGGTTTTGAATTACACGGAGTATCTCTTATCTTTTCTACAAGAGAAGCAGAAAAAAGCTCCAAAGTGTATTCTGCAGTTATTCATGCTTTACATATTTTCAATCTATTTTCTCTTCTTCCTCTCCTCAAAGATTAAAAATCTTTTCTCAATTGCCCTTCGCTGAATCTTTTTCATGAGACTGAGATGACCAGAACTTGACATACTATTTAAGATAAGACTTATACAGAATATACATGTATTATCATATTCTCCATAGCATTCAAGGTCCCATGCAAGCTAGCATTGCCTTCACGTTTTCTAACCAATGCCACACGAGAATATGACCTCATTCAGCTGCAATGCCCAGGTTCAATAGCAGTATTGATGATGCCATGACTTTAGAGCTATGAAAAGTACCTTAGGTATTTCACATCCCTGTTAAAATTATCCTAGCTGGACAGTATGGCTGTCATATTCAGGCCACATAGAGTGGCCTTGTGCTCTTTAGTCTCAAGAATCCAAATAAACGCCAGCTTCTCTCCCTAGCCTGCATAATACCTTTCTTAGGCACAGGTTTCCATCACTCTTTACAGGATATGCAGGCTTGGAACAATACAACTCCCATTTAAGCCACTACAGTAGTTTAAGTTCACCACCGTATACAGAATTTATCGCTCTGAAGACAAGTTGTATCCTTGGTCTTTTTAGTGATCTATCACTGAACTGTGATGAAAACATTAAAGATGCAATCATTTCCCACACTTGATATCCTATAAGAAACGAGTGCACCAAATTTCAAGATTTTAAATTAATGCGGACATGTAAATGATTCATATCAGTCATCTTGTTAAACATGTCTAGTGTATGGCATCTGGTGTTAACCATTTCTCCTATCATCAAGCTCCAACATGTAACTAGCTAGCTAGAGTCATTGATCCAACACTGTCAACCCTAGCTTCTCACAGAAAGAAAACAACAGTAACATATAACGCTCTAGGTAACAGGGGTATCCACAGCTTCCCCATGAGCAAGCAATTCACACCACCAATGAAAGCATCATGTACGTCATTAAAAATGGAAGAGGGTTAACTAGCACTAGCAAGACAAATCCCAAGATGAAATGTTTTTCAATATGTTGCTTGATACAATATGATGACTTTGCATCAAATTTTTGCAGACAAGTTTATTATATTCAAGTAAGCTGATCATGAATAAGTTTGTTCTGCTGTGGAATTTTTCCAGCATGACTCACGTATTAAGCAAACACTATCCACAATGTGTTTTTATAGAAAAAAAGATTCAAATGCCTTTAGGAGTAAAGAGACAGAAGGACAAATATTTGAGACTTCCTCCAGGGGCAATCTTTGTTCATTTGCTACTTTTCCACTGGGTTTTACTTGCTGTACTCACACCTTCACTGTGAATTCTGCAGAGGTTCCCTCTGTTCTCTTTCACATGTCATTCTCTTTTCAGGTGCCCACCATTGATCTAAAGACAGCTTTTCTTATTTGGTAAAAGGGCAACTGGAGGCAGAGCAACAGTTTAGCATTTTCGGTTCCAATCCTGTTCGGTAGTCAATTTAATCTCATCACCTGCTTCACGCTCCTTTCATTCCTCTTGTTCAGAAACCCATAGACACACGGCAAGAGTTATCCAGAGGCAGAGTGAAACGGCATGCAGCAGGGGCTTAGAGCTGAACTAAGAAAAATTAATTCCAACAAAGGTAAAGTTTTTCAGAGGTAACAGAGGGTTCAGTATTGTACTAAAGCGCCCCAAATAAAAGAGCAGCACTTTCTGCATGGGCACTTACAGTACAAACACCTGATCTTCAGGTGACAGACACTGCTCGAATCCAGGCAAGGAGTAGTATTCCTCCTCAGTTGCTCTTTGCAGTTTTCTAGTCAAGGTCCCAAAAGGCAACCGGTCACTAAGAGCCAGTGCCAGCGAGGAATCAAGTACTTCACACTCACCTGCGAGGTCAGTACTTTGGTGGTAGTGGGGTCTTCTCTGTTGGAATTTGTAGATATTACACCAGTTGTTCCTGCTGACAGTCCGCAGAACTGGTACAGCAAGAACCAGCGACCGGAGGGAGCATACGCAGGTGCCAGGTGGGAGACCTGCTCTTCCAGTCCCCAGGCCAGCCTTACTAGCGAGGATCAGAAGGCAGAATGAGGAACTTAAAGAAAAGGAGGTAAATGCCTTACATTCACATTGACCAGGATCCTTTCCTTTGACCTAACATGGTCCAAAATGAGAGTAAGGACCATCCTGACAGCAAGGGCAGGAAAGTTCATGTAGCCACCTGTGCTACACACACTTCCAGGTGTAAACCAAAGGCAGAGTAACACAGAGGCAGTTCTAACTAAGAGATGGGTCCTGCTGTTTTACCCTACTACAGTGTCTGCATCGTGCCTTCCCCTGTTTTGCAGAACAGCTAAGAGATGACTGAATTGGTCTACATGTACAAATACCTTTTTGCATAGGCTTCTACAGATGAGGTAGACAAGCAAGAGTTTGGAGCCAGCCATGAATACCAGCTGCCATGGCAATAGAATGAAGCGGTTAAAAACAAGCATTAGAAATATTGCCATATTCGCTTTATGGCAGCGGTCTGGAACCAAACCCACAGTATCTCCGAGGTATGCCTGTAGTCATATTCATATTCAAGCAAGTCCATGTTAGGTACACGGAATTCCCCCCCCACACCCACAAAAAAAAAAAAAAAAAAGCAGCTCCGTAGCGGTCTGTGCTTAGCCTGAGGTTAAGGGAGGTATACTATTCACTGCAATGACAGAAGAGTTACCTCCATGCTGTATCTAGCTCTGCATACAGCATGGCTCATCATTTTCTTCCCTCCTCACTACAATGTCTTTACATTTTTAAAACTCTTTCATGAAGAATAGGGAAAAAATGAAAACAGCAAGAAAGATGTATTAATACAAGTAACCAAAAAGCCTCTCTTTCCTGGCTATTACTAAATTGGATTAAATGATCTCCTGCAATCAGAGCCACCTCTTACTGGAAAAAGGAGAAATGAAGAAATGGTTCTGAGATGAGAACTGACCTTAAGAAAAATACCATTATTGCCTTCTTTCTCCAAAATGTTAAACATAGTCAAGTCTTACTTGATTTCATCAACATACTCCCTAGGCAAGAGAAAAGATTCCAAAAATACTACAAACACTACGACTATTTGCACTGCAACATATTCCCAGACACTTTCCTTGCGATCTACTCCTTCTGACATGACATTCAGAACATCACTAAAGCTCAGTATCAGGCCGTGTCATTCAGCATCTGGCGTTGCAGCAATTATTGAGTTACTGGGATTGAACGCCTTTCCCTGACTAATCCACACGGACTGAGGCTACTCAGCAGGAGAATTTGACTTCTGAAGACAACACTGATCTTTCTACACTTCAGCACAGGATGTGTTTCTAGGTCCTGCACGTTTAGCATAACTCAAACCAGCCACAGTAGGAATTTCAAGGAGTAGATTATTAAAGCACTGGCATTCTGCAACTGCTATTTACTTTCAGAATACCTGCTATTAATGTCTTCTGTCTAAACAAACACCACCATCACTGCTCCCAGTGCTTCCCAGTTTTCTCCCCTCTTCTTGATCACACTACAATTTCCTTAAAGCTTGACTATAAATCTTCTTATCATTTTAACTAGTCATTGCACTGTGTGTAAGGAATACTGAGGATCAACTAGATCTTGCACTTTTTCTTTATTCTCCTGCTCTTCTCAGGCTTTTATGATTCCTGCTGGCATTGCTTGCCTAGGAAATCTCAGATCTGGAAAAGGATTTTGTTTTGGTTTTGGAAGGAAGGAAGGAAGGAAGGAAAGAAATATCCCATCAAATCAATTGCCTTACTTAACTCATATTAATCAGTCAAATGCATTGGGGTGCTTTCTTTGCAAGAGCTCTAGTTTTTTTTCTTTCTAGATCAAGAAGAACCAATGCTTCCTCTAAACTGCGTGTCAGCCTAAGCAGGTGTAGAGACAATGCAACTTCATCCACACTAATGGATTTGGTCCTACTTTGTTTTGGACTTCCAATACAAGACAGACATTGACAAACTGGAGCGAATCCAGGGAGGGCCACCAGAATGGTCACGGGGCTGGAACACATGGCATATGAAGGAAGCGGGGTTGTTCAGTCTGCAGAAGAGAAGGCGAAGGGGGTCTTACTGCTGTCTATGACTACCTAACAGGTGGTTACGCAGAAGATGGAGTCAGACTCTTCTCAGATGCACGGGGAAAGAATAAAAGGTTCCGAGCACAAGGTGCATCGAGGGAAATTCTGATGAGCTATTAGGAAACAAAATTCACAATGAGGGTGATCAAATGCTTGGCCAGGTTACCCAGAGAGGCATGCAATCTCCACCCTTGGAGATACTCGGAGCGCAACTGCACGAGGCCTTGAGCACCCTGAGCTAAGCTGGTCCTGCTTTCAGCAGGAGGTTGGACTAGAAACCTCCAAAGGTTCCACCAAGCCTAAACTACTCTGTGTCTTTACGATTCCACCCTGATATCACTGAATCAGAAGAGGCCCATTTTCCAGGCTACTTGATTCCTCCAGACAGTTCACTTCTCTCTACAATGAAAACTCACAACTAGTACAATATTTGAGGATAATAGGCAGCTTGTAACTGGCACCTCACATTTAACCTTTCCTTTCCTCTCATACCAAGCAGGGTGATGCAGTCCTCTGCTCTGTTCCTGAGAATGATCAGGAAACACTAATCTCAAGAATGCTAATAAGCTCTTTTCTGTCAGTAACAAAGGACGTGGGAGGCATGGACCGTCTACTGTAAGGATCCAGGGCCTAGCGATCCGTGTTCAGGAATAAATAACCAGTGATTGTAAGGAAGCCAAGATCACATATGCTCTGCAAATGAACTAGGGCTAAGTTTTGTCGTGCACATCAACAGCGTTCACACAGGAAGAAGCTCATCCATGCCTGCTGCCTTCTGACAAACACAAAACAAGATCGCAGAAGAGGAAGAACAAGCTTGTAGGTAAAGCTCCCAACCAGCTCCATGGAAAACACGATTCACTTGCAGCCCTGCCACAGGCCTTAGCCTGCAGCACTACCAACAAGATTGCCTGGTTACACGGAAATTGGAAAAGGTCTCTCCTAGGCTCTGCTTGTCAGTGGGAAGCAGGTACCTAATTCTCAAGACTCACACTCACTTTCTCTGTACATCCTCAGCATTAGCTGCCACCCATCACCATCAGCGTATCTTCCACATAATAGGAGCAGAGATTCCACAGGGTTCAGGCACTCCACGAATCCGAAGGATAAGAATGCTGCCTGGGGCAATTTGCAGCCAGAAATCTATCCTTCACAGGTACTTACACCTAAACCAGGGCTGCAAATGCTCAAATGTGGCATTGTTCTGACCATGTAATTCAAAGCCCAAAAAAGTTTAACATTGCCTCGTTTTGTCATTTGAGGGTTTGAGCTACAACATTCTCCTGTCTTTTATTTCTCATTTTCTCACCCCAATGCTTAAGAAAGAAGTTAAACACTCATTTCAATTCATTTTCTTACCCTTAGAGGAATAACAAATAGAATTTGAATATGCAAAAAGCAAACAAAAACCCCATAGCTTCATCCCACTCTAGCAAGTACTTTATTAATATTGAGAAGCTCAATTTGAATTTATTTGGAATCCACGAGTCACAGTCACTAGTAAAATGACCTAGAGACTACAGTGATAACTCCTTTGCATTTCAACACAAAAGAAAACCTTCCACAATACTCAATGTGAGCAAAACTTTTGGCTGAATATCATCATTTTCCTGTTTGCTTCAGCTACTACTTCAAGTGATGCTGTTGCTATTTTTCAGTGCACTGTCCCTAAGCAAATGGCTGCTCACACCATATAAGATAAAATTAAACAACAACAAAATATATATATACACACACATATACATGTTTTCCACATTCATAGTCTTTTCAGGCCAATACATTCTCTGAAGATAATGAACTACCCTGACATATCCTGGAACTCTTCTCCCTGTCCTCTGTAGCAATGGGAGAATGGAACCATTCATCAACATGACACAGCATGGCTTCCAAATATTGAGACATCTCGATGCAGTCAGCTGAGTAATATCGCTTTCTGCATCTCTGCTGTTGCTTTCAGCAATGATCTAGTAACAACCAGGGAAAGACAAAGCTGTGATAGCTTTCCACAGGCCAGGTGAAAGCACAGACCAGACCAGGTAAGGCACAATTATTCTGAGCTTCGTCTTCTAGCTCCCTAGGGAAGAGTTTTAGGGCTGCTTTCTTCTCACATGACTTTGCTGAATGCGCCATTTCTGACAACAACACATCCTAAGTACTTTCTTTCTCCACCACATTTTTGCCATTCCCTTCTCTATTCAACCAGGAAACACTAAAGCAAATCGTATAGTACAAAGTACGTATTTGACAAAGTGCAATATATCTTAAAGTATGCATCAAAACTAAATGCTGCCTTTGGATGCAAGCCTAAAGCTTCTGCAAGTATCTAAGGGAAAGAATTTTTTCAGGATTCAACTGAGACCACCAAGTACAAGTGTAATACTCAAGTTGTCTGAATTGCCAGAGTCAGAGGCTGGAAGCAGGCCTGTACTTTTTGGCAATACAGCACTTCATATGATGCAACACATGGCTCCAGTCAACACTCCTTTCTCTGGTACAGCAGGCAACAAAAGATCAAGCCATTAGTCCTTCACTGTTTTCTATTCCAAGGTTTTATCCCCTATGTTTCGAGATGCTCTCTCATTCCATGCTGTCTGACAGCACTTTTAGCTTTTTAGAAGTTGGAATTATAAGAATTATTTACATTTGAAAAAGTAACATTTTGGATGCACATTCTGTTCTTGGCCAGAGGCTTTCTTTTTTTTTTTTTTTTTTAAACTTTTCTACCTGCTTGGCCTGTAGAACCATTTTAACTTTGCTAAAACCTTCCAGAGAAGCAGCACTTTTCCCAGCACTGAAATGCACTGCATCTTTCATGTCTTCAAATAAAAATTAAGCCCAACCTGTCATCTGTTAGATCTGTTGCATCTAACACTTCCTGCAGAAGAGTGCTAGTTTGGTTATCCTCTAACTAGACTTTGCTGGAGTGATCACAGGATCCTATCTAAAGCATAGTAACAAATCTTAGTGTCTCCTCCATTAGCAACCCTAATGTACTGTAAATGGCCATAGGCTTAAAGCCTATGACTAGATTCAGCAAAATGTTCACTACTATACATAATTGTAAATAATATTAATAAAAAGTTCTATTATTTATTACTCACATTGTAAAGGAAGTCAGGAGTACACCATGGTGACAGAAGAGAAACTGCAGTAGTATTTACAAAAGCAGGCAGTAGAACATATTCCACCATTGACAACAAAGCCAATGTTGAGCAGTCCTGAAAGAGTTTGTGCCTTGAGCAGCCTGACAGATAACGCAGAACATCTACAGGCAATGCAGGAAGGCTATAGCAGAGGGAACAGCAGAAACTGGATCTTGATTTTGGCCAACTTTTTTCCCCACTATGACCAGACAGTACAATCCAGTACTAATATTGCCAAATTAGGATCATTTTGGAGAGCTGGTGAAGAGCCCACAGAGGTTGGGCTGTTGAGAAAGACAAAGGAAACTATTTGTGACCTAAGATGCATTTCTTTAATATAAAAAGACTTTTCCATAACTGAAGCTTCATGACTTCACATTCCAGAAGTCAATAATTTGAAATCATTGCTTTATGGCTACACTGAGCTTAAGCTTAGTCTTTTAACACACACCCATGTTTACTGCACCATCAACGTTCACTCATTTTTTTACAACTTTTTCCAGTGGTGAAGACTGGGATGCCAACAGCCCCTTAAAGAAACCATCTCTTTCATAACTACGCTTGTTCATCAGACAGTCAAGCCAGATGCAACTATGAGAGTCCAAATGCTGTTCATTCTGATAAATACAAGATGACACTGAAAAAAAGGGAGATGCGTAAAGAATAATCACGATCCTTTTTTACCCGGCAGAATATTCTCTGGTTTGTTGCACTACAGGGATTGAAACCTGTAATTTACAGGATCACTTGTGAGCAGCTGGGAGTCACAGGGCACTGCAGCGGGTGGTTCTCAGGCAATCAGAGTAGGGGCAATTGCATAGTCACCAGGTACATATTGACTTCACCAGCCAGCATAAGCAGAAATCCAGCTCAGATATTTTGAAATGCTTTAACACAGATTTTTTTGAAGACATATAGTCAGAGAGGAAACAGCATTTCCAACAACAGGACAAAGAAGAGTTTTTCCCACAAAGGGAATGATCTCTTCCAGACACAGTCTCAGACTACTTCCACTCTCAGCAGGTATTTTTGCTTATAATTAGATCTATTTGAACTTCCAAAAATCAAATACTGAAGGCTGGCAGGGAACCGGGATTGAACAAAAAGGGGCAAAGAGATCATATAAGACAAAAGACGGTTTTGATAAAGAGAATAAATAGGTACTACTATGAGAGAAGAGAAAGTGAGTCTGCTTTGGGACTTGAAGCAGATCGGCGTAAAAGGCTGTATTTGTTCAGAAGCACACAACAGTATTATGCAACAGTTCCTGACAAGAAGTGAACGGTAACATTTTCAGCCAAAACAACAGGAGAAATGCATGTGAAGCAAAATGCATCAGCTGTGTTAGCAGAGAGCCTTGGAAAAATGTCACTGCTCTTGGTCTTTGGGACTTTAAATAACAAGTCGAAAGAATCTTAGCTTAATCTTTCAGACTTTACTCTAACAGGATTTATGACTGACTCAAAGGAAAGATGATGTTTTCTTCCATCACTTCCTAGAGCACCTGTGTTCTCTGCAGAGGTTCTACATCCAAGCAATAACCCAGACTGACCACGCTTAGCTTACAAATGCCAAGAACAGCCTTGCTTGCTAAAGTACAGCAGCATGGGAAGGCCCAAGTGAGCAGATGATCTGCTCTCCGACTCCACCTGCTAGTTAGATAGGGACAAACTGCATTTTGAAGACACTATACAGAACACACGTAAATAAAGAAAAAACAATACTTCAATAAAAACCTAGGCACATATACATTTCTAACATGCTTGTCACTTAAATGCAGCAAAACTAAAGCTTTAAAGAACTAAAGAACACTTCCTATTATGAATCAAATTCTCCTTTTCTACACTGAGTCTTTGCTTCAGTTAGCTAAGACACTGCCGAACCTTCTGCCATTCTGAAACTGCATGAGAGCCTATGTATAAGTGTGGATTACGCAATAACCTCTGAACAAAGCAAAACTGTAGGATCACCTGATCCCTCTAGGGTCAGAACCCAAACCACTAAGAATCTGAAAGAGCAAGTAGTCACTTACGTCCAGCATTAGGTGCTAGCGAGACTGTCAAAGTCTTTACTATATGTGGCCTAACTCTGCGGATTCCCAAAGTCCTGTAGACACTGGCGTTTCCACCAGCAGGCACATAAAACACCCCTCACCCTGCTCCTGCAAAGCCTGATGCAGCCGAGCTATTCACCAGCTGAGCTGCTCTTTACTCTGGCAAGACTCTCAAATACGCACTGCTTGTCTCCAGCATCTAATGGACACTGACAGTTCATTCCATCTAGTCAAGATTACCAAGATGAGATTCTCAGCAGGAACCGGCTGCATATGTTCACATAACGCTGCATTTAAGATACCCACCTAGGAAACAGCACAAGCATTTTCAAATCTCCACAGCGCCTGACTCAAACCCAAGTCTCTTCTGTACCAACAGAAATCCCTCATCTCTGTGTCATTAGGCATTTTCTCTCCAGGGGAGAGTTAACATCCATACCACAGCTGACCTATTACCTTTAAGAGGTGATGCCCCCGATGTACTTCTCCCCTCGGCCTCCTGTTGGCTTCTCCGCTCAGTTTCCTAGCCTTTACTAATCCCACTCCTAAACGCTTTATTCTCACCATAAGTTAAAGGGGAAGCCTAGGTACAGAGGCTGGCGCTGAAGACTCCCTTAGGCACTGGAACGGGGCATCCCTTAGCTGATCTAGCCCTGAAAAAAATACAGCGACTTCTCTCTCCCCGCCTGGGCTTTCAAGCAAAGGCCTGTCAAGAGATGAGCCCAGACACTGCAGTGGGTAACAAAGCACCGCACACAGAGAGAGGGACGACAGGCTCATCATTTAAGTCAAGCCCCATGAGAGCTTTAAAGAATAACACCAGGAATTTCATATGGAACCGGATTACAGTGAGCTACCAACATCTTTTGCAGCATAAACTGCTGTTAGACTAGCTTCTTAAACATCTCTCGGGGAAAAGGGAAGTATTATTGTTGTGAAAAGCACAATTCTTTAAATCTCTCATATCTTATTTTTGAGGGTTTCTTAAATGATATTTATCAATCATATAAGAGTCCAGGGGGTACCAAAAAGTGATCAAGTGAATAATCCACTAAATTTTGCATGTTGGTTCCACAGTTTTAAAGGTCATCACCAATGCATCACCAAATCACCAGCACAAGACTAGAGCATCTATTTCATGCATGAAGCAGCAATTCATCCTGGTAAATTTAGCTGTGGCTTTTATTAAACTCACTGCAGTCTCTGGCCAGGCAGTAGAACCTGAAGAGGCTTTCACATTATATTCCTCAGAGATTCAAATAAATCAAAAACTCTCTCATTTTTCATGTACCTACTTGATTTTTAGAAAATTACTTAACCATTTCAACTACTGAACTAGTCAGCACCTTCCTCCTCTCACCTTCTCACACACCAACGGAGATCGTGTCACTTCCTAAAGTTTAACCAAAATTTTAAGCAATTATCTTTGATTTCATCCCTCAGATTACATCAGAAGAACAGCGACAGCCTGTGTGTTGATGTCACGTCAAATTTAGTCTATGAAAAGGAAGGCAAACAGCATGAATTCGCATTTCCTAAACAAATTTGAGGTACAACTTGCAGAGTCTGCAAAAAGTCTTTGTGGGTGGGTGTCTGCTACAGACTGCCAGATCAGGAAGAAGTAGATGAGGCCTTCTTCAGACAACTGGAGGAAGCCTCATGTTTGCAGGCCCTGGTACACATGGGGCACTTGAACCACCCTGATACCTGATGAAAGGGCATCATGAACTGGTGGGAGTGGCTGATACTCCGAAGGGTTGGGCTGCCACTTAGAGGGATCACAACAGGCTGCAGAAATGCGCAGAGAGGAACCTCATGAAGTTCAGCAAAGGGAAATGCCAAGTCCTGTATTTGGGCAGGAACAATCCCATGTATCAAAACAGGCTGGGGGCCAACAGACTGGAAAGCAGCTCTGCAGAGAAGGACCTGAGCGTCCTGGTTGGTGGACAACAAGTTGACCATGGCCCAGCAATGTGCCCTCACAGCAAAGGCGGCCAACAGCCTCCTGGGCTGCACTAGGAAGATCATTGCCAGCAGGTCCAGGGAGGTGATCCTTCCCTTCTACTCAGCAGTGGTGAGACCACACCTGGAGTGCTGGGTCTAGGTCTGGGTGCCCTGGTACAAGAGAGACATGGACATACTGGAGTGAGTCCAGCAAAGGTGATTAAGCGACTGGAGCATCTCTCCTATGAGGAGGGGCTGAGAGAACTGGGACTGTTCAGCCTGGAGAAGAGAAGGCTCGGGGGTGGGGGGAAGGGCAACGAGTGTATTAATGTGTACAAATACCTGATGGGAGGCAGTAAAAACGACAGGGCCAGACTCTCAGTGGAGCCCAGTGACAGGATAAGAGGCAATGGGCACAAACTGAAACACAGGAAACTCCACTCAAGCATAACAAAAAAAATTTACTGTGAGGGCAGCTGGTGGAAGAGCTTGCTCAGAAAGGTTGTGGAGTCTCCATTCTTGGAGATGATCAAAATGCAAGTGGGCATGGTCTTTGGCAGCCTGCTCTAGGTGACCCTGCTCTGAGCACGGCACAGGGGGACTGGACAATCTCCAGAGGTCCCTTCTAACCTCAGCTATTCTGTGATTCTGTCTCAAAAGTCATACCAAACAAATCCGTTCCCAAGGAACAAACCCTAACCTAACCCTAACCTAACCTTTTCTAAGTGTCAGTGAATTAGTCTATACCAATGGAGAAGCACTGAATCTTAAATAGTGAGGCTACATCCGCTCCCTCTAGAAACGATGGCAATACTTCTATAGATTTCAATGACAAGATCAAAACCTCTACCATCAACTTCTCATTCAGATTTTTCCCCCGTGCCCAAAATGAAATGAAAGCAACTTCAGCAGTTTCCAAATTCCTCTGTCCTTTCTCCCCACGCTTTACTGACCATTCTCTTCTAGTGCGATCCCCTGTTTAATGTTCTAAAGGATGAATTGTGGCCTAGTGGGTCAAGGTTTTATTCCAACCCCACACAGCTGTTTCCTTCGCATTGATTTTTCAAACTTCTAACTATCCTGGGAAACAAAGGTTTAGGGAAAAAGTTCACTATCAAGCATGAAACATACGTTCCCATGAAAATAAAATCAAAAGGCAATTCCGTACCACCAGCTCTTAACAGTAAGATAGGTTTTTTCCTCCCCTTCTAACGTTCCACTTTTCCTCAAAAACCAAAATGGTGTTGAATAGTCTGGAAGCAGCACTTTGGAACCACCCATGTCACCTTCTAACCTCCATCACTCCAATTGTCCAGGGGTTAATTGTTGATCTTGGTAGCATTAATTCTTATTCATGCTTCAAAGAACACTGCTGTTTGGCAAGAAAACAAGCCCTACAATTCATCTAGTTCAGTATTTTCTTGATTCTACTTTGGATTTCTCTCCTTCTCTGTGCGCGTGCATATATATGTAATTACATGGGATGAGCATGTGTATGGATTTCTCTCTTTTTGTACATATGTAGCAAAAGGGATTACTGAAAAAGCATACTATACTCTTATTATTCAAAATACATAAGGACCAGAACATCTGATGTGAAGAAAAGTTCAATGATTACAGGAAGTTCTGCTAATTTACCCTCAAGCTTTTAGGCTTATCATTTCAACATGTCCGTTGCTCTGATGAACGCCAGGTCACAGTGCAGGGATCTCAGATACTGGTTACACTGACAATGACCAGCTAGCAAAAGACAGCCAAGGAAAACCTGTTGCTTTTGCCTATCTGACAAAATAAGAAAAACTAACCTTAAAGAGAAAAGTCTCTAATACATTTAAAAACATATTTTACAGCTATATGGAGTTTTATATGAAGCTTTGTGTCTACTGTAAATTTCTGTTTGCCTTTCCTTTTACTCTGTGCTGCTTGGTAAGTCTTGATCACTTGGCTTTCTTCATATTCCTATACACAGGTCCACTGCTCAGAAACAGGAGTCCATGGGAGTCTTCACATTGACTTTCATCTCATCTAAGGTAATGACAGAAGTAACTGTAGCCCAGCAGAACGTAATCCAAGGGCAGTAAAATCCTGTCTTTCTCTCTCTCCAAAGCATCAACAACAACAACACCTTTCCCAATCTAATTCCATTTGCCTGAAAAACAGTGAAATATTTAATGCAATTCCTTTACTTGGGAGGAAAAAGCTCCAAACAGCATGGCCAGAACTACACCCACAGTAATTGTGACTTTTATGACATCAGTGACTAACATCTGCACATCACTCAGGGAGCAGAGTTGTCTTCTTTTATCAGTCTACCATTATCTCTTTAGCAAGCAAACACTGCCGGCCCTTGGCTGTCACCAAAGCAAAGTCAAAAGGAAAGAAGCAACAGATTAGTCTCCAGAAACGCAATCGTATTCCGCGTTAGAACAGCTTGAGTGCTCACTCATGTATAGTTTTCTCCTAGAAGCATTACATAGAGCCTGGCATACAGAAAGGCTGTCTCATAGACGCTCATAAAATTAACTTCCTGCACAGAGGAGGTGTCACTTCGTGCCATCAGTATAGCAATAGCCTGGCAACAGGTGGCAACACTCTTGCATTAATTCTACTTTACATCTCTTGTTAAATCCCAGACAGCCTGTATATTTGAACATACAGTTCATTTGTAGAGCTAGAATATAATCTATACTTTATTACATTGCATATGCTCTTGCATTTGACCTATCTTTTTGAAACATGGATATAGAATTTTCCAGACAGAAGTGCATATCATACCTGGAGTTTTGCACAAAAGTATCTATAATACATGGAAGGAAGGGGATGGGGGAGAATATAGCCCACATCCATATCTTTTCCTGAAGGAGCACATATCACTCTGTGCTGAAATCTGAAACAAAAACCCTCTCTGATAAACATTTTTGCTTTTCACCAAAAACCTTGGCAGGGTGACCACAGTCCCCAGGCACTTGCACCGCTTTACTCTCCAGTCTCTCCAAGACAAAGCATCTGCTCTCTTAACTTAAACTTTTTAAAACAGAAAGGGAATTTCATGTTAATTTTGTCCAGTTCTAAAATCTCTTTCTCATCTCATTGATCTTCCATGAAAGTTTTCACTCCCACAATAATTTTGATAAAGTTAACAGGAACCAAAGGTAACATTTAGACAAACTGAAAAATTAAAGGTAATCAAGGCTACGCTTAAGAGTCATAACGCTAAAGGCTATGGATTTCAAGTTACTCAAGACAGCTTTCTCATCTACAGCCTTCAAAAGATTATTTAGTTAGTTCCTTGATAATCTTCAAAACAACAACAAAAAATACTCATAATGAATTACCAAAAAGCCACAATTTGTCTTCTGAATTGTAGGAAATTGTTTTCAGACCTTAACTAAAAGACATACATTTACTTAGTAGTGCATTACTAAGGCAAAGCTTGGAACAAGAAGTAGTCATTATTTTTAAAGAGTTTATGGTTGATGCTGTATTTTCTTTATGAAAATATGCTAATGTGAGAGGATATTTCTACAATAAATAAAAAATGCACACAAACTCATTCTTCATAGGCATTTTCTTTCTTCTCATTGGCGTACTGTCAATGAGATTTGTGATCCATTCTGGTGTTGTATCACAACACTGTTCACTACAGGGAGCTAACACTAAGACAGCCTTTCTTATCCAGCCACCTCCCTTTACTCATTTTCATTTCCTCAGATTATGTAGTCCAGTACTTTTTCATGCTAAGTAAGAACCAAAAGACATTATTTTGGAAAGGTTTATTAAAATCTGCTCAGTCATTATGGTGATTCCAGTCTATTGGGGGAAACCATTTAACATTTAAGATTTTCTTTTTTCCTTCAGATTTTTCAAATTCCACCCTGTTCATTTAAGTACTGCCTGGTTTGCAGGATTCATTTCATGTACGAATTATGAATTGGATAATGCTTCGAGCGAGGCACGGGAAAGGAAACTTACCCACATTAAAAACAGAAGAAACAGGGAGAAATCATTAGTCAAACTTCTGCCAAGGATCATTTCCCCTCCTGCTTCCTCCTTGCTCCACAAGTGCTGGAAAGGTAATGAAACATTGACTTGAAACACTTGTTGCTTCATTTCAAATTCAGTAAAAAGTGGTTCCCTAAATTCATAACTGCTACCATGTAAGGAAACACAATGTGAATCATCATATTCTTCCCTCATTCAGATAATCGACACGATTTTTTTTTTCCCCCGAGTGCTAAAGCATAGGCACATTTAGGAAACACTACAGAGTTCTTCATACCACCAAATGATGACTCTATATTAGCCAGACAGCACCCATTAAAACAGCTGCTAGACATGGAATAATAAGATGAACCAGGAGCAATTCCTACATCCCTGCCTCCCTCTGAATAATACCTCATCTGCTATCAAAAATAAATCCAGGTAAAGGAAACATTTTAGAAGAACCTGTCATCTTTTGTAGTCACTGCCAGATTTGCAGTAACAAACCTCAGTATTGGCTAGGGGGAAAGTCCCTCTTCATGGGAACAGGGATAGTGCTGTTGAAAGCAGAAGAATCACGTCAGATCTGGATATGACCCCAAGTTTATCTAATGAGATGTACTACACAAACGTAAAAGTCATATACACTAAACTTCTTCCAATACAGAAAAGAAATTAAGCCTATTTACTACCACACTGCACACAATATATGAGATGATGAAATAAAACTGAAACAGAAAACATTAACTAAGTGCTGCATGAAAGGCAGCAATCATAGGATGATGTGTTTTACGAGGACAGACAGGACTCTCACAGCTGGGTTTGTGCTGCAGACCAGAACTTGTAAACTAGTTCTGGAAAACATTTTCTATGACTTTGATCTACGTTAGGTTTGTTTTGCAGTGTCCAAAGCACACTTTCCAAACCCAAAGTTAATTAAACTTTACTTATCAACACGGTCTGAACTTTAGGTCTGCAACAAATTCCCTGCACCATGTGATTTCTTGTAGTGCCAACTTGAATGAAAAAGCTTTGCACAGCTTTGCCCTTTAAAACAAGACCAAGCCCTCATATCAGCAAATACTGCATTTGTACTTAAAATAAGGAACACACAGACAAGCTTGCAGAAGTCAGCAGGATCACTTCAGCACATTATGTTTGAGCTGCTGGTGAATGACCACGATTATAGAGCCAACAGTGTAAAGCTATGCACTTCATAACTGCAAGGGGAGAGGGAGGAGGGGGAAGGGGGAAATAAATGAGGATTGCAACCCTATGCATCTGCTAAGCTATTCTTTACTTCAGAGCAATGTGCATTGTCCCTGGCCCGACAGATCATTCTGATTATGCTTACATGCACATCACTATGCTTTTAAGCAGCTCTACAACACTGAAAGAACAGTGCTGTGAGAGCCACCTGGATCTTCCACTGAAAATCTTCATTATATCCTTAGGTACCGCTGGACTCTCTCTCTCTTTTGCCATATTGCTAAACCCATCTGATTTTGCTAGACTTTTCTTGTCTATTCCTAGACACAAACACACACCTCCAAAAAACCACACATGAAATTTGGTTGCCAAGCCAGGACTCATGAAAATTCCCTGTTCTCATGGGCAACATATTTCTTGGCTGAATCTTCTGTCAAACCCAACAGCATTAGGGTAATGCATTTTGCACTTTGAGGAGAGATGGCTGACACACTAATTTGAAGAATTTATTGTTGCAGCAACAAATCACAAAAAGAAAAGAAACATACCTAGCAAAACTGAAAATCCAAATAATTTCTCGCTTCCATTCTACCTGTAGATAGTCTAAACTATGCACAGAGAATGTAGCAAGAGACTATCCCTGCCCAATACAGGTACTAGCACTGTAAAGCTTTTATCTTGTGTTAGACTTTTAGTTGCTCTTCTAGCATAATTTCTCCATTCTCAATCACAAGACAAGACTTACAGCAGACACCTCAAGCGCTTGAGACGTCAAACGCCACATAGAGTCAAGATGCTACAAAAGTGTCCTGACTGCCCACTGTGAGCCAGTCAGAATCAGTACTGCCATGAGGCTAGCCACATTAGGACTGGCAGATGCTGTAAAACATCTCCTATTTCTTGTCTGATAATGGAAAGGGGGGAGGGATATCAATCTGATATCTGCAGCTCACAAAAACCATGCATATTCAATAACAAGGAAACCTTCAGCTATCAATCCTTTTGAAAGTAGAGGGTAGAAGAGTAGAACTTCTTGAAACAGAAGTGTAGATTTCTTTCATATCAGAACATTGTGGGCAAAAAGGGATTGCTATCGCTTCCCCTGGAATAAATTTCTAAGGCCCAGCTTGTTTGCATGATGCCATGCAAAAACTACTGCTCCTGGAAGGCTGTGAACATGGTGGGAATCTGCAAGTGTATAAAGCCTGTCACCTGCATAAACAAACGCAGTATCAAACCCTAAACAGTCTCATTAGCAAGAACAGTATCTCCAGTGTGACAACACGGTAAGTCATTTTGTTTTCAGAAGTAAGACTACAGCACACATCTGTGCACACGTGCATTTCTATAGTACAGTATACAAGTGTCTAGAACAGGCAAGCATTTCTTCTAAGTAGCATCAACAGGAGTTTCACATGTTGGTTTAATACTATTCGCGCATATTCCTAAAAGACATGCTAAAATTCTTTATTGAACCTTAATGCACAGGCTTAAGGCTTCAGATGTTAAAGGAAGCACTTTCTGGGAGCTTGTCTTTCAAAACCCGCCCAATTCAATCCTTACGTGCACTCAAGCTGCAGGCTCCTCTCTAACATAGCTCCTGGGAAGGCACAGGGCAGCACAAGGCCCTGTCATCAGGTTTTTTTACTAGCTGTATGCCCTAGAGCATTTCCTAGATCGACAGGTAATACGGGTAATGCTTATCACATGCCCATATCTTGATACCTTACATTACTTCAAGACCACCACATTAAGCAGCATCCTTGCTTTTCCACTGCTGTGGAAGAGGAGTAGTTTTAGATCTACACCACTCCTTGAGAAAAATATTTTTGCCCACTTCTAAAGAGCAAGTTTGTTTAACAAACTTTTGCTAATTCTCTCTCATGTTTGATGATGGTTTAGCAATGTGCAAAAGTACTCTGGTTATTCTGTTCCTCTAGAAGAACTAATACAAACTGTGTCAGCTATGCCAGGGTCTTCAGCCTCAAAAACATTTTCAGTTTTCCTTCACAGTATAGAATGTGTTATTCTGCATTCTTTGGTAAATGAGATTTCTTGCACATTCCAGAACAAACAGTAGTGAAGGTATTTGCTGGCCTTTTAAGGCTGTCAAATACCAAAACTCCTTGCTGTGTTCACTGCAAAATAAATAACTAATATTAAGTATGTATGTGTGTATATATATACACACACACACTCTGATATGTTCAAAAAGATAACTAGAATTATGAAGGATGCAATGTAGAAGTGTCTGAAAGACTGATTAAATTAATTTTTGCATGGTTTTCAATCGCAATCCAATTGCAAAGGAGAATTGAAAAGCCCAAACTGATACTGAAGGCAAATAAGTAATTAGAATGAGCCATTAATTGCTCATCATAGAAACTTTTAGTGGCTGCCTGATGAACTGAAACTGCACAGCAGAAGGCTTGAAAGGAGGGAGAAAGAGTAAAGAAAAGAGGAACCACCACCCCAAATAAACTCCCTTTACAGCCATCTGGAGAGACTGTCTCTGAAGGAGGCAAAGTGGTGCATGCACTGCTTACAAGTCTTCCTAAGAGTGGTCGACTATGTCTCTGCATATAACGTCCCGCTCCTAGGGCAGGAGAAAAAAGACCATAAAATTTGCCTCTCAGCTCTTTATGACTAACACATCCAGTATCTTTTCCCTGAATACTAGAAAACTACTCCTTAGCAACTTTATGGAAGAATGAAGAAAGAAGGGACATCAAAAAAAAAATGTCCTCCCCACCTCCACCAGCTTTTGGAGGAAGCTTCCTCCTCATCAATATCCCTTCTTCTCAAGGCAAGTCAGATGAAGTCTTATTGCCTCAGGTGATCTCCTTTACTACTAAAAATTGACAATGGCCTGGATATGACCCAACAGGGAGGTTTCTGCAGTTGCAGTCTGACACTTTCTTCTGGATCCCATGAAAATCTTGTAAGAGAAACGCTCGTGCTAGTTACTGTAATGCACGCTTAGGAGAGGTTCTCCTTCGCTTGCATCCTCTTCCTAGAGCTATTCAACACAGCCAGTCCACGTGTTTCACTACTGCTGACTTCAAGAGCATTTTGGTTCTCAGACCAGACCGACTTTAAACATCCCTAGTGGTCAAGAAATCAATCGTATGAGTGATTTCATCTGCATCTGGGTTTGGTAGACCTCTTTATTTGGACACAACTTACTCCTCAAGCTGGGATGCCAAGCATGCACCAAGACGGGGAATTTACTAGTCACCAAAGGATCTACAATATTCTGACATTAACCCGCATATTGCTTGTCCTTTGCTGACACCGACTCCACTGTCGCATCAGCGCACATCTGTTTCTCCATGTCTGGCCATTCTCTTCCTATCGCCCTGCATTTCGAACCATCTCCCTGACACTTTCAGCTCAGGGGCATGCTGATAACTCAAGCTTCAAATGGCTCAGGCAGAAGAAACACCAGCACTTGGAAAATGTGTTCAGTAGGCTGAACACAAAACATGAGAAGTAACCCATTACCATGCAAGTATTTTTTACTGACCGTCAGTGATATGATATCCCATGAGTTCAGCTCAAAAATAAAATGGCTGGGATTGCACTTTGATATTTTGACCCTTTCAAAATATCTGAGAAGTGTTTTGATAATTTGTTTATGCAGTTATCACTGCATTATATTTCTTCGTAGGCTCTTTCAAGTTTAACTGCTTGCTGTTCATTTTTCCTCATTCAGGGGTTCACAGTTTAATTTCCCAACCTATAAGCAGTAAAAGTTTAAAATGACTACAAGTACAGCATAGGATTCTTGCATTTTTAAGTTGGTTAGCTACATTAGGAATGTTTTTACGGGCAAAATTACACGGCTCTGAAGAACATTTTACAAGCCAAGATATTTAGACATGTGCTAGATCAGAAATAGCACCATATGTTCTCGTGCTTCAGCATGAAGGGCAAAATGCCTATAAAATAAAAAGCAATGAAGTTTTTATAAAAGAAGCTGTTAGAAAAGCGGTGTGATGCAAAAGAATAAGCAGCAGCCTTAAACTCAGAAGACCTAGATTTAAGGTCTAATTTGTGCTGCAGACCAGAACTTGTAAACTAGTTCTGGAAAACATTTTCTATGACTCTGATCTACACTAGGTTTGTTTTGCAGTCTCCAAAGCACAGTTTCCAAACCCAAAGTTAATTAAAGTTTACTTATCAACACGGTCTGAACTTTAGGTCTGCAACAAATTCCCTGCACCATGTGATTTCTTGCAGTGCCAACTTGAATGAAAAAACTTTGCACAGCTTTGCCCTTTAAAACAAGACCAAGCCTTGTTGACTAATCCTGTTTGGTTATTTGTTTTGCTCAGTGCTCTTCAAGTGCAACATGAAGATCACAATACTTGTTTCCTTGGGAAATTGTTTTGAAGCCTACTGATAAAAAGTTCTAAATAATAATCAGGCACTACTAACAAGCATAATATTTAAGTCAGGTTAACAGTTCATCCATAGTTCTTCATAAGCATTAGGGCCTCCATTTTGCAAATACATTTTTTGACTTGTACTACTTCTGAGCTGTAGAGAAAAAAGGACCTTCTGATCGCTTCTCATTGTGATCAGGAGAACAAAGGAAGACAGCAGTGTCTTGCACTCCTTCAGGTCCTCCAGCTGCTACCACAGTCCCCATCTCTGAAATTGCAGACTTCTTTGGGCCTTTGAGAAGCCGACAGGATCACTGAAAAGCAGAAGCAAGCTTGGCCAGCAAGAACCAGAGCAAGATTTTCACATCCAGAAGTGTAACAGATTGGGCCCAAAGAGAACAGACATACTGCAAATGCCATTTTCCAGCAGATGCACTAAGCTGATTAGTCTGATGACCAATATATTAGAGATTTGCAGCCTCTCCTTTTGCCAGATGTTCATGAATTCAGCAAGATTTCAACATAGCACAGACAAAAAAGGTTACCACATAACATTCATTTTGGTGGCTTTCAGATCTGATATATATATTTGAGTTTGGTTGTTTAGGGTTAGGGTCTGAGGGTTTCTTTACTTTTCTGCACAATACACCTCCAGATTCCTCATTAGGTTTCCGGAGCAATAAAGGAACTGACCCTCAGACAGCCTTTCCCAGTTTGTTTTACCAGATAGACTGGGACACAAGTTCAGTACTTAGCACTGTAGAAACAGTCACACTACCCGGCTGAGGAAGTCAGTTGGTTGATTTATTCATCATCTAGCTAGCATGACTAAACACCTGAGCTCAAGAGATACACCTGAGCACCTGAATACTACACTGATGAGCAGAAACACACAGAAGATACACTGAGCCTCAGTGTTTTGAATCAAGATGTTCCTGGTCCCCTCGGAAACAACGTTAACTAATGTTTGCACTCTCTGGATTTATTCTCCCTATTTTTCCACATTTTGGACAGTGGAAACTTTACCACTTTCATCTTCTATTACAGATCCCTTCTGACCAGTTTCAAGATCCTATGACTTCCTTGCATCATGATGTATTTCTGGGTAGCACTTCAAAAACAAATCAAGAAAAATTTAGCCAAGTTTGGGGGTTATTAAAAGTTCCTACTTAAAAATGTTAAGTTGGAGAGAAAACATCCCCTGACTGCATTTCCTCAGTCAGCACCTTCTTTTCCTATAACCAAGGCAATGAATACCCAAAATCTCACAACAGGAGGAGAATGGACATGTAGGACTGAGAACTCTCATCAACTTACTGAAAGATACATCTGCTAAGTGCACCTTTATCAAACACAAAAACAGACCCAACCAAGACCTGCTACATTAAAAGCATAGAACCTTTCACATTGATAAATTCAACAAATATCTTGCTCTCAAAGAGTAATTATTTCATATTCAAACATCCTTATTAATCCTTCAAATGTACCTCCATTTTCCAAACAGATATCAGAATCATCTCTGTCAACTGAGTGGGTTAGTCAAATAAATATATATATTAAAATAAAAGCAGCATCAGGCAATAGAGCTGGAATAGAACATGGTGCCCAGGAAACTGGCTCCTAGCTTCAGCACCCACAGCACACATTTTCAGGTGGCAGCTGATATGCATTGACTTACGGGATCCATGCAACACACTTTGCTTGATTTGGGTTGTTGTAGAGTTATCATGAAAGAGGGTAAAGCAAGTCCCTTTCTAGGCTTCCACAAGTATCTTTTCAGTACTCCACGGGTCTGTAACTGCATATAACTGCAATAGTGTGATCAACACAAGCGGTTAGCACTATCCAATTCATTCTTGACAAAAGAAGGACAAAGGAATGACTTGAGGTGATAAAACTCAGATCCAAGCTTCCAAAATAGTCTGATCAGTCATTTTGCATGCTGTCAGGCAACCCAGCAATTCATTTTTATCAGCCTAAGTACAACTTTTCAACACACTATAAAAGATATCTTTCCATTTGACTACTTTTATATGGAAGGCAAAATGTCAGTACAGACAACTAAAGACTGAAAGCAGAGTTTGGCTTAATATGCTCAAGATGCTTTTTGTCCTCCTAACTCTCCAAATCATTCACCTGTGCTGTGGCAGCAAGCAGTCAACATGTAGCATTCAGTATTATTGATTGGAGTGTAGAGTTCTGGTGTCAAGTTCCAACAACAAGGAATAAATCAAAAAATTCTTAGTGCCTGTACCTGTAGGAGACTGATTCTGGGATCTTCTGCCTTAATTTAAGACTGCAGAGCCTTTGCTCTTGGAGGTTGGAGATCTGGTTAGGAGAAAAGAGTTGTTGGAATGCTTTGCTTTCATGTTATCTCTATGGACTGCATAATCTTTACTGCAGTGTCTTTAATGATGCTGCAAAAATCTGAAATTCAAAGTCTAACTTCAGGTTACAAAAATCTTAAAATAGATACAAGCAAGCAAGACAAACTACAATAACAGGCAAGCGATGTCTGTAAGAGTGCTGCAAGAGCAAGGATATCTTGCTCTTGTCTGGGCACCCAGCTTGAGGGCAAGTCAGGTGCCCAAGGAGTGAAATGATCAAATACTTTAAAGGACTAAGACAATCTGCACGTTTAACCTTTAAGCATTCAGCTGAATGCATTTGGTGTATTGTTTTATTAGCTGCCTTCAATGAAGCATTCTTTTTCCTCTTTCAGAAACAGAGTATTTTTTAGAGACCCATCTTCAGGCCATCAGTAACATTCTCAGACCACAAAAAAAAACATAAGATGGATATTTAGCATTAAGACTCACCCACTGTAAAACTAAAACGGACTCACAAACCAACAGGGCATGTGGGTCACCCATCAGTGCTTTTCCCCAGGTTTATCTGAGCTTAGCATGAATATGAGCAACATAATGATGAATAAACACTGTAACCTTTGGTAAAAGTATATATATTTTTTGAATCCAAGTTGCAAATATATATTCCAAAGCCTACAGCAAGTGCTCATCAAGCCAAATTTTTAAAATCCACAGGAATTTAAACAGATGCACTTAAAAGAAACAATCAGTTTTGAGGCCAAACATTTGAAAGAGATCTCACTATTTATCAAATAGAAGTTTGATATTGCAGGTTCTGTCTCATTAGAACCTTAAATTTAAACAATATCACAAAAGCTTCGGAATATTTAGGTAACTTTGATGAAGTACCAAAATAGAGAACTTCAAAAGATATTCAATACTGTCGTTTATCACAGGGCTCACTGATCATAGCTGAAAGCTAATGCATCTCTTATTCCTGACAATGTTTGAACAGTGCTGTGTTCGATTAGTCTAAACCACTTAAAATGATGATATGGATTTTTACAGGTCAGCATTACAAATACTGTCATCTTTCTCCCCATGCTCTGTCACCTGACACAATACGTGTCATCATCTAGTGCAAAGTTCACACAAATCATGCACAGGAAAAATACAGGGTCAAAGATTTGCTTGCTGAAGTACACAGGTGCAAAAACCTGCTAGATCCCTCCCCTCCCCAAACAATGTAGAGGGAGGGACCAGTGCAAACAAACCAGAAGTTTTAGAGCAAAACTGACACATGTTGAACTAAGCTTATTTATTATTCACAATCAGGCTTCACAGATCTGTTTATCCTTCAAGATAGCCAGCTCAATATGGCACCTTTCCCATTTGCAATCAATACATTTGCAACTTTTTTCATGGTGTGGACCACATGCTCACGGACAGATCTCAAACTATGATCCTGTTTCTTTTCTATGGATTTTACGGGATTAAAAGCATTAAAAATTTCACAAAGATACTAAGTGTGCATAGACTAGTATCATTAGGGCTTTAAGGACTGATGTCTTTTTTTCCCCTCCCTCCCATGTTATAACTGTAGAATTAATTTCCTCTGAAACAAGTTACTGTTATTAATGGTATATCTCACTGCCTTGCAGTCCCACTGTCCAAGGCTCCTTCCAGGCTAATCCCTCCATTTCCTTATTTCATTTGATATCTTTGAGTTGTAAGACTGTCTGAAAATTTGATCACAAGTGATCAGATTTCAAAAGAAGGACCTGAGACACAACAAGCTGGGGGGGGGGGGAGGTAAGAGAGAAAGGTAGGTTTTTCTTGCTTGTTTATTTAGATGTGCTTTTAGGTTTCTTGATTGTAAATGCCCCACACATTATAGAAGATTCTTAATTCATGTATATAAGCACCACTAAAACCCTTCACAGTACTTCAGGTTTGCCATGAAGGTAAAGACCATACTATTAAGCCCTTGAGGCATATTACAAACCACTGCTGGAGAACAAGGATAGGGAAAAAAAGAAAAATGCATCCACCTACAGAGGACTACAAAAGAACCACCTACAACAATTACAGCTTGCTATACTGGATCAGGCAACTGACCCAATCAGTCTTTCACTCCTTTTCCTATAGTGACCAGTACCAGCTGCTTTAGATGGAGGCACACAAAACCTCTTGCCATAAACAGAAATGGAATAACACGTCAGAGTGAAATTCATTCTTAGTTTCCATTAGGTAGATGGCAATTTATGCCTTAGACCAAAAGGATCACATCTCTCTCCCAAAGTGTCATGCATTTCCATGTTTTTACATTTCTTTGAATGCTACTGAATGAAAGATAATATGTATGATCCTTTTTAGGACCTCGACAGCTGTTGGGCTCAGTGTCATTTCACAGCAATGAGCATCTGGCTAAAGGTGCTCATGGGGCTTAAGAGCTCAGTTACAACTGAGCATCCTATTAAAATACATTTCCAAATTCCATGGTCAAGTGTTCTAGACCTTTTTCTTTACTAAGGCTTAATACCCCAGGTTTCTTCAGACAGACAAGTGGATACAGTGGACTCTTCTGCAGCTTCAAGTATGAGGTTGTAGTAAAACCTGTAGTAGTAAAACAAGCACTGCATGATTCAGGTTTAACCTTTTTGCAAGAACAGATGTGGTATATTAAAGACTGACTTCTTCCTGCATGAAGCAGCAAAATTCAGAGCTCAGTGTTTCCATCCTAGCTACTTTGCTCAATGGAACCCACCCTTTAACTGTTCAAGAAGCACACACACACAAGATTTATATCAAGATCGTTACTTGAACATAATTCTAAGTGTTCTCTCAGTTACTATAGATCTGTGTATTTGACAATAACACCTAAGATAAGCTGTGCTTCAGTTCACTAATTGAGACATGACTTGCTAGCTCAGAAACCAATCAGTTCTCATTGCTAGAGTCATTCTAAGTACACAAAGCTTTATTACACCTCGTTAAATACCCTCTAATTTGGAATGCTTCACTGTCCTATAGCACCTGTCAACATCTAAAGAATGGACTTGGTGTGTGAACAGGAAGTACAATATTTTCAGCACCACTCTACACTGACTGCTTTGTTCCTCACTGGGTATTATTAACCCGTTCAACTCGCTGTACAATCTGCAGCCCCCCATTATTACTTTTCTAATAAAATAAAAAAACTCACAAGAAAAAGAAAGGCTCCATTAATAGGTAGAGCTGGAAAGACAGGACACCCTTTGATTAACATGCACAGTACATCCTGCAAGGCTGAAGGGCTTAAACAAGCAGCACTTACCAAGAATTATAATAATATTTCAACTCTGCATTAAAACTGCCAGAGTTCAGAGAATTTGACAATTTAATCACTGCAATAGTTCTAAAAACATTTTACTATAATAATACCATAACATAGTAACTCAGAAAGCTGTTTGAAGGGCTACGTTGCACCATGGCCCCTCCTGAAGTTAAAGGTGCTCTCCCCAAGCAACGACTCCAACTAGGCTTTAATGTAAGGACTTTTCATCCTGCTACAAAAGTCGTCTGCCTATATGTTTCAGGCAGACAACACTAACTGCCCCTCCAAGCTCCCGATGACTCACAAATCATCAGGAAGGCAAAGAGAAGGCAAATATCTTACAACTTGACCCAGTTATCATGAAAATAAATGAGCTTTTATGTTGGCTTCAGTACATGATGAAACAACCTCCTACTCACTACTTGAAAAATCTATTGTTTTCAAAACATACATTTAAATAAACCAAAAAACCCCGCAACGCATCAGATGCGTCCCATGTAGAACACCAGTAAAGTCAGGGGAGCCACACAAACGCTGGCTTGCAGAGTTGGTCAGGACTCTGACAACACCGGCACAGTGATGCACTACGTCAGCCTTCCGCCTCTGGAGGTCTGCGTTCAAATGCCAGTGAAGTTCTAATGGACGCTCAAAACAAGAGATAAGGCCATAAATCTCAAATTAACCAGCCAGCTGGCATAGCCGCTAATCTCCATTTCGTATTGGTTAAATGCTTGGAAGATAAGGGCACTACTCAGGTCTGAAGCGAGGGTTACTGACGGGACTGTGTCAATGCTTCCATGCAACTGCAATATGCCTGGCCCTGGCCACATACACTGGGGGAAGGGAGGAACTGGTTCAGCAACAGAAAAGACTAATTCACCCATAAAAGACTAATTAAAATTAAACATATTTTTAAATCTCTTCCAAATACCCCTAGTTCAGGCAAGTTATCTCCCATTCCCTCTATAGGAGCCCCATTCACCAAAAAAATTTTTTTTTTTTTTAAACTCTTCTGGCCTTCACACTGAAAGGTATTTGTGTTTAAAAGAACAGGAACACATTGAGGTGCTATTCAAAATGGATAAAATCTGCACTCCACTCTCTACCTTTTGAAAATTATTTCCGATAGCCTTTGAAACATTACCTTTATTGGTGAGTCCCTCTTTGAGGGCCAATTAATCAGAAGGAAACTAGTCTTTAAATAATTTGTCTTCAATAAACTGCCTATCTTGTCCAGCCTTGAACCTGTCTAGCTCTGCTGTGCTTACCTTTGCACAAACTGAAAATGGTACCTCAAGAGGGCAAAAGCTCTTGCTTGTTATTCTATTCACCATCACTTCCCTCCTGCCTTATTAAGGCACACAGTCATCACAGGCTAGCTAACAGAGACTTTGCTCTTAAAGATATGTGGCATACTGGTGATGATTTAAAGATAACATATCACTTCCAGGAACCCCTTCCTTGCTCTGGCACTCACAGTGAAAGGGTCACTGCCTGCATCAAGGAAAGACTGAATTAGCATCAAGGCCTGACAGCCAAAATAAAGACATCTGTGCAGCAGAAACAGCACTCTAAAGGGAAGAGTAAGGAAGCAGAGAAAAGAGATGAGAAGAAGGCTCTGTACAGGTAAACCCTAGGCAGGCTTATCCTCTTTTTTTTAAGTGCATAACAAGGTTCATGTTTTCAATCAGTGGTTCAAAATAACCTCCACATCTGTATCTGCAGAACAGCTACCTAACCAAACATCCCCCAACCTCTAATGGAGCAATAACTATTCCTACCTAAATGTAGGATTTGGCATTCATCCTTATTACATTCCATTGTATTTTTAAGACTAGTGGTCAAGATGCTATCATTCAAATTGCTTTCGGACCTTCCCACAAAGTGTGGCATCTTGAATTCTACAAAGTATACACTCCATTCCTTTAGCAAGTTATGAAAGAAAACAGTGAAGAACGACAGACGCCTGTGAAAGCTCAATTCTGATACAGCCTTCCTGAAAGGGCAAGAAGTACAGACAGTTACTGAGAAGATGCATCTCTAGACACATCTTCCAAACTGCTGTGGACCTACCTTATGGCAGTTTAATCAAGCCATGCTTCCCTAGCTTGCCAGGGGATATCAGGTGAGACAGGGCCAAAACCCTTCCTAGTTCAAGATAGTTACATTCCCTATCCCCCACTCTCCCCAGCGCCTGTTACTTTACAATACATAGGAGAGAGATTGTTTTGTATCATTCTTCTTAACAAGTTGACCTCAACTTATTTCCTCCTTACCACCTAGACATTTAAAACGTTTAGTTACTTGTTCCAGTATTTTTCCAGATATTATTATTGACAATTCCACAGCTTTCTCATTATTCTTTTCCCCCTCAAGACTGGAAAATCAGCATAGTCTCTCTTCCAAAACTTCACTCATCTTCTTTAAAGATATCAAAGAAGAGATAGTAAATTCTCTAGGGAGAATCTCAATGAACTTTATCAGGCCTAGTTTACTTGGAGGAAAAAAAACAAAAAAAACCCACTAGTTATTTTTCTCCTCTTCCCTTTTCTTTTTTTAAGTTTGAGGTCTTACTAGAATGGTTTTAGCCATCCAATCACCATTCACTAAATGGACTAAGACGGAAGCAAAAAGTAAAAATCCATCAATGAAAAATCCGGCATCACTTGTAGATGGTATTAAGTAGAAGAGTAGCCGTCATCTTCCTTGTGATAGTAAAATACTTGCGGAATGCTTTTGTCCTTTAAGCCCTTGGTTAGCTGTACTTTCCAACAGCCTTTCTCATTACATCCTCATGGGCTTCTACAGTACACAAGTGCAGAAATAGCACCGTGCACACATTTTCATGCACATGGTTTCTTTTAAGTATGGTCTCAAAAACACCTCAGCTCACATTCTTCTTCTACACTCAGAGGAACTGGATCTCACTCCCACTTTATGGGAACTTCGCTGTTGATTTCCTAATCACTGAGGAGCTCACAACCTAAATGCACTGGTCTTTAACTGTACCGCCTACCCTTCTTCCACACCGGGCCCTTAAATGGCAGGGGGATAGGCTGCTTGGTGAGTGATATTTTTGTTTGTTTTGAAGAACACCACAGTAGGTGAGAAAATCCCACCCAGAATGCTCTCAGCTGACAAGAAGTCTTCAACCCAAGACAGGTGTTATTCATGTACTGCTTGTCCTGCCTGCCCTAAAAGCATTAACAAAACCAAGGGGGTAGGTAAGGCTTCAGCTCAGCATTCAACACTTAAGCATTCAGAAGCCTTCACCAGGCACTTCAGAAATACTAGCACAGAAGCTGCAAGTGGTGAGTTCAAGCAAAGTGTTACATACCATGTGTGGCTGTGGTTTAGTTGCAGTCCTGGAAGGGGGGGGACTGTTAAGCTGAATCCTTCCTATGCATTCCCACTTTAAAGTGTAGTGCAACCTCCCATCTCCCATCAAATAGCTACAGAGGGAAGCACATCTCTGCAGTCAGCACTGGCTGATTCCCACTCTGATCCTCAGCTGAACTTCTCAGGAACCAGAGTGCTGGAACATTCAGCCAGCTGGTTTAAACCAGACAAGCTTCTTTATAAACAGACAGTCTTCCCATTAAGATTCACATACTTTTACTGGAAAGATGATCCAGCATATACTCAAACATTTAAAGCAGAACTAGTTTTGCCAGTGAAGTTAAAGAAATGCAAATGTAAAGTTCTCCCGTAAGCCCTCAGACATGAGTTTCTAGTCATTTCATAGCTCTCATATTATAAGCCATGTTTTAGCTTGGCAAATTACCCCACAGAAAGGACTTTGTCAATAAATACAGCGTGCTCTAATCACACATACACTCACATATCAGGCCTCAGTTCTCTTGCAGTCTGTAATGCCTGAACCCGATTTATGAGTCTGATGCAAATCCTATGGAATTCAACTGAAAGACTCCCATTGACATGGAAGTTTTAGACCTCTACACTTAAAATAATAAACCCCTGAAATAAATAGTAGATTAATTCACAGCGACAAGCAGAAATTCTATCAATCCTGTAGCCTTTGTTTATACAGCAGGTTACTCTTAAGAGTAAATAACACCGTATTAGGCTCTAAATGTCAGGTGTATATTGGGTGCCATCGGGAAAGCTCAATTTACACACAAAGTATTGTGCACTGCTACGAATGGCAAGCAAATTATTTTCATTTCAACTGTATGAGAAGTAACATGTAAGCAAGCCTACACAGACACGTGACATCATTTCACTATCTGAGCAGCAGGATATGAGCTATTTCCACTGAAATTAACTCAGTCACATTATTACCGATTTTTGCTCTCTGAAGTCACATTGCACTTTCCTCTTTTTACTCAAAGCAGTAGGCTCTTATTTCATTTTCCTTATCAGCAGCAACGCATTTATAGCAGAATTTTTCAAAATTTAAGCTGAGTCTCCATTTAAGCCAACAAATACTTTTGCTCAAGAGAGACAGCATTGCATTTGTTCTGTACATGAGTCCTTGCACCTCCAGCAGCGCATACAGGGTTAGTCAGCACTTTTATTTCTAGTCATTAATAACCTCAGCAGGAAGCAAAAAGCACATCTGAAAGCCTTCTGATAGTTTCCTTTCACACAAAAGTCAAAGCCCAGAATCAAACAAAAGACTTCTAAAATAGAAAATTTACAATCAACTGCTTAGAATAAAAAACACTTAGATTGCAAATCCTGAACACATATTAATTTATATTTTTTGCACCCACATATTTGTGTCAGAGTTAAAGACTGTCATGTATTATTTGAGACTGCATAAGTGTCCACTGTAAAATGTTTTTACCACTGCTATTTTCTACCTAATTGCAGCCACCTTCCTATCCCAAATAGCCCTGTGCTCATTAACCAGAACATTTTAAGAGGGATTCCAGCAAAAGATCATTAACTGCTACAACACACCTTGAATTTGGTTAGAGCCTTTAAAATGAAATATGTTTTCAACTGACAAGCACCAAGCCAAACGGAGCTTTCAGACCCCACTTCTGGGACTCCACAGCTTGAGGGCGCCCGTTTCAGAAGAGACAAGGGACCAAAGACAACTTCTCATGTCCCTCATGGGAGCTTAAAAGATGCACGAGCCCCAAACAATGAATGCATATACCAGATCCTGTAATGCGGACTATAGCTACACACTGCATTTCTGAAACCATCACAACATTATATTGCTTAAGAGTTTGACTAAAGCCTGCAGAGATTCCATCTCTGCTCCCTGTATATTTACATACAAAATTTTGGTAGAGATAACTGCACATGACTGAATACATTGCTTCCCTGTGGTCATGCAAGTGCTAACAAGACCAGAACTCAGGGTAAATAGGAGCTATTAGTTATGGATGGAAGATTTCATTTCAACAGAAACAGCTGGGCTGTCTGCAAACATGCTTTCCAAGACAGAACAACAATTTCAGGTGGACAGTATAGTACTTCTCAGAGCAAGGTCTGGTATGCAGAGGAATACCTTCTCCTCTCAGACCTGATTTGGAGTCCACATAAGGCAATGGAGGCCATTCCATCTCATCCAAAGGGAGATGGGCCAGGCCTCTACTGAGCCGGGTAAGTTCCAATTACATGGTTAAAATATATTATTTCTACAGAAGAGTCAAAAGATGTTCTCTCCACTATTTACCATTTATCAACACAAAAACTTCATTCTTGCTGGTCAAACAAATGACAGTCACAGAAGTACTGCTGTAACATTGGAAATGCCCTGCAAAATAATCAAATGGCCGCGCACTCAGCCTACTAGCTGAATATAGTCTGAATTTTAAAGCAAACTAGGTTTTCACCAACATGATATAATAGACTTACTACTTGATTTGGGGATAGGAATCAAAAATAGCCTCCTTTTACATTGCTCATCTGAGTTTAAGGCCAGGTTTCCATGCCACTTTCTTACCTATGTTTGCACAATTTTAGCATTTCTTGCTGCAGATGCAAAATTGGCATTTTTGCTACAAGCTCAATGTACAGCTCCCAGTCTGTACTCAGTTGGCAGGTTCATGTATACAGGAACACATAAAACATGCCAATTAAGGTTTACAGATTACATTTGCAGTGATGGTAAGTTATATTGGTCAGCACTTCTAGCACTTTTGTGCAACTTCTTCCCTAAAAGGCTGGGGCAGGGGGGGGAGGTAGGAGAGCAGCAGTTGAGACAGCACCCGGCAGAGAGCTCACTGTCTCCATCTCACAAGCAGATCCAACAACAAGCAGTCAGTTCCAGCGATGGCAGAAAGACTTCTCGCAGCTGCTTATAAAATGACAACACATGAACTCCATCTGAGACAAGTTACTATGGCAAAATCCTCACTTTCTACGTACAAAGAACTGAGAAATGAGTTTTCAGCTATAAATAAGATGCTGACTTCTTTTATGAAAAGATCTCAGAGCATGTAGAAGAAAAGAGCAGACTACAGAAATTTTGCTAAGTCTACAAAAAGTTATTTCAACAACAGAAAATGTTTATTTGAATTCTGTTTTTAATTATTTCATTTACTCTATTCCAATCCATATTCATTTCAATAATATTGTCATAACCACTTGTCTCCCAAAATACCAAGACACTTACATTGTGCCTATCTTAAAAAAAAAAAAAAAGTTAATTGCAATCAGTGGGGATATCAGCTCCTTAAAGCTAGGCATGTTCATTGGGTATCTTCCTAAAGGGCAGCAATAACAACAAATATCCCTTAGGATCTTCCTTAACTTTTAATTCGTTATAATTAAATACATGCAAAAATCAAGGCTTTGGAAAGCTTTAGGAGTATCAGATTCATTTATATTGAGCCTAGCTCTTCATCTGGCATCTTCTCCAGAGTTTATGGAAAAGTATTCCATCAATAAAGAGGATATGTTAAAATCTTCAAAGCTACAGACAGACTAGCTTAGAAAGGTGGAAATGAAATTGGAGACATTCACCTCCATTCTGCTGACTCAAATACGGACAGCATAAGAAACACACATAACTCCTCCCTATCTGATACCTGATGTAAACATAAGTCTACAGAGGGACAGTTTATGTCTACCAACCACCGGGCAGAAGCAAGTCCAAAAGTTGCTTCTTGATACCTTACACAAGCACTCAAGATGAACTTTTTCCTCCACTTTTTCATCAATCCACCTAAAACCTGGCAGAAGGACAACTGGGTACACCCCGATTATTTATCAAGTCAGTTAATACTAACATCAGACTTGTTACCTTTCATTTCACATAAAATACTATTCTTTTTCCAAAAGTGTTGACACAGAACTGAAACTACCTTAGGAATTTTGAAAAACGAGCTCTCACTAAATATATTGACCCACCATTCATTCCATTGTATATGCTTCTGTGGTGAGGTGACAGCTCATCTGCTACTTGTCTCCTGAGGGGACCTTCTCTGCTGCCTCCACTGAGATATTTGAGATGCTCTGGGCTCCCTCCAAAATGTTGTTTGAGGTGCTCAGGGCTCGTACCCCTCACTTTGTGCAGATGTTCTGGGCTTCCGCTTGGTGTGTGCTTTGAAGATGATCTGGGCTGCCACTGCTGTGCTTTTGATGCTCAGGGCTACTGCCAGGCCTGTGCTTTTGAAAGTGTTCAGGGCTACTACTCAAAATGTGCTTTGGGAGAGTTTCTGGACTGCTGCTGCTGTGCTTTTGTTGCTCAGGTGCTTTGACAAGGGTTTTGTGATGTTCTGGACTTGGTCCTTTCAGGTGATGATCAGGACTGCCAGAACCCCCAGGCTTCTGGAGATGCTCGGGGCTGATGCTCCTGTGTTTCTGATGCTCAGGGCTTCCTTCACCCCTGGTTTTTTGAAGGTGTTCTGGACTAGTACTCGGATGATGTTTATGATGGTCTGCACTGCCTGGACTTCCAGTGCTAGAAGTACTACTCCCATCACCAACATCTCTTATGGATGTGCTTGTTGCAGTTAACTGGCACAGGCTGATTTGGCTGTCAACAGAGCTCCAGCTGCCTGCTCCACCAGTCTTCTCCTCATCCAGCAACACACACAATTCTTTTAGCTCCAGTTTTTCTTTAACCACTTCTTCTTGCCTCACTTCCAATCCTTTCAGCTTCTGTAGGTATAAGGCAACCTCTTTGTGCATAATGCTAGCACTGTGCCTGCCCAGTCTCTGCCACTCACGGGATGCTTTCTGGATGATGACAGGCAGAAAGGCAAGAAGGTAACAAAGGTCTCTCAGTTCCTGGTTATCTTCTTGCAGCTTCTGATTGATAGCCTTTAAAAGAAAGATAAGCATGAGAGAAGAGTGTCCAAAAAACTTAACATTATACCATTAGCACTATACAAGTCAGTGAACAGCACTGCTACAAACCATCAGCTAAGCACTCAAGTAAGGCATAAACAATTGCGTGTGTAGATCTGGCATATTATAACTGCACCATGTTTCATACTAACAGAACACCTGTCCAGCACAAAACTGAATATGCAGAGCTAATTTGGAAAGGTTCAATGACTAACTTCCAATATGGTATGAAAATTTCAGGTGTTTAATTAATGCTCAAAGGAAAAACAAAAAAACAAAAACACAATGAGAAATCCAGATGATCATACTCTCTCATGATGTTCTCACTCCCTCAAAAACACTCACTTGTAAAGTTATTGCTGACTAAAACCAGAAAGTACATCAGAAATGGTAATCTCGCTCAGATAATTAACAACATTTATATTCTCTGTTCCCTAAAGCATATTCACATATAAAACAAACTTTTTAGAGATTTAAAATATTTGGGGTTTGTTTGATTCTGCTTCAGATTTGCATAAAAGAATCTTGTCTGTTCTCACTTAATCAGAATTGGTTCAATCACTCTGAAATGAAATAATCTGCTTTAATAGATTTTTCACTTCTAACAAAACAAAGTAGTACATGTTCCCAGTGCCCTTCTCTAACTGAAGAACAGTAATGCTCTGAAGAAAAAACGTTCAGGCTCTTACTGTAGCAGAATAATACAGCAAAGAAAACATTTTCAGTATTTCGTCATCCTACTTTTACTAAACTGGCTTGTAACCATATTTGTCTTCTCTGGTCTAAATGTTCTTCCCTTATGTCTGGTATTACAAGCTTAGCCTTACGGAAAGACCATTTTAGCACAGTGTCTTAAAATAAAAAAGGAAGCTTCTGCAACTCTGCTGGGTGCGTGCCTGAGTGTGTGACCTTCCTCTCAAAATGACTTTGAACTTGACCAGTTTCAACCCAGGTTTGACAATGGAAAAGTCTCAATGAGGTCGCAAGGTAACCTGAAAAACCTATACAGGATAGGGATTCTTCAGATGACCCCATGGTGGAAAAAAGTTTAAGTGACAGCCCACAGTTTAGCAGTCAGAGTATCCAAGCAGGCAGCAGGCATCCACTCAAGCCAGGCACAGCTGTTCACCCTTACTCATGGACCTGTTCCTTCACATGGCACAAAGAAGCAAGTAGGTACTCACATACCACTGAAACTCATTGGAGCCCAGAGACCTTGTTCTCCCAAATTCCTTTTAAAAGTTTCAGCTGAGACATCTGAACAAAAGGTGGAAGTTGAACATCACTTAGCAAGTTCAGAATTGAGAGAGGAATTTGTCACTCCTTCCTACACATTTTGGTGTGCTTTGTTACTTAGCTGGCAGATAGATAAACCCATATAACATCACAACACCTTTGAACATAACCAGGAGAATGATATTGCTGCTGTAATTTAAATTGCATTTAAAATGTAAGCTCTGTTTTCACTAAGCTAATATCATTGATGGGTCTCTCTTACCCCCAGACACCTTCTATTGTCAAAGTGGAGGGAGGGAGGGAGGATTGCTGTACGCTGCAGAACAGGAAAGCTTGGATTATCAAAGACCCTTTCTCAATAATTTAGTTGTCTAAAACCATTCTACAAGTCATGAACTCTCTTCTGTTGTACCCTCACATAACAATTCAAAAGGCCACACTGCACCTGGGTCTCTCCTCCTCTCCAACCTCACCTCGACTAAGGAATTTTACAAGAAGTGCCACGTGTCACAGCAACAAGACAGATAATGCTTTGTAGTCACGTCCGCTTTAAAGTAACTTTCAAGTTCTCCAGCACTGTTATACCTGGTACATCAGGGTAATTCTCTGGCAGTAGTTACGCTGTCTTCCCAATTCTCAGAAGCAGGGAAGGAAACATTAGGGACTACGCTTCCCACCTAGCGAGAGTTAAATTAAGAAGGCATCAATCATCACAGCCTTGGTCTGCCTCTCAGTGCAGTCTGTGGAAGTACACCACTGAAAGGTACTTCCTTAGAGATGCATCCTCAGATGTCCTTTCCAGACAAGGAAACTAGAGAATGATTCTCATCACTCCAAGGCAGAGCCTAGGAAGTCATCTTAAAAAAAACATGACAGAAAACAGCATAGGCAAAACAAAGCCTTTTGAATCTCTACAGCTCCGCACATTGTATTCTTTCACATGTATTTCAGATAGAAACACTGAATCTTACCAGAAACCAACGAAGTCTACTGCAAAGGTGACAAGAATTAGATGTTCCCATCAGCCCAAAGCGCAGTGGGACACATCACAGAACAGCTGTGCTCCACAGACCGCGGAAGAGTTTCCCACCACTTTTAACCGGGCACTTCATTTCCAGCAGGCTCAAACCCTGTTCGCTTTTCACGCCATTCTCGGCGAGAACCGCCAGCACATTCACCTGACGAGGGCTCGGCGAAGCCACTCGCGGTCGGGAGACGCACTCGTGTGCCCGGCACCTACGTGCAGGGAAGTTTTCCGCGCGAGGACCCCGCGCCGCGGGAAGGTCGCCAGCCCCCGCGCCCCCCACCTCGGCCCCGGGGCACCGTCGCAGCTCGGGGGCCGCCGGCCCACGCCCCACGCGTGCCGGCAGCTCCGCCGGGCGCAGCTTCGGCCCTGCTCCCCGGCACCGCTCCGTGCCCGCCGCTCCGGCACGGGCGGGCTCCCGTTCTCGCCGCCGCCATGCGCTGGGGACGCACCGGAGAAACTCGCCCCCCCCCCCGCCGCCGCCGCCCCGCCGCCCGCTACCTTCAAGCCGCGGATCTCGCCGAGGCGGAGCTGGAGGCGGCGGTTCACCTCGCGCATGAGGCTGCTGCGGTCCAGCATCGCGCTCCTCTGCTCGGCCTCGGCCCGGCGGGGGCTGCGGATCAGCTCCTCCTTGCTCCACGCGAGCAGCTCCTCGTCGGACACCTCGCACAAGTCCTCGGCCGCCGCCGCCGCCGCTTTCGACGTGGTGGCGGCCAAAGGGCCCGAGCCCGAGCCCGAGCCCGGCGGGCTCCTCCCGCCCCGGGCGCCCCGCGGAGGCAGCCCCGCAACACCGCCCCAGCCGAGGGCAAGGGGAAGGGGGCGAGCCCGGAGCGCCGCGGGCAGCTCTTCCCGGAGGGGGGGGCCGCCCCGCTTCCAGCGAGGGCGGGCAGTGCTCCGCCCGGCTAGTTCGTGCCTCCTGTGCCGGTATAGGATTGGGGGGAGGGGGGGGGGCCTGGAAAAAGAGAGGAAGAGAAGGAAAGGGTGTGGAGGAAGCCGGGCTAGAGTCTGGGGAGCAAACTTCCCCCTTCGAAAGGGGAAAAAAAAAAACAAAAAAAACAGGTCTTTCAGCAAGTCAACGGTAGCAGCGTCGTCTCGTCCTCCCTGCTCCTTAAGAGCTGCTCGTCCCTTGAAGCCGTGCTGTCTAACGAGGGCTGCTGTGGCAATCGATTTCTCTTCGGGTGGCAGATGAAGCCACGCAACAGATGAACGCAGAGTCCCGAGCCGAAGCCCCATCGTGCACGGACGGACGGGCGGGCGGGCAGAAGCGGGAATCCGCGCAGGGAGACCGCAAGCGCTCCTCCGAAGCCGCCTCTTCCCGCCAGCTTCGTGCCCCCCGTGCGCGGGCGGCGGCCAGGGGAAGGGGCGCAGGCGGGGGCCGGCGCGGCCGCCCCGCGCCTTGGCATGTGCCCGCAGGGCGGCGGCGCGGCGGCAGCAGCCAGAGGCGCCGGCGGACGCTGCCGGCGCGCGGCTTTTGAGCGGGGCGCGCACCACGTGGGAGCCCGCGCGGCGCGGGGGGGGGAGGGAGGCGGGGAGGAGGGAGGGAGGCGGCGCCGGCGGCCGCGCGGCTCGCGAGCGCCCCCTGCCGCCCCCGCGCGGCACCTGCGGAGGCTGCTCGCCGCGGCGGCCCCGGGCGGGACACGCGGGCCGGGTACCCCGGAGCTGCCGCGCGAGGGGTGGGCACAGCCGTTTGCTTTCGCTTACCCTCTGCGGGTCCTCCCCCCACACACACCTCCCGAAGGGGCAGGGCAGCTCCATGGAAGCCCATAAAAAACGCCCACAGAAAGCCCAAAGGGAGAGATTTGCTTTCGTGCCCCCCCACCTAGCTCAAAGCACACCTAAACAGGGCATCAGCGCTCTCCTAAGGCCTACACAAGCCTCGCATTTCCCTCACGTGGTTTAAGTGACGCTTAAGTAAGCAATTTTATTTCTGGAAATAAATGTACAAACACATTCAACTTCACAGAACTTCTGGTACCTCTCACAGGGCGGCTTGCGAGTCGCAGTTGATCGCCAAAAGCCAGCACCGCAGCAGCTTTCACCTCATCTTTCATTTACAATGGGAATATTTAAACTTTATAGACCTAATTCTTTCCAGACAAAACTAGATGCAGTCCCGTACTCCAACTCTTTACTCAAGCTGAAGGTAGCATACCATGAAAAAGTAATTAAGATTGGGATATTCATATTTCTTCTTTGAAAATATTTAGCAAGTGCGTTGTGGAAGGCTTACGTTTTCCAGTTTGCGTAGAGATACAAAGGCTCTATATAAATCTGCCTTGCAGATGATTTGAGAATGAAATTAATCTATTCTTGTTGCTCATGAAAAAAGATGACACAATATATCTCAATGACAGAAGTTGATGAACAGAAATTATTAGGTAAATAACTGATTGAATGCCCATTTTTAAACCACCTAGTTCCTCCAGAACAATCCCCTGCAGACGGAGCAGGGTGCCATATTAACAGGCCCTTACCACCTTTAATTTTGCAATTTTATAATTACTTAGCATTAAGGAAGATTTCTGATTCTTAAGAGGAAAGTTTAAAGTTCTTAACATCTCCACTTTTCTCTTGTAAATCACATCGGTAAATCGTGAGGTTGTGGTGTGTCAGATCACAAGGAGGGCTGGCTCTGGGAGAAGGCAGTTGCACCTGGAGAACGTGCCCCTCATGCCCCACCATCATTGTCCCAGCAGACAACTTGGAAAAGTTTCCAAGAAATAGTATTTAACCTAAGTAGAGCGCAAGCCACTGCTTCAGAATTGCCAGCAAAACATTGCCATCCTCAGTCAATTCCCAGCAATTAGGAATGACACACATGATAATGTTATAGGTAAACGCGACAAATTGACAACCACTCGGGCCAGGTTGCATAAATTCCAATTTAATAGAGTAATTGAGCAAGTCACAAGTAAGCAAAACAGCGCTGGGCGGCCGGGGAGTCTCCTGCTCCACCAACGGCGCGCGCAATCCCCTGCTCACAGTCCCCTTATATGCCTGTAACTTCTGTGGTTGCGCCGGCTGTTGCTGGGGGGGTCGGGATGAAAGCTGGCGTCTTCCTCTGCGTTGTACGTGGTGCCCTTCAGGTCGCGCGCATACATTTCACAATGCAATATCGCTCTGCTGGCTCAGTACAATCATTGTGCTGATAGCCGGTACTTAGCGCCTAGTTTCATGGTAAAATCACTTCGCGAGTTGATGTAACAAATTATCACCTATCACAATAACTTTTGGAATATATGGGGAGCAGAAAGGAAAGAGAACCAAACTGCTGTGCATTTTGTCACAACTGACGTAGGACAATTGCCAAGGGCAAGTGCTTCTGAAGATAAAAGGAAAGGCTGCAGTACAAACAATTACTTCTGACAAGGAAATATTAGAGGCCAAACAAAAATATGTTCTTCAGGGGACTAGTACTTTCCCTATTTGTAACATCACATAAATAATGCACACAAAGCAAGATCACTGCATAGGGAATTGTTGCAACTGCAGCATCATGTGATATAGAAGTAGATCTAATCCAGAAATCTAATTTTCTAGGCTAACATAACAAACATTCATCAAAGATTTAAATATAAGATTTTAACCTCCTAATACCTGCAACCAGAGACAATTGGGTTCAATACTACAAAGCCTGAAAAACTGGAGATAAGATGCCTTTACATAAGACCCCAGAAGAGACTCTTGAAAAGCTATGATTAAAAAGAACGTACCTCAACTATTTTTTTTATCAGGTACTCAAACGCTACGGAAGTAGGCAGCTGTCAGATGTCTTAGGACTTTGTCCCAAAACTCACTGGCTTCAATAGGCAACTTTCCATTATTTGTGGGGACCCCTGGATCAAGTATTGCTCAATCACTTACCTGTCAGCTTTATTCCTGATCTCTTATTAGAAGCAGGCTACCATTTGTACACAGAAAATGACAGAAAAAAAGTAGAAGATAGATATAGCTAATAAAAAAAAAAGCTCAAACCCCCCCCTGAAATCACCTTTTTTTGCTCTTGTCAGCTGGCATCCCCTTACAGTTCCAGTACTCCAAATGGTAAGAACTTCCTTATATTACCAAAAATGCAAAATTGTTAAAGAGATTTTTGCAAGTCAGCCATGCGCTAGAAAACCCCAACTGATTTAACTTTGATAAATGTCTTTTATAATAAGAGCAAATATACTCCCTTCGCCACTAGAATGCTTTTCTGTGGGAGTTTTAAGCAGGGAGTCTTATCAGCACTAAAAACAAAACGTTATAAAAATGCATGAAAGAGAGTCTCTAATGGCAAGCACACACGGGAAGATTTGCTGGCTCCCCAGTTATTGTTTTGGAAATAAAACAGATTCTGGAACCACACCATCCACAAATTTACACAAATTCAGAAAGTCCCGGGTCTTGGTTTGGGGGGGAAAGGGAGGTATTCTTGGACCAAATTGGAAAGCAAATTCCCCCAGACAATCTCCCAAGAGGATCAGATGTTGAAGCTCACCTCAGAAGCAGTTATTTCAGGGGGAAAAAAAAGAAGGAAAAGAAAGTCTGAATAGAAACGGTTATTCCTATATGTTCTTCTCAACCACAGGCAAGAATGAAGGACTAGTTGGGCAAGTTTCCTCACTCCTGAAGACATGAAAAGGCACAACCACAACCAGATACTATTAAAGAGATTATCGGTTTAAAGCCAGTACCCCTTCTTGAAACAGTGAGAGAAACGTGTCGGTCCCACACGGAAATTAGGAATCTCCCCATCTTTGTGCTACCATCTTCTTGCTTCTAGTCTTCCAGGGTCATAAATCACAGCTGAGCACCGTGACACATCTTTCTGTAGAAAAGCTGTCACGAGACCAGGCTGAATGTGTCCTATCCTGGTCTTAGACAAGATAATTTTGAGAGAGGAAAGCCATCATCCGCACCCATTCATGTAGGACACATATGAAGATTTATCCATCAATCCACGTAGAGGACAAGCCAGTCTTATTTCTTTGTATGGACAGTGGCAGCTGTTCACTTCACTGGGATTCTGAGGATAGCAATTGCTCCCAAATCACTTTTCCTAAGTCTGCATCTCAATAATCCAATTAAAATGTAAGAGAACTAATTAAAACCGGTGGATAATGATAGTAACAATAGCATTTTCTATTTTCAAAGCACTTTTACAGGCATTAACTAATTAATGGATAAAGTGAGCTTAAAAAAAAGAATCAATGCAGGATCATAGCATACAATTAGAATTAACATTTTAATTACTCTCCTTCTATGACTACTTTATTTACAAAATTCTGCTTATTTCTTTGTATATGTGTGTAATAATTAAAAAGGATTCTGTATAACTTGTTACAAAGCAATTCTAGGGTTTTTGAACCTCCCTGTAAGTTCAATAAGAAATCATGCATCTGCTCTTTAATTCTCTCTTCATTTTTGCCTTTCGAGGTCAGTTCCAAAGACCCCTATTAATTTAATCTCTGCTTCATTTGCTTAGACTTTGCACATGCACAGGGGTCTCTATGCAGTAATTTCAACCCTAGAGCAACTAGGCTGTACCAGAAACAAAGCGAAGCTCCTCAGGAAAAGCCAGAGCAGCTCCTGTTAGACTGGGACTGAAGTGCTCACATGCAGACAAAACAACCAGATCTGGGAAATTCCAGGGGCCAAATCCCCATCGCTTCTTCCTGGGTGGCTATATCTCTCTGAACTCTTAGAGCGATTGCAGCTTCCACTGACTTACCTCAGAAATCACCATTTCTTGTACCGCTGGTACTAAAACCCCAGCGGGGCAGAGCTCGCCATAGGGTAACTGCTTCTGGACCTGCTTCTCAGGCAGTTTTTCATCCTGAGCCTTCTGTTGCTACAGCTCCACAGCAACTTAAATGCAGCACGCATATATACCTGCACATGAGCCAAACACGGAAGTCTTCCATTAGAAGAAACTGAGGCTTCAAGAGGCAGCAAAACAAAGACATATTCTGGTAACTCATCTCTCCCTGATGCCAACCTTAATCTTACATTTTGAAATTACTTCCTTTCAACATCTATTATTTTGTGCCTAACAGACTGACCTTTTGGAGAAGGGAAAAGTTCCTTCTAGGTGTGCAGGCCACTGGTCTGCAGGAATGTTGGGCTGGATGCCTGGATAACTCAGTTTTGGGAGATTTTCCAACAGTTTTCAAAGATTTTCAGGTATTAAAAAAAGTAACCACAAAAGCCATAACAACCCATACACGCTACTTGTCATACACAGCTTACAATAAAAAGAAGTCTCCCTCAGCTGACAGGGTACATGCATTTGCTTTTTCTCCACAAAAATAATTTGAAGCAGAGTGCCTTGCTGCAATGAAACTTTGCCTGCTGATACTTTCCTACCCCTCTCAATCTGCAGAGAGTCTGGGTTTGGCCTCCTGCTGTTTTGCACACCTGGTTAAGAAAAATTAGTTCACATTGCTGCATTTTTCCCACTACATGTGTGGGCTGGGACTCTCTGTGCTTTGCTGTTCTCTTTCCTTCTTTATGGATCAATGCAAATGGCCCAGGCAGAGTTTCTTGTAAGAATCTTTTTCTTCACACATCCCTACGTAATCGTCAAGCATTGCATTTCAATTTGCGAGTGTGCGGGAACACAAGCATTTATGCAGCCTGATACAGTTACCTCATTCAAATGACTTCTCTTTTCCTGTCTTAATCCTTTATCTAACTGCAGAAGCCTCTGGGCAGCTGATATCCATTCCACAGTCTTTGTTGTACTAGTCACATTTTCCAATCAATTAAATCAGTAGCACACTTACCATATTTTCCCTATTGCATAAATAAATATAAACCTAATACCTCAAGCACATAGGTTTATGTGACAGAGAAAGTGGAGTACGCTAACGAAAACCAACAGAGATTTCTGCAAGTCAGGCTGAATAAAGCTCTTACTAATAATTCAATCATCAGTCAGATTTTTCCACTTGAATTACTAAAATACCCACAAAGTGCTAACTTGAATGTCTAGTGCTGATTTCAGCAGTGTCTTGGGACGATGTTTTGGCGCAGCTTTCGCCGGATTTCCCGTTACAGCAAGTACCTGCCGCGCGCAACAACCACCAGGGCGAGGCGGGGGGGGGGGGGGGGGGGGAGGCGCGCGGCGACCGTTGGGGGGGGAGGGGGAGGCGCGCGGCGACCGTTAGGGCGACAACGAGGCAGAAGGGCCGGCGACTGCTGCGGCAGCCTGGGCGGGGAGCGCGCGGCGGCCGTTAGGGCGGGGCGCAGGGGCGGGGCGCGCGGCGGCGGCGGCCGTTAAAGGGAGCGGGCTGCGGTGGGGGGTGGCTGTTGGGTGCTGTGATGGGGTGTGTGTGGTGGGGGTTGGGGGTTTTGGTGAGGTGTCCTGCCGAGAGACAGCGTCAGTCCTGGAGAAGGGCTGGTTCTCAGCCTTGTGGGGGGAGGCAGCTGTAGGCTGGTGCCCGGGTGCCAGAACCCAGACAGAGGCAAATTGCTGCTGCCCCGCAGTCCCCAGGGAGCGGGGAGAAGGCGGCGGTGGCACCAAAGCAGCCTTGCAGGGGCTGCAGCTGCTGGGGGTGAGTGGGGCTGTGTGGCAGCCAGCGGTGGGGCTGCCCGGCTGCCTGTGCCATGTGCTGGGGAAGCCTGTGGGGGTGAGAGGGGTGAGGTGACCCCTGAGCGCGCCTGGGTTTTAAAGCCATCTCGGGCTGTGTTGGTGTCCTCTTGGTAGCTTTGCCTCTGCACTCGTGGCTCTTCCCTCGGTTGAGAGGCATTTCTGCTGCAGCATAACGTCCGCAGCCTGTTGCCCCCAGCAAAAAGAGAAGCAACCAAAGCCAAGGAGCCTTGATCAGGTGCTGCTGGTATCTACATAAGCAGCGGTGCCCTGGTGGAGTTGCTTGGCCTTTGAGGTGCATCCCTGCAGAGCTGCTTTTCCCTTTGGCTAGGTGTTAGGCTGCTTCTGGCTGTCTGGCCCTGGCTTGCTTAGAAGTGTGGCTGTGTGGCCTGTGTTGAGGAGGGAAAAGCCAAAGGAAGTGAGCTCCAAGGGCTCCATTGCCCCTGGGTGGTCATTGAGCGTGTCCCTTTGTGTTAAGCACCACAGGGTGGGACCTTCCTGCTGTGAATGGGCTGCAAAGGAGTTGCTGTAGGTGGGAGAGACAGCTGCTGAGCTTGTGCTAGCTGCAGGGGAATGGCAAGGTGGGTGTGGGCAGTGGTCTTAGGCAGGCAGGGTGCTGGTGTCCTGTGGTGTGGAAATGTGCTTCTGGGGCAGGCTTTTTATGGTGCTTTCCTGGCAGCCTTGTGCTGCCTTGGAGAGCAGGTGGGAACTTGCCTGAATGTTCTCAGTGAGTAGCTAGCCCCGAGGCTGAAGGCAGCTGGTGTTGTGTGGCTGGCTGTTTAGTGTGTGGCTTGTGTGGTATCAGTTGTGGCTGCTTTATCCTGGCCTGAATGTGCAGTTGTCCTTGAGCGCGGGCGGGCTCCTTCTCAGCAGTGCCTTGTGGTGGGAAGCTCTGCAGCCTCCTTGTGGGGTTTGTTTTATTCGAGATGCTTGTCTTCCTTGGGTGTGGATCACCTGCCTGGGAAGATGTGCAGGAGCTTTAGCTAAGACTGTTACCAGGACCGCATGCATAATGATTCTGTCAATATGATAGTTAGTTCCAGGGAATAGAATGAATATGTATAATCCTTCTGGGAAATTCAGTGCATATGTATGTGAGAGAGCAATAGAAACTTTGGATGATGTGAGACATGGTGTGCACGTTGGGTGGAGCTATCCCCCGTGCATCCGGCACTGTAATAAAGAGAATGCCTGCTTCTTAATGCTACATTGGTGTTAAGGAGTTTTTTCTCCCGATTTCGGTGACAGCTTTGGCACCCCAGATGGGACCGTGCTTCTGAATCTCGACGGATCTGTGGGATTGCAGGACATCCAGCCGGCACCGAGGGATTCTCGGGGAGAACCTCTGATCCCCGGACCAAAGAGCTCTGAGTAAGCCCCCTGGGAAGGTAAAGGCATTCCTTCCCTTAATAGGTCGGGTTGCCCGCTGGTCAGACGCAGTGAGCCTTGTAGAGTTGGGTTAAAAGGGAGGAAAAGGTGGGGTCGCCCACCTGTAAGGTGTGGTGAAAGCCATGCAGGGAGGTCAGGTTGGGCTCTAGAGGTCCCTCAGGGGGAGGAAGGTCAAGTTATTTGTGCACAATTGTGTGTTTATGTGGTAATTTGACATTTGGAATGTTGTTGGACTTTGTTTTGTGGATTTTGTGGTTATGGGTAACCAAGTGTCGAAAGAGGGGGGGATTTTGAAGAAATCACCCCTGGGGGGTATTTTAAAGCATTGGAAGGAGGCGGCAGGTCCGCTGGGAGGTACACTCTACCAAAGGACAATTAATTGAATATTGTAATCATCGGTGGCCAATGTGTACTTTAGACGATCAGGAAAAATGGCCTAAGAATGGAGGTGTGAACTACAATACCATATTACAATTAATGTTGTTTTGCTGGAGGGAGGGGAAATGGGATGAAGTAATGTATGTAGATTTCTTTTTCGCATTAAGAGACCACCCTGAATGGCAGAAAGATTGTGGGATAATTCCAAAGGATCCGATGATACTAGCGCTAGAGAAGGAGGGAAAGGGTTGAAATTTGAAAAGGTGTTGTTCTGCTTGTAGTATTGGAAAAAAGCGTTTAAAGTATAAACGGGAGGAGGAGGATTTGGAGCTGTTGGTCGCCCCCCGACAGAGGTGGGGGGGGGGATGTCGAGGATGTTGTTGGGGAGGCTGAAGAGGCAGAAGGATTTAGCCTGATTGCAGGGAGAACAAGAGGATGCCAAGGGGAAGTGGGGGAGGTTTTACAGGCTGCCCTTCTGCAGGTGGTTGGAAATACCGGACCAGTAACAGTTCAAGTGCCTTTCTCTATAATGGAGTTAAGGTCCTGGAAGGAAATAGCAGGGAACTATAGAGAGGATCCAGAGAGTGGCAGAAGTGTTTGAAACTCTAATTAGGACTCAGGATCCAGATTGGAATGATTTACAGGTAATATTAGACACCCTGCTAGATGATACTGAAAAGAAGATGGTATTAAACATATAGCTCGGCAACAGGCTGAAGGAGCACATGCTGGTGGGGATTTGCAGGGGATGATGGATCAGAATTTTCCTGCTGCAGAGCCAGGGTGGGATCCTAACCAGCCAGGACCCTGGGGACTCTTAACAAGATATCGGAGATGGATAATGTTTGGCATAAGACATGCCATGCCAAAAGCAGTGAATTGGTCTAAGCTATATGAGGTCAAACAAGCACCAACTGAATCCCTGTCTGCTTTTGTGGAACGATTAAAGGCTACTGCCAGGAAATCTACCAACCTGGATCCTGAGAAACCAGAGGAAGCACAGCAGCTAGCTTCAATTTTTATGGGACAATCGGCCCCAGACATAAGAAGGAAACTTGAAAAATTAGAGGGGGCAGATTGGAGAGATCTGGGGAAAATGTTAGAAGTGGCCTGGACGGCTTTTAATAATAGGGAAAAGGAAAAAGAAATGCGACATATTCGAAGGGAGTACCTAAGGGAAGGGAGATTGATTGCTGCTTTAAGCAGGGCTCCTGGAAGAGCCTATAGAGAAAGGGAAGGCACAGGAGGGAGGGGGTTACCGAGGTGTGAAAGGGAGTAAGGGGAAGGGAACATGACCTCCTTTTGTGCAACCCCTTCTAGCAGAAGATCAGCGAGCGCAATGTGCAAAGAAAGGGGGCATTGGCAAAGGGAATGTCCTCAGGCTGGGAACTTAGCCCCAGCCCTGCAAGCCGTTAAGCTAATGACCTTAAAGGATGAATCCTGAAGGGGACCGGGGGAATCATCTGCAGCCGAACCCCTGGTTACACTAAGGCTGGGAAATGAAGAAGTAGAATTTGTAGTTGCTCCAGGAGCCGCTTACTCTGTACTTAATATTTGTAAAGAAAGCTTTAGCCATGAAAGTGTAAGCGTTGTTGGTGCTACAGGGAAAGGAGAGAATGGGCCCTTTTTGCAGCCCTTAAAATTTAAATTGGGAAACCAATGGGTGACTCATGAATTTTTATATATGCCTGAATGTCGGATGCCCTTGATGGGTAGGGATTTATTGGATAAGTTGAACACGCAGATAACCTTTAAGAATGGAGTGGTGTGGCCACTAATACCTGAATCAAAAGCTGTGGAAAAGAGAATTTTTATGTTACAGAGCAGCACGCAGAAAGCGGAGGAGGAGATTGCTGCTGACGTAGAAGATGCAGTAGTACCCTTGGTATGGGCTAGTGGAATTCCAGGTCGGTCTAAACTGGCGAAACGAGTGGAGGTTGTTCTAAAATCTGGGACTAAACCGGTAAGACAAAAGCGGCATCCTATTAAGTGGGAGGCTAGAAAGGGGTTGGAAGAATTAATAGCTAAATTTTTGAATTATGGGTTACTGATAGTGTGAATCGGAATATAACACCTCAGTATTATTAGTAAAGAAACAAAATGGCAAGGAATATAGGTTGGTTCAGGATTTAAGAGCCGTGAATCAGATTGTTCAAGATATTCACCCAGTAGCGGCTAAGCCATCTACCTTGCTGACCTCCCTGAAGGAGGACCATAAATGGTTTACTGTACTTGTTTTTGCAGTCTAATTGTGACAGCGCGTCTAATTGTGACAGCGCGTCTAATTGTGACAGCGCGTCTAATTGTGACAGCGCGTCTAATTGTGACAGCGCGTCTAACCGTTTTTTTTCTTTTTTAGGTTACAAGAGGAAGAGGTGCTAGGTGGTTTGGTAAGGGACAGAGCATGCCTGGGCCTGGTGCAGTGAGTGGAAGGAGCTGGATGCCAGGCCAGAAGTACCCCCACTGGCAATGGTTTTAGTTCTGGTTTGGGACTAGGACTCTAATGTGTCGCTGGGAGAAAAATGCCTCTGGGGCCACATTGTCCCCTGTGGGTAGGGAGCAGTTGACTTGGTCAGGTCTGTGTTGGAGGTGGAAGCAGCTGGCAGGCAGAGGGTTCCCTTTTCCCAATGGTGGTTTCTTGGCCGAAGGCTTGTCTGCAGCAGCTTCTCTTTCCTTCCACGCTCTGTTCTGCGCTTGCCTCCTCTTGAAGAGGAGGATCTGCTCACCGAGTTCTGCCACCAGCTCAGGATTGATGTACATGTCTGATAATCTCTCTTTCAGCATTGTGGTGTTTGTGGTGGTGATCTGCAGGGATGAGCTGCTCTTGCTGGCTGGAGTATGGCTGCACTGACAAGGAGTTGGTGCCCACCTGAGGCTGGAGCAGGACTGCAGGTGTGCCAAGGTAATTCTGCTTCTATCTGGGTAACTTTTTTGAAGCTCAGCCTTGCTGCCCAGACTGACAAAGTAGCTAGAGCTTAAAAGCTGCTCTTAAGATGCCTGGAAATAGGAGGTGAGCTGAGCTGAGAGTGAGCTGCTGGCTGCTCTGCAGGGACAGCTGGCCAGAAGGGACGAGTTCTGGGAGGGCAGGTTATGTTTATGGTGGTGGCGGGATGAACAGAGCTGATGCTGTATGAAAGCAGGGAGAAGGCTGGGGGTTAGAGTGAGCAGAGGTGTGGCTTGTGTGTGCCCAAGCAAGCCTTGCTGCTGGGCAGGGGATCAGCGATGGCAGGGGTGGAGTGGAGGGCTGCTGCTTCTTGGGAGCTGAGGAAAGCCTTTGGAAGTGAAAGGGGGTGGCATGATGTTAAGAAGTTGGGCCGCTCTCCTTTTGCCAGGGCAGATGGGGAGGGCTTTTGTCTGTGCTGTTGAGGTGGGGGCGGGGGTTGCCTGGTGGGGATTTGGGGGTAGTGCTGTCCATGCAAGGGAGTGTCCCAGCAAGGCCAGGGAGCCCAAGTAGTGCAGGTGGCTTGCCCAAAGGCAGATGCTTAAGGACAGGACGCGAGGCAATGGGCACAAACTGAAACACAGACACTTCCATCTGAACATGAGGAAAAACTTTTTCACTGTGAGGGTGACAGAGCACTGGAACAGGGTGCCCAGAGAGGTGGTGGAGTCTCCTTCTCTGGAGATATTCAAAACGCGCCTGGATGCAATCCTGTGCAATGTGCTCTAGGTGACCCTGCTTGAGCAGGGGGGTTGGACTAGATGATCTCCAGAGGTCCCTTCCAACCTCAGCTATTCTGTGATTCTGTGACTGTCAGCAGCTGATGAGCTGAGGCAGCTGCAGGTGTGACATGTGTTGCTGGGGTGCCTTGCCCCCAGGGCAGCCCTGGCATGTGGCGTGCCCAGCTGAGAAGCCAAAGAGGTGGGGGAGAAGGAGTGCTGCTGGTGCTGCCCAGGGTGCCAGGTGGCAGCTAGTGCCTGCAGGCAGGGCCCCTGGCCCCCAGGCAGATGTGCTTTGTGCCAGTAGGTTGCCCTTTACAAGAGGGGTTTCTCTGGAAAATGAGGAGCGCTCCTGTAACTTGGAGCTGCCAAATGGGTGGTAGAGGGGGGCGGAGGGGGAGGGAATGGACTAAAGTCCTTGAAGCCAACTCTTTGGCATATCTCCTCTGGGCAGAGTTGTGGAGACAAGGAGGGGTTTGGCAGCCTGTTGAGTGACACTGTTGTCAGAGCCTGGTGCTGCTGAGGGAGGAGGGTGTGTGTGTGGGGGGGTGGTGATAGCCCTGTTGTAAAGTACAGTTGCAGAGAGGGCTGCAAGGGTGGCTTGGTGGCTGGAGCAAAGGTGGGGGGTGGCAGGTGCTTTTGTGCCTGGAAAATGAAGGCTAGCAGGGCTGGTTGCTGTACTTGTACACAAGTCTTGGAGTTGAGGAAAGAAGAAGCCTTAAAAGGCTTCAGAAGCTTGGAGGCCTAGCCCCCTAGGTGGGAGGCAGGTGGTCCTTGGGGCATTAATGTGGAAGTGAAAAGCATGTGGAGCAGGTGGAGTGGCCTATGCCAGGGAGAAGTGGCAGTATGTATTGCCTGCTGGAGTCAAGTGAGTTGAGCATGTCCCAGTAAAGGGGATGGTTCCTTGGGGCGCCGCATGTCAGGTGGAGGCAGGAGGAGAAAAGTGTTGGGAGCACCTTGAGCTTGAGAGCAGGATTGCTGTGATTTTTGAGTGCTGGTGTTTGTTTGGGGAAAAGGTAGAAGAGCAGGCTAGAGGAGAGGGGAGAGCAGGCAGGGAGGGCAAGAAAGCAGCTTTGCAAGGAGCCCATGCATGGAAGCCATTTAGTGCAAATGGGGCAGTGTGAGAGCAAGCTTGCTGCAGGCAGGCAGGCTAACATGTGCTGGGCTTGTTGTCCTGCTGTGTCAGCCTGTCTTGCCTGTTTGACCCCCCCAGCAGCTGAGGTGGGACAGCTGAAGGTAGTGTGCCCTAAAGGTGTGGGAGGGAGGGTGCTGAGGCCTGCCTGGGGCACTGGTGGAGAGTGGGGGTGTGGGGGCTGGTGGGGCAGGGCAGAGGAGTTGAGGACCCCCAGAGCATGTCAGGCTGAAGTTGCAGTGTGGCTTTGTGAGGGAGAGCCTGCCATGAGGTGGGAGCAGCCAGGGGAGCTGTAGGGGTGTGCCAAGGGGCTCGTGAGGGTCAGAGAGGACAGAGGGCTCCCAAGTGTGAGCCCAGTGTTTTGGGGAGCATGGCTTTTGTGTGCAGTTTTCCCAAGCTGCCTGGGCTGAATTGCTGTCAGGTGCCAAGTGCAGCAAGGGCTCTTTGGCTTCCCCCCTGCCCAGGTGTCAGTAGAGCTCAGCTCTAGTGGTCCAGTCTGTGCCCTTCTGCCCAAAGCTGCAGCTGCTTTGCTAAGTGGAGGGGCAGCGGTTTCCTTGGAAGAGAAGAGGATGTTGTGGAGAGAAGTTTGGGGCTGGTTGTCTGGAACAATTCCAGCAGCTGGCTGTGTACTTGAGGCCTAGTGCAGGTTGCCAATGCGCAGGGTTGTGGGTGTGGGAGCTGCCCACTTGAGCATACTGTGCAGGGGAGCTGCTGTGTTTGCTGTGTGAGTGAGTGGCGTGTGTGCAGGTGTTGAGTGGAGAGCTGGAGGTGCCTTTTGTTTGGAGGAGCAAGTAGGGCTGGGTGTTTAGTGTCTGTAAAGCAGGAAAGAAGGAAGGAGGGTGGTAGGTGTGAGCATGGAGCAGTGGGATGGTCTGGCAGAGAGGTGTTGCCTGGGTGAGCAGAAATGAGTCCTTCTTTCGCAGGACTGCCTTTTGGTGCTTTGGGGGATGCGCCTGCCCCTGCGTGGGATGTGCCTCTCTCTTGGAAGGTTCCCTTTTGTGCTCTGCATGGACCCTGACTCTTTGTGCCAGAGGGGGTTACCTGCTTTGGCCAAAGCCCTTGGGAGATGGTCCCGCACACTTCTTTGATGGTGCTGCCCGGCAGCTTTTCCCTGGGGCTTGGCCACTTCTGGTCAGCGTTTGCCAAGGGAGGACTGCTCTGAAGAAGTTGGGGATATCTCTGAGGGTGGGAGTATGTGCTTCATCTCTGCTTTTGAGGCCCAGGAGGGGCAGCACGCAGAGATGCAGTTTGTACTGATGGCAAGTGTTCCTTAGTAAAAGGCCTCAGCTTGCTGGGACCCAAAGCCTGAGAGTGCTGTGGCAGAGCGCGTGGGCCCTCAGTTGTGCCCTGCCTTCTCTTTGGTGGCAATGGCTTTGCTGTGTTGGTCGCTTCTGGGGGCGTTCTGTGCTTTGTCATACGCAGCGGTGGCCAAGTGGTGTCTGCAGGGCACAGGATAATGGCAAGAGGGAAAGGTGCTCAGCAGAGCCAGGACTGCTGCAGCTTCCTGGTGTTGATGCAGTTTTGCAGAGTTGGAGCCCTCTGCAATCTGTGCAGTGAGAGGCAATTTATAATGCTGTGTGCCAAAGGCACCCTGAAAAGCCTCAGCTGTTTGAGCCCTGGGCAATCCTCTAGGCATGACAAGAGGCTTGCGGTTTCTCTTTTTTGGCAGTCCCCTCCTTGCTCTCGGGTCTTTGGAGGTGCAGCCTGGAGTCCTTGCAGCCTCAGTGGTGTGCTGCAGGAATTGCCCAGGCTGGAGTGCAAGCTGTATTGCAGGCCCTTGACAAGGAGTGTTTTTGCTGCTGCTGCTGGGCCAGCTCTGTGGAGGCAGTGTATTTCCCTTCAGTTTACCCCTTGGAATTGTTTCTCTTTGCTAGGAGGAAAGCCAAGGACTGCACTAACTGCAGTGGGACCTCTGAGCCAGTAACTTGTGGGACCCCCCTGGCAGAGGTCAAAAATAGGATGTGGGTTTTTCCCTCTTGGGGGTGATAGCTGGAAGTGTTAGGGGAGTTGCTTCTGTGGAGAAGTAGGAGAGGAGTAGCTGCAAAAGCCCAGCTGAAGCAGGAGCAGGTGGGAAAATGTGTCTGGGCTTGTGGGGCCCTTCCACTCATCTACAAGGTGGTTGATCTGCAAGGCATGGTGGTAAGTGAGCTTTGCCAGGCCCTAGATAGCGCAGCTGCAGGCAAGGCCAGCCTGAGGCACCTTTGCTGTGCCCCAGTGTGGTTTCCCACCAATGGCAGTAACAGGAGCTGGTGCCGTGCTGCTTTGCACTAGCCCTTTAGCCCTTCTGCGGTGGCTTGTCCCTGGGATTTTGGGAGCCGTGCAGGAAGTGGCCTAGAACGCTGGTGCTTCTGGAGGAGCTTGGAGTTGTTTCTGTGTGCTCATGAGGATGCTGCTAGCTTCTGTGCTCTCCTTCTCTAGGTTCCTGTGTGGCATCCCTCTGCGTGCTGTCCGAGAGCCTTCTGCGTGCACTGTCATGTGTTGGAGAGCAACAGCTTCCTGGGCTGGATTTCGATCAGAGCCATCAAGATGAAGCGTGCACATCATCCTGCATGGTCAGCTCTCCAGGTGAGTCCAACTGACCAAAGTCTATTCTCTTTATGGGTTGGTGTCCCTGCCAGGATCCTTGAATACGTACCTGCCTGGGATAAGGGCTCATTGGATGCACAAGCAATTTGCAGAGCACGTGGACATGTAACGTCGTCCCTACGAGGCCTCAGAAGAAGGCTGAGAACCACCTAGTCAGGGCTGCCTCCTGCCCCCAGGAGCAACGGATGCTGCAGCTTGCCCAGGAGCAGAGTGCAAGAACCTTGCAAGAGGAGCGTGCCGCAGAGCTGGCCTTAACCCTAGATACCCCCCAGAGGTGGAGCAGCCCTGAGCAGTCCTCGCTGGCCCTTGACTTGCCAGTGACTGAAAGAGAACTGCAGTTGCAGTGCAGTGGGGTGACATTTGGCAGCCTTGAGACTGCAGTGCCAGGGACTGTGGCTGCGATGGGCACGAGCGCTTGCAGAGTGGCCTGAAGAAGGCAGAGAGCAAGGGGAGGCCCCTCTGGGTGAGCATGTGCCTCTGTAGGACCTTAGCAGCCCCCTGATGAGGTGTCGCAGCATGCATTGCAAGCCGCGGCGCCATGCCTCCCTTGGGCAGAGGTCAAGGACACAGGCAGCAGTGGGGAAAAGCAGGAGAGGACAAGGCAGTAAATTGGGGCCAGACGCTAAACCCGCAAAGGAGCAGGCAGATGGCACCACTGCCAATAATCACGCAGCCTCTGAGCAGGCCAAATACCATAACCCGCGGTCACCTCAGGCCCTCTTTAAAGTGCCCCTCAGGTGGGTGAAGAATTCAGACCTTTGGTGGCACCCATGCAAAGGGAACATATCCTCCCCCTCCACTGCTGCAAAGGCTGCCTGAGGACAGGATGCAAGTTCTCCGCAGACAGGTTTATGAGGCAGCTGCTGGAGGGCCAAATATGACCGTGAAGAAGGCAAGGTCACAGAGCATTTGAGTTGCCTGCTGGAGAGCAGGCTCTTCTCTGTGCTCCTGAAACTCCTTCAGAGAAGGTTGGGGCTACGTTGCTTCGAATGAAGAGCTTCTCCTTTGAGCTGCTCCCCAGCTCAGCTACAAAAGGCTGCTGAGGCACCATGAGCAATTCCTCTCCCTTGCTGAGAAGATGGTCCCCAGAAGCCCAGCTGAGTTGCCTTCCAACTCAGCAGACACCTTTCCCCTCCCCTGGAGGGGAACCTAGTCAAGCCCTACCGATCAGCTGCGCAGCCTGAGCCCAGGGGAGGAAGAAACCCCAGGACACTGGGACTTAGTCTCACTTCCAAACAGTCCCCTTCCCAGCACCTCCGAGGGGTGAGAAGCTTGGCAAGGGAGCATGATGTCTGTGCAGTGGGGCAAAGGGAGCTGCATGCAATTGTGAGAATGAGCCTCGGAGCAGTGACCTGGTCATTTGCTTACGTAGATTTCTTGGTCCTTTGTATACAGAACGGCTGGCTTTGCATCGGCGGCTGGCTTTGCATCGGCGGCTGGCTTTGCATCGGCGGCTGGCTTTGCATCGGCGGCTGGCTTTGCATCGGCGGCTGGCTTTGCATCGGCGGCTGGCTTTGCATCGGCGGCTGGCTTTGCATCGGCGGCTGGCTTTGCATCGGCGGCTGGCTTTGCATCGGCGGCTGGCTTTGCATCGGCGGCTGGCTTTGCATCGGCGGCTGGCTTTGCATCGGCGGCTGGCTTTGCATCGGCGGCTGGCTTTGCATCGGCGGCTGGCTTTGCATCGGCGGCTGGCTTTGCATCGGCGGCTGGCTTTGCATCGGCGGCTGGCTTTGCATCGGCGGCTGGCTTTGCATCGGCGGCTGGCTTTGCATCGGCGGCTGGCTTTGCATCGGCGGCTGGCTTTGCATCGGCGGCTGGCTTTGCATCGGCGGCTGGCTTTGCATCGGCGGCTGGCTTTGCATCGGCGGCTGGCTTTGCATCGGCGGCTGGCTTTGCATCGGCGGCTGGCTTTGCATCGGCGGCTGGCTTTGCATCGGCGGCTGGCTTTGCATCGGCGGCTGGCTTTGCATCGGCGGCTGGCTTTGCATCGGCGGCTGGCTTTGCATCGGCGGCTGGCTTTGCATCGGCGGCTGGCTTTGCATCGGCGGCTGGCTTTGCATCGGCGGCTGGCTTTGCATCGGCGGCTGGCTTTGCATCGGCGGCTGGCTTTGCATCGGCGGCTGGCTTTGCATCGGCGGCTGGCTTTGCATCGGCGGCTGGCTTTGCATCGGCGGCTGGCTTTGCATCGGCGGCTGGCTTTGCATCGGCGGCTGGCTTTGCATCGGCGGCTGGCTTTGCATCGGCGGCTGGCTTTGCATCGGCGGCTGGCTTTGCATCGGCGGCTGGCTTTGCATCGGCGGCTGGCTTTGCATCGGCGGCTGGCTTTGCATCGGCGGCTGGCTTTGCATCGGCGGCTGGCTTTGCATCGGCGGCTGGCTTTGCATCGGCGGCTGGCTTTGCATCGGCGGCTGGCTTTGCATCGGCGGCTGGCTTTGCATCGGCGGCTGGCTTTGCATCGGCGGCTGGCTTTGCATCGGCGGCTGGCTTTGCATCGGCGGCTGGCTTTGCATCGGCGGCTGGCTTTGCATCGGCGGCTGGCTTTGCATCGGCGGCTGGCTTTGCATCGGCGGCTGGCTTTGCATCGGCGGCTGGCTTTGCATCGGCGGCTGGCTTTGCATCGGCGGCTGGCTTTGCATCGGCGGCTGGCTTTGCATCGGCGGCTGGCTTTGCATCGGCGGCTGGCTTTGCATCGGCGGCTGGCTTTGCATCGGCGGCTGGCTTTGCATCGGCGGCTGGCTTTGCATCGGCGGCTGGCTTTGCATCGGCGGCTGGCTTTGCATCGGCGGCTGGCTTTGCATCGGCGGCTGGCTTTGCATCGGCGGCTGGCTTTGCATCGGCGGCTGGCTTTGCATCGGCGGCTGGCTTTGCATCGGCGGCTGGCTTTGCATCGGCGGCTGGCTTTGCATCGGCGGCTGGCTTTGCATCGGCGGCTGGCTTTGCATCGGCGGCTGGCTTTGCATCGGCGGCTGGCTTTGCATCGGCGGCTGGCTTTGCATCGGCGGCTGGCTTTGCATCGGCGGCTGGCTTTGCATCGGCGGCTGGCTTTGCATCGGCGGCTGGCTTTGCATCGGCGGCTGGCTTTGCATCGGCGGCTGGCTTTGCATCGGCGGCTGGCTTTGCATCGGCGGCTGGCTTTGCATCGGCGGCTGGCTTTGCATCGGCGGCTGGCTTTGCATCGGCGGCTGGCTTTGCATCGGCGGCTGGCTTTGCATCGGCGGCTGGCTTTGCATCGGCGGCTGGCTTTGCATCGGCGGCTGGCTTTGCATCGGCGGCTGGCTTTGCATCGGCGGCTGGCTTTGCATCGGCGGCTGGCTTTGCATCGGCGGCTGGCTTTGCATCGGCGGCTGGCTTTGCATCGGCGGCTGGCTTTGCATCGGCGGCTGGCTTTGCATCGGCGGCTGGCTTTGCATCGGCGGCTGGCTTTGCATCGGCGGCTGGCTTTGCATCGGCGGCTGGCTTTGCATCGGCGGCTGGCTTTGCATCGGCGGCTGGCTTTGCATCGGCGGCTGGCTTTGCATCGGCGGCTGGCTTTGCATCGGCGGCTGGCTTTGCATCGGCGGCTGGCTTTGCATCGGCGGCTGGCTTTGCATCGGCGGCTGGCTTTGCATCGGCGGCTGGCTTTGCATCGGCGGCTGGCTTTGCATCGGCGGCTGGCTTTGCATCGGCGGCTGGCTTTGCATCGGCGGCTGGCTTTGCATCGGCGGCTGGCTTTGCATCGGCGGCTGGCTTTGCATCGGCGGCTGGCTTTGCATCGGCGGCTGGCTTTGCATCGGCGGCTGGCTTTGCATCGGCGGCTGGCTTTGCATCGGCGGCTGGCTTTGCATCGGCGGCTGGCTTTGCATCGGCGGCTGGCTTTGCATCGGCGGCTGGCTTTGCATCGGCGGCTGGCTTTGCATCGGCGGCTGGCTTTGCATCGGCGGCTGGCTTTGCATCGGCGGCTGGCTTTGCATCGGCGGCTGGCTTTGCATCGGCGGCTGGCTTTGCATCGGCGGCTGGCTTTGCATCGGCGGCTGGCTTTGCATCGGCGGCTGGCTTTGCATCGGCGGCTGGCTTTGCATCGGCGGCTGGCTTTGCATCGGCGGCTGGCTTTGCATCGGCGGCTGGCTTTGCATCGGCGGCTGGCTTTGCATCGGCGGCTGGCTTTGCATCGGCGGCTGGCTTTGCATCGGCGGCTGGCTTTGCATCGGCGGCTGGCTTTGCATCGGCGGCTGGCTTTGCATCGGCGGCTGGCTTTGCATCGGCGGCTGGCTTTGCATCGGCGGCTGGCTTTGCATCGGCGGCTGGCTTTGCATCGGCGGCTGGCTTTGCATCGGCGGCTGGCTTTGCATCGGCGGCTGGCTTTGCATCGGCGGCTGGCTTTGCATCGGCGGCTGGCTTTGCATCGGCGGCTGGCTTTGCATCGGCGGCTGGCTTTGCATCGGCGGCTGGCTTTGCATCGGCGGCTGGCTTTGCATCGGCGGCTGGCTTTGCATCGGCGGCTGGCTTTGCATCGGCGGCTGGCTTTGCATCGGCGGCTGGCTTTGCATCGGCGGCTGGCTTTGCATCGGCGGCTGGCTTTGCATCGGCGGCTGGCTTTGCATCGGCGGCTGGCTTTGCATCGGCGGCTGGCTTTGCATCGGCGGCTGGCTTTGCATCGGCGGCTGGCTTTGCATCGGCGGCTGGCTTTGCATCGGCGGCTGGCTTTGCATCGGCGGCTGGCTTTGCATCGGCGGCTGGCTTTGCATCGGCGGCTGGCTTTGCATCGGCGGCTGGCTTTGCATCGGCGGCTGGCTTTGCATCGGCGGCTGGCTTTGCATCGGCGGCTGGCTTTGCATCGGCGGCTGGCTTTGCATCGGCGGCTGGCTTTGCATCGGCGGCTGGCTTTGCATCGGCGGCTGGCTTTGCATCGGCGGCTGGCTTTGCATCGGCGGCTGGCTTTGCATCGGCGGCTGGCTTTGCATCGGCGGCTGGCTTTGCATCGGCGGCTGGCTTTGCATCGGCGGCTGGCTTTGCATCGGCGGCTGGCTTTGCATCGGCGGCTGGCTTTGCATCGGCGGCTGGCTTTGCATCGGCGGCTGGCTTTGCATCGGCGGCTGGCTTTGCATCGGCGGCTGGCTTTGCATCGGCGGCTGGCTTTGCATCGGCGGCTGGCTTTGCATCGGCGGCTGGCTTTGCATCGGCGGCTGGCTTTGCATCGGCGGCTGGCTTTGCATCGGCGGCTGGCTTTGCATCGGCGGCTGGCTTTGCATCGGCGGCTGGCTTTGCATCGGCGGCTGGCTTTGCATCGGCGGCTGGCTTTGCATCGGCGGCTGGCTTTGCATCGGCGGCTGGCTTTGCATCGGCGGCTGGCTTTGCATCGGCGGCTGGCTTTGCATCGGCGGCTGGCTTTGCATCGGCGGCTGGCTTTGCATCGGCGGCTGGCTTTGCATCGGCGGCTGGCTTTGCATCGGCGGCTGGCTTTGCATCGGCGGCTGGCTTTGCATCGGCGGCTGGCTTTGCATCGGCGGCTGGCTTTGCATCGGCGGCTGGCTTTGCATCGGCGGCTGGCTTTGCATCGGCGGCTGGCTTTGCATCGGCGGCTGGCTTTGCATCGGCGGCTGGCTTTGCATCGGCGGCTGGCTTTGCATCGGCGGCTGGCTTTGCATCGGCGGCTGGCTTTGCATCGGCGGCTGGCTTTGCATCGGCGGCTGGCTTTGCATCGGCGGCTGGCTTTGCATCGGCGGCTGGCTTTGCATCGGCGGCTGGCTTTGCATCGGCGGCTGGCTTTGCATCGGCGGCTGGCTTTGCATCGGCGGCTGGCTTTGCATCGGCGGCTGGCTTTGCATCGGCGGCTGGCTTTGCATCGGCGGCTGGCTTTGCATCGGCGGCTGGCTTTGCATCGGCGGCTGGCTTTGCATCGGCGGCTGGCTTTGCATCGGCGGCTGGCTTTGCATCGGCGGCTGGCTTTGCATCGGCGGCTGGCTTTGCATCGGCGGCTGGCTTTGCATCGGCGGCTGGCTTTGCATCGGCGGCTGGCTTTGCATCGGCGGCTGGCTTTGCATCGGCGGCTGGCTTTGCATCGGCGGCTGGCTTTGCATCGGCGGCTGGCTTTGCATCGGCGGCTGGCTTTGCATCGGCGGCTGGCTTTGCATCGGCGGCTGGCTTTGCATCGGCGGCTGGCTTTGCATCGGCGGCTGGCTTTGCATCGGCGGCTGGCTTTGCATCGGCGGCTGGCTTTGCATCGGCGGCTGGCTTTGCATCGGCGGCTGGCTTTGCATCGGCGGCTGGCTTTGCATCGGCGGCTGGCTTTGCATCGGCGGCTGGCTTTGCATCGGCGGCTGGCTTTGCATCGGCGGCTGGCTTTGCATCGGCGGCTGGCTTTGCATCGGCGGCTGGCTTTGCATCGGCGGCTGGCTTTGCATCGGCGGCTGGCTTTGCATCGGCGGCTGGCTTTGCATCGGCGGCTGGCTTTGCATCGGCGGCTGGCTTTGCATCGGCGGCTGGCTTTGCATCGGCGGCTGGCTTTGCATCGGCGGCTGGCTTTGCATCGGCGGCTGGCTTTGCATCGGCGGCTGGCTTTGCATCGGCGGCTGGCTTTGCATCGGCGGCTGGCTTTGCATCGGCGGCTGGCTTTGCATCGGCGGCTGGCTTTGCATCGGCGGCTGGCTTTGCATCGGCGGCTGGCTTTGCATCGGCGGCTGGCTTTGCATCGGCGGCTGGCTTTGCATCGGCGGCTGGCTTTGCATCGGCGGCTGGCTTTGCATCGGCGGCTGGCTTTGCATCGGCGGCTGGCTTTGCATCGGCGGCTGGCTTTGCATCGGCGGCTGGCTTTGCATCGGCGGCTGGCTTTGCATCGGCGGCTGGCTTTGCATCGGCGGCTGGCTTTGCATCGGCGGCTGGCTTTGCATCGGCGGCTGGCTTTGCATCGGCGGCTGGCTTTGCATCGGCGGCTGGCTTTGCATCGGCGGCTGGCTTTGCATCGGCGGCTGGCTTTGCATCGGCGGCTGGCTTTGCATCGGCGGCTGGCTTTGCATCGGCGGCTGGCTTTGCATCGGCGGCTGGCTTTGCATCGGCGGCTGGCTTTGCATCGGCGGCTGGCTTTGCATCGGCGGCTGGCTTTGCATCGGCGGCTGGCTTTGCATCGGCGGCTGGCTTTGCATCGGCGGCTGGCTTTGCATCGGCGGCTGGCTTTGCATCGGCGGCTGGCTTTGCATCGGCGGCTGGCTTTGCATCGGCGGCTGGCTTTGCATCGGCGGCTGGCTTTGCATCGGCGGCTGGCTTTGCATCGGCGGCTGGCTTTGCATCGGCGGCTGGCTTTGCATCGGCGGCTGGCTTTGCATCGGCGGCTGGCTTTGCATCGGCGGCTGGCTTTGCATCGGCGGCTGGCTTTGCATCGGCGGCTGGCTTTGCATCGGCGGCTGGCTTTGCATCGGCGGCTGGCTTTGCATCGGCGGCTGGCTTTGCATCGGCGGCTGGCTTTGCATCGGCGGCTGGCTTTGCATCGGCGGCTGGCTTTGCATCGGCGGCTGGCTTTGCATCGGCGGCTGGCTTTGCATCGGCGGCTGGCTTTGCATCGGCGGCTGGCTTTGCATCGGCGGCTGGCTTTGCATCGGCGGCTGGCTTTGCATCGGCGGCTGGCTTTGCATCGGCGGCTGGCTTTGCATCGGCGGCTGGCTTTGCATCGGCGGCTGGCTTTGCATCGGCGGCTGGCTTTGCATCGGCGGCTGGCTTTGCATCGGCGGCTGGCTTTGCATCGGCGGCTGGCTTTGCATCGGCGGCTGGCTTTGCATCGGCGGCTGGCTTTGCATCGGCGGCTGGCTTTGCATCGGCGGCTGGCTTTGCATCGGCGGCTGGCTTTGCATCGGCGGCTGGCTTTGCATCGGCGGCTGGCTTTGCATCGGCGGCTGGCTTTGCATCGGCGGCTGGCTTTGCATCGGCGGCTGGCTTTGCATCGGCGGCTGGCTTTGCATCGGCGGCTGGCTTTGCATCGGCGGCTGGCTTTGCATCGGCGGCTGGCTTTGCATCGGCGGCTGGCTTTGCATCGGCGGCTGGCTTTGCATCGGCGGCTGGCTTTGCATCGGCGGCTGGCTTTGCATCGGCGGCTGGCTTTGCATCGGCGGCTGGCTTTGCATCGGCGGCTGGCTTTGCATCGGCGGCTGGCTTTGCATCGGCGGCTGGCTTTGCATCGGCGGCTGGCTTTGCATCGGCGGCTGGCTTTGCATCGGCGGCTGGCTTTGCATCGGCGGCTGGCTTTGCATCGGCGGCTGGCTTTGCATCGGCGGCTGGCTTTGCATCGGCGGCTGGCTTTGCATCGGCGGCTGGCTTTGCATCGGCGGCTGGCTTTGCATCGGCGGCTGGCTTTGCATCGGCGGCTGGCTTTGCATCGGCGGCTGGCTTTGCATCGGCGGCTGGCTTTGCATCGGCGGCTGGCTTTGCATCGGCGGCTGGCTTTGCATCGGCGGCTGGCTTTGCATCGGCGGCTGGCTTTGCATCGGCGGCTGGCTTTGCATCGGCGGCTGGCTTTGCATCGGCGGCTGGCTTTGCATCGGCGGCTGGCTTTGCATCGGCGGCTGGCTTTGCATCGGCGGCTGGCTTTGCATCGGCGGCTGGCTTTGCATCGGCGGCTGGCTTTGCATCGGCGGCTGGCTTTGCATCGGCGGCTGGCTTTGCATCGGCGGCTGGCTTTGCATCGGCGGCTGGCTTTGCATCGGCGGCTGGCTTTGCATCGGCGGCTGGCTTTGCATCGGCGGCTGGCTTTGCATCGGCGGCTGGCTTTGCATCGGCGGCTGGCTTTGCATCGGCGGCTGGCTTTGCATCGGCGGCTGGCTTTGCATCGGCGGCTGGCTTTGCATCGGCGGCTGGCTTTGCATCGGCGGCTGGCTTTGCATCGGCGGCTGGCTTTGCATCGGCGGCTGGCTTTGCATCGGCGGCTGGCTTTGCATCGGCGGCTGGCTTTGCATCGGCGGCTGGCTTTGCATCGGCGGCTGGCTTTGCATCGGCGGCTGGCTTTGCATCGGCGGCTGGCTTTGCATCGGCGGCTGGCTTTGCATCGGCGGCTGGCTTTGCATCGGCGGCTGGCTTTGCATCGGCGGCTGGCTTTGCATCGGCGGCTGGCTTTGCATCGGCGGCTGGCTTTGCATCGGCGGCTGGCTTTGCATCGGCGGCTGGCTTTGCATCGGCGGCTGGCTTTGCATCGGCGGCTGGCTTTGCATCGGCGGCTGGCTTTGCATCGGCGGCTGGCTTTGCATCGGCGGCTGGCTTTGCATCGGCGGCTGGCTTTGCATCGGCGGCTGGCTTTGCATCGGCGGCTGGCTTTGCATCGGCGGCTGGCTTTGCATCGGCGGCTGGCTTTGCATCGGCGGCTGGCTTTGCATCGGCGGCTGGCTTTGCATCGGCGGCTGGCTTTGCATCGGCGGCTGGCTTTGCATCGGCGGCTGGCTTTGCATCGGCGGCTGGCTTTGCATCGGCGGCTGGCTTTGCATCGGCGGCTGGCTTTGCATCGGCGGCTGGCTTTGCATCGGCGGCTGGCTTTGCATCGGCGGCTGGCTTTGCATCGGCGGCTGGCTTTGCATCGGCGGCTGGCTTTGCATCGGCGGCTGGCTTTGCATCGGCGGCTGGCTTTGCATCGGCGGCTGGCTTTGCATCGGCGGCTGGCTTTGCATCGGCGGCTGGCTTTGCATCGGCGGCTGGCTTTGCATCGGCGGCTGGCTTTGCATCGGCGGCTGGCTTTGCATCGGCGGCTGGCTTTGCATCGGCGGCTGGCTTTGCATCGGCGGCTGGCTTTGCATCGGCGGCTGGCTTTGCATCGGCGGCTGGCTTTGCATCGGCGGCTGGCTTTGCATCGGCGGCTGGCTTTGCATCGGCGGCTGGCTTTGCATCGGCGGCTGGCTTTGCATCGGCGGCTGGCTTTGCATCGGCGGCTGGCTTTGCATCGGCGGCTGGCTTTGCATCGGCGGCTGGCTTTGCATCGGCGGCTGGCTTTGCATCGGCGGCTGGCTTTGCATCGGCGGCTGGCTTTGCATCGGCGGCTGGCTTTGCATCGGCGGCTGGCTTTGCATCGGCGGCTGGCTTTGCATCGGCGGCTGGCTTTGCATCGGCGGCTGGCTTTGCATCGGCGGCTGGCTTTGCATCGGCGGCTGGCTTTGCATCGGCGGCTGGCTTTGCATCGGCGGCTGGCTTTGCATCGGCGGCTGGCTTTGCATCGGCGGCTGGCTTTGCATCGGCGGCTGGCTTTGCATCGGCGGCTGGCTTTGCATCGGCGGCTGGCTTTGCATCGGCGGCTGGCTTTGCATCGGCGGCTGGCTTTGCATCGGCGGCTGGCTTTGCATCGGCGGCTGGCTTTGCATCGGCGGCTGGCTTTGCATCGGCGGCTGGCTTTGCATCGGCGGCTGGCTTTGCATCGGCGGCTGGCTTTGCATCGGCGGCTGGCTTTGCATCGGCGGCTGGCTTTGCATCGGCGGCTGGCTTTGCATCGGCGGCTGGCTTTGCATCGGCGGCTGGCTTTGCATCGGCGGCTGGCTTTGCATCGGCGGCTGGCTTTGCATCGGCGGCTGGCTTTGCATCGGCGGCTGGCTTTGCATCGGCGGCTGGCTTTGCATCGGCGGCTGGCTTTGCATCGGCGGCTGGCTTTGCATCGGCGGCTGGCTTTGCATCGGCGGCTGGCTTTGCATCGGCGGCTGGCTTTGCATCGGCGGCTGGCTTTGCATCGGCGGCTGGCTTTGCATCGGCGGCTGGCTTTGCATCGGCGGCTGGCTTTGCATCGGCGGCTGGCTTTGCATCGGCGGCTGGCTTTGCATCGGCGGCTGGCTTTGCATCGGCGGCTGGCTTTGCATCGGCGGCTGGCTTTGCATCGGCGGCTGGCTTTGCATCGGCGGCTGGCTTTGCATCGGCGGCTGGCTTTGCATCGGCGGCTGGCTTTGCATCGGCGGCTGGCTTTGCATCGGCGGCTGGCTTTGCATCGGCGGCTGGCTTTGCATCGGCGGCTGGCTTTGCATCGGCGGCTGGCTTTGCATCGGCGGCTGGCTTTGCATCGGCGGCTGGCTTTGCATCGGCGGCTGGCTTTGCATCGGCGGCTGGCTTTGCATCGGCGGCTGGCTTTGCATCGGCGGCTGGCTTTGCATCGGCGGCTGGCTTTGCATCGGCGGCTGGCTTTGCATCGGCGGCTGGCTTTGCATCGGCGGCTGGCTTTGCATCGGCGGCTGGCTTTGCATCGGCGGCTGGCTTTGCATCGGCGGCTGGCTTTGCATCGGCGGCTGGCTTTGCATCGGCGGCTGGCTTTGCATCGGCGGCTGGCTTTGCATCGGCGGCTGGCTTTGCATCGGCGGCTGGCTTTGCATCGGCGGCTGGCTTTGCATCGGCGGCTGGCTTTGCATCGGCGGCTGGCTTTGCATCGGCGGCTGGCTTTGCATCGGCGGCTGGCTTTGCATCGGCGGCTGGCTTTGCATCGGCGGCTGGCTTTGCATCGGCGGCTGGCTTTGCATCGGCGGCTGGCTTTGCATCGGCGGCTGGCTTTGCATCGGCGGCTGGCTTTGCATCGGCGGCTGGCTTTGCATCGGCGGCTGGCTTTGCATCGGCGGCTGGCTTTGCATCGGCGGCTGGCTTTGCATCGGCGGCTGGCTTTGCATCGGCGGCTGGCTTTGCATCGGCGGCTGGCTTTGCATCGGCGGCTGGCTTTGCATCGGCGGCTGGCTTTGCATCGGCGGCTGGCTTTGCATCGGCGGCTGGCTTTGCATCGGCGGCTGGCTTTGCATCGGCGGCTGGCTTTGCATCGGCGGCTGGCTTTGCATCGGCGGCTGGCTTTGCATCGGCGGCTGGCTTTGCATCGGCGGCTGGCTTTGCATCGGCGGCTGGCTTTGCATCGGCGGCTGGCTTTGCATCGGCGGCTGGCTTTGCATCGGCGGCTGGCTTTGCATCGGCGGCTGGCTTTGCATCGGCGGCTGGCTTTGCATCGGCGGCTGGCTTTGCATCGGCGGCTGGCTTTGCATCGGCGGCTGGCTTTGCATCGGCGGCTGGCTTTGCATCGGCGGCTGGCTTTGCATCGGCGGCTGGCTTTGCATCGGCGGCTGGCTTTGCATCGGCGGCTGGCTTTGCATCGGCGGCTGGCTTTGCATCGGCGGCTGGCTTTGCATCGGCGGCTGGCTTTGCATCGGCGGCTGGCTTTGCATCGGCGGCTGGCTTTGCATCGGCGGCTGGCTTTGCATCGGCGGCTGGCTTTGCATCGGCGGCTGGCTTTGCATCGGCGGCTGGCTTTGCATCGGCGGCTGGCTTTGCATCGGCGGCTGGCTTTGCATCGGCGGCTGGCTTTGCATCGGCGGCTGGCTTTGCATCGGCGGCTGGCTTTGCATCGGCGGCTGGCTTTGCATCGGCGGCTGGCTTTGCATCGGCGGCTGGCTTTGCATCGGCGGCTGGCTTTGCATCGGCGGCTGGCTTTGCATCGGCGGCTGGCTTTGCATCGGCGGCTGGCTTTGCATCGGCGGCTGGCTTTGCATCGGCGGCTGGCTTTGCATCGGCGGCTGGCTTTGCATCGGCGGCTGGCTTTGCATCGGCGGCTGGCTTCTGCATCGGCGGCTGGCTTTGCATCGGCGGCTGGCTTTGCATCGGCGGCTGGCTTTGCATCGGCGGCTGGCTTTGCATCGGCGGCTGGCTTTGCATCGGCGGCTGGCTTTGCATCGGCGGCTGGCTTTGCATCGGCGGCTGGCTTTGCATCGGCGGCTGGCTTTGCATCGGCGGCTGGCTTTGCATCGGCGGCTGGCTTTGCATCGGCGGCTGGCTTTGCATCGGCGGCTGGCTTTGCATCGGCGGCTGGCTTTGCATCGGCGGCTGGCTTTGCATCGGCGGCTGGCTTTGCATCGGCGGCTGGCTTTGCATCGGCGGCTGGCTTTGCATCGGCGGCTGGCTTTGCATCGGCGGCTGGCTTTGCATCGGCGGCTGGCTTTGCATCGGCGGCTGGCTTTGCATCGGCGGCTGGCTTTGCATCGGCGGCTGGCTTTGCATCGGCGGCTGGCTTTGCATCGGCGGCTGGCTTTGCATCGGCGGCTGGCTTTGCATCGGCGGCTGGCTTTGCATCGGCGGCTGGCTTTGCATCGGCGGCTGGCTTTGCATCGGCGGCTGGCTTTGCATCGGCGGCTGGCTTTGCATCGGCGGCTGGCTTTGCATCGGCGGCTGGCTTTGCATCGGCGGCTGGCTTTGCATCGGCGGCTGGCTTTGCATCGGCGGCTGGCTTTGCATCGGCGGCTGGCTTTGCATCGGCGGCTGGCTTTGCATCGGCGGCTGGCTTTGCATCGGCGGCTGGCTTTGCATCGGCGGCTGGCTTTGCATCGGCGGCTGGCTTTGCATCGGCGGCTGGCTTTGCATCGGCGGCTGGCTTTGCATCGGCGGCTGGCTTTGCATCGGCGGCTGGCTTTGCATCGGCGGCTGGCTTTGCATCGGCGGCTGGCTTTGCATCGGCGGCTGGCTTTGCATCGGCGGCTGGCTTTGCATCGGCGGCTGGCTTTGCATCGGCGGCTGGCTTTGCATCGGCGGCTGGCTTTGCATCGGCGGCTGGCTTTGCATCGGCGGCTGGCTTTGCATCGGCGGCTGGCTTTGCATCGGCGGCTGGCTTTGCATCGGCGGCTGGCTTTGCATCGGCGGCTGGCTTTGCATCGGCGGCTGGCTTTGCATCGGCGGCTGGCTTTGCATCGGCGGCTGGCTTTGCATCGGCGGCTGGCTTTGCATCGGCGGCTGGCTTTGCATCGGCGGCTGGCTTTGCATCGGCGGCTGGCTTTGCATCGGCGGCTGGCTTTGCATCGGCGGCTGGCTTTGCATCGGCGGCTGGCTTTGCATCGGCGGCTGGCTTTGCATCGGCGGCTGGCTTTGCATCGGCGGCTGGCTTTGCATCGGCGGCTGGCTTTGCATCGGCGGCTGGCTTTGCATCGGCGGCTGGCTTTGCATCGGCGGCTGGCTTTGCATCGGCGGCTGGCTTTGCATCGGCGGCTGGCTTTGCATCGGCGGCTGGCTTTGCATCGGCGGCTGGCTTTGCATCGGCGGCTGGCTTTGCATCGGCGGCTGGCTTTGCATCGGCGGCTGGCTTTGCATCGGCGGCTGGCTTTGCATCGGCGGCTGGCTTTGCATCGGCGGCTGGCTTTGCATCGGCGGCTGGCTTTGCATCGGCGGCTGGCTTTGCATCGGCGGCTGGCTTTGCATCGGCGGCTGGCTTTGCATCGGCGGCTGGCTTTGCATCGGCGGCTGGCTTTGCATCGGCGGCTGGCTTTGCATCGGCGGCTGGCTTTGCATCGGCGGCTGGCTTTGCATCGGCGGCTGGCTTTGCATCGGCGGCTGGCTTTGCATCGGCGGCTGGCTTTGCATCGGCGGCTGGCTTTGCATCGGCGGCTGGCTTTGCATCGGCGGCTGGCTTTGCATCGGCGGCTGGCTTTGCATCGGCGGCTGGCTTTGCATCGGCGGCTGGCTTTGCATCGGCGGCTGGCTTTGCATCGGCGGCTGGCTTTGCATCGGCGGCTGGCTTTGCATCGGCGGCTGGCTTTGCATCGGCGGCTGGCTTTGCATCGGCGGCTGGCTTTGCATCGGCGGCTGGCTTTGCATCGGCGGCTGGCTTTGCATCGGCGGCTGGCTTTGCATCGGCGGCTGGCTTTGCATCGGCGGCTGGCTTTGCATCGGCGGCTGGCTTTGCATCGGCGGCTGGCTTTGCATCGGCGGCTGGCTTTGCATCGGCGGCTGGCTTTGCATCGGCGGCTGGCTTTGCATCGGCGGCTGGCTTTGCATCGGCGGCTGGCTTTGCATCGGCGGCTGGCTTTGCATCGGCGGCTGGCTTTGCATCGGCGGCTGGCTTTGCATCGGCGGCTGGCTTTGCATCGGCGGCTGGCTTTGCATCGGCGGCTGGCTTTGCATCGGCGGCTGGCTTTGCATCGGCGGCTGGCTTTGCATCGGCGGCTGGCTTTGCATCGGCGGCTGGCTTTGCATCGGCGGCTGGCTTTGCATCGGCGGCTGGCTTTGCATCGGCGGCTGGCTTTGCATCGGCGGCTGGCTTTGCATCGGCGGCTGGCTTTGCATCGGCGGCTGGCTTTGCATCGGCGGCTGGCTTTGCATCGGCGGCTGGCTTTGCATCGGCGGCTGGCTTTGCATCGGCGGCTGGCTTTGCATCGGCGGCTGGCTTTGCATCGGCGGCTGGCTTTGCATCGGCGGCTGGCTTTGCATCGGCGGCTGGCTTTGCATCGGCGGCTGGCTTTGCATCGGCGGCTGGCTTTGCATCGGCGGCTGGCTTTGCATCGGCGGCTGGCTTTGCATCGGCGGCTGGCTTTGCATCGGCGGCTGGCTTTGCATCGGCGGCTGGCTTTGCATCGGCGGCTGGCTTTGCATCGGCGGCTGGCTTTGCATCGGCGGCTGGCTTTGCATCGGCGGCTGGCTTTGCATCGGCGGCTGGCTTTGCATCGGCGGCTGGCTTTGCATCGGCGGCTGGCTTTGCATCGGCGGCTGGCTTTGCATCGGCGGCTGGCTTTGCATCGGCGGCTGGCTTTGCATCGGCGGCTGGCTTTGCATCGGCGGCTGGCTTTGCATCGGCGGCTGGCTTTGCATCGGCGGCTGGCTTTGCATCGGCGGCTGGCTTTGCATCGGCGGCTGGCTTTGCATCGGCGGCTGGCTTTGCATCGGCGGCTGGCTTTGCATCGGCGGCTGGCTTTGCATCGGCGGCTGGCTTTGCATCGGCGGCTGGCTTTGCATCGGCGGCTGGCTTTGCATCGGCGGCTGGCTTTGCATCGGCGGCTGGCTTTGCATCGGCGGCTGGCTTTGCATCGGCGGCTGGCTTTGCATCGGCGGCTGGCTTTGCATCGGCGGCTGGCTTTGCATCGGCGGCTGGCTTTGCATCGGCGGCTGGCTTTGCATCGGCGGCTGGCTTTGCATCGGCGGCTGGCTTTGCATCGGCGGCTGGCTTTGCATCGGCGGCTGGCTTTGCATCGGCGGCTGGCTTTGCATCGGCGGCTGGCTTTGCATCGGCGGCTGGCTTTGCATCGGCGGCTGGCTTTGCATCGGCGGCTGGCTTTGCATCGGCGGCTGGCTTTGCATCGGCGGCTGGCTTTGCATCGGCGGCTGGCTTTGCATCGGCGGCTGGCTTTGCATCGGCGGCTGGCTTTGCATCGGCGGCTGGCTTTGCATCGGCGGCTGGCTTTGCATCGGCGGCTGGCTTTGCATCGGCGGCTGGCTTTGCATCGGCGGCTGGCTTTGCATCGGCGGCTGGCTTTGCATCGGCGGCTGGCTTTGCATCGGCGGCTGGCTTTGCATCGGCGGCTGGCTTTGCATCGGCGGCTGGCTTTGCATCGGCGGCTGGCTTTGCATCGGCGGCTGGCTTTGCATCGGCGGCTGGCTTTGCATCGGCGGCTGGCTTTGCATCGGCGGCTGGCTTTGCATCGGCGGCTGGCTTTGCATCGGCGGCTGGCTTTGCATCGGCGGCTGGCTTTGCATCGGCGGCTGGCTTTGCATCGGCGGCTGGCTTTGCATCGGCGGCTGGCTTTGCATCGGCGGCTGGCTTTGCATCGGCGGCTGGCTTTGCATCGGCGGCTGGCTTTGCATCGGCGGCTGGCTTTGCATCGGCGGCTGGCTTTGCATCGGCGGCTGGCTTTGCATCGGCGGCTGGCTTTGCATCGGCGGCTGGCTTTGCATCGGCGGCTGGCTTTGCATCGGCGGCTGGCTTTGCATCGGCGGCTGGCTTTGCATCGGCGGCTGGCTTTGCATCGGCGGCTGGCTTTGCATCGGCGGCTGGCTTTGCATCGGCGGCTGGCTTTGCATCGGCGGCTGGCTTTGCATCGGCGGCTGGCTTTGCATCGGCGGCTGGCTTTGCATCGGCGGCTGGCTTTGCATCGGCGGCTGGCTTTGCATCGGCGGCTGGCTTTGCATCGGCGGCTGGCTTTGCATCGGCGGCTGGCTTTGCATCGGCGGCTGGCTTTGCATCGGCGGCTGGCTTTGCATCGGCGGCTGGCTTTGCATCGGCGGCTGGCTTTGCATCGGCGGCTGGCTTTGCATCGGCGGCTGGCTTTGCATCGGCGGCTGGCTTTGCATCGGCGGCTGGCTTTGCATCGGCGGCTGGCTTTGCATCGGCGGCTGGCTTTGCATCGGCGGCTGGCTTTGCATCGGCGGCTGGCTTTGCATCGGCGGCTGGCTTTGCATCGGCGGCTGGCTTTGCATCGGCGGCTGGCTTTGCATCGGCGGCTGGCTTTGCATCGGCGGCTGGCTTTGCATCGGCGGCTGGCTTTGCATCGGCGGCTGGCTTTGCATCGGCGGCTGGCTTTGCATCGGCGGCTGGCTTTGCATCGGCGGCTGGCTTTGCATCGGCGGCTGGCTTTGCATCGGCGGCTGGCTTTGCATCGGCGGCTGGCTTTGCATCGGCGGCTGGCTTTGCATCGGCGGCTGGCTTTGCATCGGCGGCTGGCTTTGCATCGGCGGCTGGCTTTGCATCGGCGGCTGGCTTTGCATCGGCGGCTGGCTTTGCATCGGCGGCTGGCTTTGCATCGGCGGCTGGCTTTGCATCGGCGGCTGGCTTTGCATCGGCGGCTGGCTTTGCATCGGCGGCTGGCTTTGCATCGGCGGCTGGCTTTGCATCGGCGGCTGGCTTTGCATCGGCGGCTGGCTTTGCATCGGCGGCTGGCTTTGCATCGGCGGCTGGCTTTGCATCGGCGGCTGGCTTTGCATCGGCGGCTGGCTTTGCATCGGCGGCTGGCTTTGCATCGGCGGCTGGCTTTGCATCGGCGGCTGGCTTTGCATCGGCGGCTGGCTTTGCATCGGCGGCTGGCTTTGCATCGGCGGCTGGCTTTGCATCGGCGGCTGGCTTTGCATCGGCGGCTGGCTTTGCATCGGCGGCTGGCTTTGCATCGGCGGCTGGCTTTGCATCGGCGGCTGGCTTTGCATCGGCGGCTGGCTTTGCATCGGCGGCTGGCTTTGCATCGGCGGCTGGCTTTGCATCGGCGGCTGGCTTTGCATCGGCGGCTGGCTTTGCATCGGCGGCTGGCTTTGCATCGGCGGCTGGCTTTGCATCGGCGGCTGGCTTTGCATCGGCGGCTGGCTTTGCATCGGCGGCTGGCTTTGCATCGGCGGCTGGCTTTGCATCGGCGGCTGGCTTTGCATCGGCGGCTGGCTTTGCATCGGCGGCTGGCTTTGCATCGGCGGCTGGCTTTGCATCGGCGGCTGGCTTTGCATCGGCGGCTGGCTTTGCATCGGCGGCTGGCTTTGCATCGGCGGCTGGCTTTGCATCGGCGGCTGGCTTTGCATCGGCGGCTGGCTTTGCATCGGCGGCTGGCTTTGCATCGGCGGCTGGCTTTGCATCGGCGGCTGGCTTTGCATCGGCGGCTGGCTTTGCATCGGCGGCTGGCTTTGCATCGGCGGCTGGCTTTGCATCGGCGGCTCGGCTTTGCATCGGCGGCTGGCTTTGCATCGGCGGCTGGCTTTGCATCGGCGGCTGGCTTTGCATCGGCGGCTGGCTTTGCATCGGCGGCTGGCTTTGCATCGGCGGCTGGCTTTGCATCGGCGGCTGGCTTTGCATCGGCGGCTGGCTTTGCATCGGCGGCTGGCTTTGCATCGGCGGCTGGCTTTGCATCGGCGGCTGGCTTTGCATCGGCGGCTGGCTTTGCATCGGCGGCTGGCTTTGCATCGGCGGCTGGCTTTGCATCGGCGGCTGGCTTTGCATCGGCGGCTGGCTTTGCATCGGCGGCTGGCTTTGCATCGGCGGCTGGCTTTGCATCGGCGGCTGGCTTTGCATCGGCGGCTGGCTTTGCATCGGCGGCTGGCTTTGCATCGGCGGCTGGCTTTGCATCGGCGGCTGGCTTTGCATCGGCGGCTGGCTTTGCATCGGCGGCTGGCTTTGCATCGGCGGCTGGTTTGCATCGGCGGCTGGCTTTGCATCGGCGGCTGGCTTTGCATCGGCGGCTGGCTTTGCATCGGCGGCTGGCTTTGCATCGGCGGCTGGCTTTGCATCGGCGGCTGGCTTTGCATCGGCGGCTGGCTTTGCATCGGCGGCTGGCTTTGCATCGGCGGCTGGCTTTGCATCGGCGGCTGGCTTTGCATCGGCGGCTGGCTTTGCATCGGCGGCTGGCTTTGCATCGGCGGCTGGCTTTGCATCGGCGGCTGGCTTTGCATCGGCGGCTGGCTTTGCATCGGCGGCTGGCTTTGCATCGGCGGCTGGCTTTGCATCGGCGGCTGGCTTTGCATCGGCGGCTGGCTTTGCATCGGCGGCTGGCTTTGCATCGGCGGCTGGCTTTGCATCGGCGGCTGGCTTTGCATCGGCGGCTGGCTTTGCATCGGCGGCTGGCTTTGCATCGGCGGCTGGCTTTGCATCGGCGGCTGGCTTTGCATCGGCGGCTGGCTTTGCATCGGCGGCTGGCTTTGCATCGGCGGCTGGCTTTGCATCGGCGGCTGGCTTTGCATCGGCGGCTGGCTTTGCATCGGCGGCTGGCTTTGCATCGGCGGCTGGCTTTGCATCGGCGGCTGGCTTTGCATCGGCGGCTGGCTTTGCATCGGCGGCTGGCTTTGCATCGGCGGCTGGCTTTGCATCGGCGGCTGGCTTTGCATCGGCGGCTGGCTTTGCATCGGCGGCTGGCTTTGCATCGGCGGCTGGCTTTGCATCGGCGGCTGGCTTTGCATCGGCGGCTGGCTTTGCATCGGCGGCTGGCTTTGCATCGGCGGCTGGCTTTGCATCGGCGGCTGGCTTTGCATCGGCGGCTGGCTTTGCATCGGCGGCTGGCTTTGCATCGGCGGCTGGCTTTGCATCGGCGGCTGGCTTTGCATCGGCGGCTGGCTTTGCATCGGCGGCTGGCTTTGCATCGGCGGCTGGCTTTGCATCGGCGGCTGGCTTTGCATCGGCGGCTGGCTTTGCATCGGCGGCTGGCTTTGCATCGGCGGCTGGCTTTGCATCGGCGGCTGGCTTTGCATCGGCGGCTGGCTTTGCATCGGCGGCTGGCTTTGCATCGGCGGCTGGCTTTGCATCGGCGGCTGGCTTTGCATCGGCGGCTGGCTTTGCATCGGCGGCTGGCTTTGCATCGGCGGCTGGCTTTGCATCGGCGGCTGGCTTTGCATCGGCGGCTGGCTTTGCATCGGCGGCTGGCTTTGCATCGGCGGCTGGCTTTGCATCGGCGGCTGGCTTTGCATCGGCGGCTGGCTTTGCATCGGCGGCTGGCTTTGCATCGGCGGCTGGCTTTGCATCGGCGGCTGGCTTTGCATCGGCGGCTGGCTTTGCATCGGCGGCTGGCTTTGCATCGGCGGCTGGCTTTGCATCGGCGGCTGGCTTTGCATCGGCGGCTGGCTTTGCATCGGCGGCTGGCTTTGCATCGGCGGCTGGCTTTGCATCGGCGGCTGGCTTTGCATCGGCGGCTGGCTTTGCATCGGCGGCTGGCTTTGCATCGGCGGCTGGCTTTGCATCGGCGGCTGGCTTTGCATCGGCGGCTGGCTTTGCATCGGCGGCTGGCTTTGCATCGGCGGCTGGCTTTGCATCGGCGGCTGGCTTTGCATCGGCGGCTGGCTTTGCATCGGCGGCTGGCTTTGCATCGGCGGCTGGCTTTGCATCGGCGGCTGGCTTTGCATCGGCGGCTGGCTTTGCATCGGCGGCTGGCTTTGCATCGGCGGCTGGCTTTGCATCGGCGGCTGGCTTTGCATCGGCGGCTGGCTTTGCATCGGCGGCTGGCTTTGCATCGGCGGCTGGCTTTGCATCGGCGGCTGGCTTTGCATCGGCGGCTGGCTTTGCATCGGCGGCTGGCTTTGCATCGGCGGCTGGCTTTGCATCGGCGGCTGGCTTTGCATCGGCGGCTGGCTTTGCATCGGCGGCTGGCTTTGCATCGGCGGCTGGCTTTGCATCGGCGGCTGGCTTTGCATCGGCGGCTGGCTTTGCATCGGCGGCTGGCTTTGCATCGGCGGCTGGCTTTGCATCGGCGGCTGGCTTTGCATCGGCGGCTGGCTTTGCATCGGCGGCTGGCTTTGCATCGGCGGCTGGCTTTGCATCGGCGGCTGGCTTTGCATCGGCGGCTGGCTTTGCATCGGCGGCTGGCTTTGCATCGGCGGCTGGCTTTGCATCGGCGGCTGGCTTTGCATCGGCGGCTGGCTTTGCATCGGCGGCTGGCTTTGCATCGGCGGCTGGCTTTGCATCGGCGGCTGGCTTTGCATCGGCGGCTGGCTTTGCATCGGCGGCTGGCTTTGCATCGGCGGCTGGCTTTGCATCGGCGGCTGGCTTTGCATCGGCGGCTGGCTTTGCATCGGCGGCTGGCTTTGCATCGGCGGCTGGCTTTGCATCGGCGGCTGGCTTTGCATCGGCGGCTGGCTTTGCATCGGCGGCTGGCTTTGCATCGGCGGCTGGCTTTGCATCGGCGGCTGGCTTTGCATCGGCGGCTGGCTTTGCATCGGCGGCTGGCTTTGCATCGGCGGCTGGCTTTGCATCGGCGGCTGGCTTTGCATCGGCGGCTGGCTTTGCATCGGCGGCTGGCTTTGCATCGGCGGCTGGCTTTGCATCGGCGGCTGGCTTTGCATCGGCGGCTGGCTTTGCATCGGCGGCTGGCTTTGCATCGGCGGCTGGCTTTGCATCGGCGGCTGGCTTTGCATCGGCGGCTGGCTTTGCATCGGCGGCTGGCTTTGCATCGGCGGCTGGCTTTGCATCGGCGGCTGGCTTTGCATCGGCGGCTGGCTTTGCATCGGCGGCTGGCTTTGCATCGGCGGCTGGCTTTGCATCGGCGGCTGGCTTTGCATCGGCGGCTGGCTTTGCATCGGCGGCTGGCTTTGCATCGGCGGCTGGCTTTGCATCGGCGGCTGGCTTTGCATCGGCGGCTGGCTTTGCATCGGCGGCTGGCTTTGCATCGGCGGCTGGCTTTGCATCGGCGGCTGGCTTTGCATCGGCGGCTGGCTTTGCATCGGCGGCTGGCTTTGCATCGGCGGCTGGCTTTGCATCGGCGGCTGGCTTTGCATCGGCGGCTGGCTTTGCATCGGCGGCTGGCTTTGCATCGGCGGCTGGCTTTGCATCGGCGGCTGGCTTTGCATCGGCGGCTGGCTTTGCATCGGCGGCTGGCTTTGCATCGGCGGCTGGCTTTGCATCGGCGGCTGGCTTTGCATCGGCGGCTGGCTTTGCATCGGCGGCTGGCTTTGCATCGGCGGCTGGCTTTGCATCGGCGGCTGGCTTTGCATCGGCGGCTGGCTTTGCATCGGCGGCTGGCTTTGCATCGGCGGCTGGCTTTGCATCGGCGGCTGGCTTTGCATCGGCGGCTGGCTTTGCATCGGCGGCTGGCTTTGCATCGGCGGCTGGCTTTGCATCGGCGGCTGGCTTTGCATCGGCGGCTGGCTTTGCATCGGCGGCTGGCTTTGCATCGGCGGCTGGCTTTGCATCGGCGGCTGGCTTTGCATCGGCGGCTGGCTTTGCATCGGCGGCTGGCTTTGCATCGGCGGCTGGCTTTGCATCGGCGGCTGGCTTTGCATCGGCGGCTGGCTTTGCATCGGCGGCTGGCTTTGCATCGGCGGCTGGCTTTGCATCGGCGGCTGGCTTTGCATCGGCGGCTGGCTTTGCATCGGCGGCTGGCTTTGCATCGGCGGCTGGCTTTGCATCGGCGGCTGGCTTTGCATCGGCGGCTGGCTTTGCATCGGCGGCTGGCTTTGCATCGGCGGCTGGCTTTGCATCGGCGGCTGGCTTTGCATCGGCGGCTGGCTTTGCATCGGCGGCTGGCTTTGCATCGGCGGCTGGCTTTGCATCGGCGGCTGGCTTTGCATCGGCGGCTGGCTTTGCATCGGCGGCTGGCTTTGCATCGGCGGCTGGCTTTGCATCGGCGGCTGGCTTTGCATCGGCGGCTGGCTTTGCATCGGCGGCTGGCTTTGCATCGGCGGCTGGCTTTGCATCGGCGGCTGGCTTTGCATCGGCGGCTGGCTTTGCATCGGCGGCTGGCTTTGCATCGGCGGCTGGCTTTGCATCGGCGGCTGGCTTTGCATCGGCGGCTGGCTTTGCATCGGCGGCTGGCTTTGCATCGGCGGCTGGCTTTGCATCGGCGGCTGGCTTTGCATCGGCGGCTGGCTTTGCATCGGCGGCTGGCTTTGCATCGGCGGCTGGCTTTGCATCGGCGGCTGGCTTTGCATCGGCGGCTGGCTTTGCATCGGCGGCTGGCTTTGCATCGGCGGCTGGCTTTGCATCGGCGGCTGGCTTTGCATCGGCGGCTGGCTTTGCATCGGCGGCTGGCTTTGCATCGGCGGCTGGCTTTGCATCGGCGGCTGGCTTTGCATCGGCGGCTGGCTTTGCATCGGCGGCTGGCTTTGCATCGGCGGCTGGCTTTGCATCGGCGGCTGGCTTTGCATCGGCGGCTGGCTTTGCATCGGCGGCTGGCTTTGCATCGGCGGCTGGCTTTGCATCGGCGGCTGGCTTTGCATCGGCGGCTGGCTTTGCATCGGCGGCTGGCTTTGCATCGGCGGCTGGCTTTGCATCGGCGGCTGGCTTTGCATCGGCGGCTGGCTTTGCATCGGCGGCTGGCTTTGCATCGGCGGCTGGCTTTGCATCGGCGGCTGGCTTTGCATCGGCGGCTGGCTTTGCATCGGCGGCTGGCTTTGCATCGGCGGCTGGCTTTGCATCGGCGGCTGGCTTTGCATCGGCGGCTGGCTTTGCATCGGCGGCTGGCTTTGCATCGGCGGCTGGCTTTGCATCGGCGGCTGGCTTTGCATCGGCGGCTGGCTTTGCATCGGCGGCTGGCTTTGCATCGGCGGCTGGCTTTGCATCGGCGGCTGGCTTTGCATCGGCGGCTGGCTTTGCATCGGCGGCTGGCTTTGCATCGGCGGCTGGCTTTGCATCGGCGGCTGGCTTTGCATCGGCGGCTGGCTTTGCATCGGCGGCTGGCTTTGCATCGGCGGCTGGCTTTGCATCGGCGGCTGGCTTTGCATCGGCGGCTGGCTTTGCATCGGCGGCTGGCTTTGCATCGGCGGCTGGCTTTGCATCGGCGGCTGGCTTTGCATCGGCGGCTGGCTTTGCATCGGCGGCTGGCTTTGCATCGGCGGCTGGCTTTGCATCGGCGGCTGGCTTTGCATCGGCGGCTGGCTTTGCATCGGCGGCTGGCTTTGCATCGGCGGCTGGCTTTGCATCGGCGGCTGGCTTTGCATCGGCGGCTGGCTTTGCATCGGCGGCTGGCTTTGCATCGGCGGCTGGCTTTGCATCGGCGGCTGGCTTTGCATCGGCGGCTGGCTTTGCATCGGCGGCTGGCTTTGCATCGGCGGCTGGCTTTGCATCGGCGGCTGGCTTTGCATCGGCGGCTGGCTTTGCATCGGCGGCTGGCTTTGCATCGGCGGCTGGCTTTGCATCGGCGGCTGGCTTTGCATCGGCGGCTGGCTTTGCATCGGCGGCTGGCTTTGCATCGGCGGCTGGCTTTGCATCGGCGGCTGGCTTTGCATCGGCGGCTGGCTTTGCATCGGCGGCTGGCTTTGCATCGGCGGCTGGCTTTGCATCGGCGGCTGGCTTTGCATCGGCGGCTGGCTTTGCATCGGCGGCTGGCTTTGCATCGGCGGCTGGCTTTGCATCGGCGGCTGGCTTTGCATCGGCGGCTGGCTTTGCATCGGCGGCTGGCTTTGCATCGGCGGCTGGCTTTGCATCGGCGGCTGGCTTTGCATCGGCGGCTGGCTTTGCATCGGCGGCTGGCTTTGCATCGGCGGCTGGCTTTGCATCGGCGGCTGGCTTTGCATCGGCGGCTGGCTTTGCATCGGCGGCTGGCTTTGCATCGGCGGCTGGCTTTGCATCGGCGGCTGGCTTTGCATCGGCGGCTGGCTTTGCATCGGCGGCTGGCTTTGCATCGGCGGCTGGCTTTGCATCGGCGGCTGGCTTTGCATCGGCGGCTGGCTTTGCATCGGCGGCTGGCTTTGCATCGGCGGCTGGCTTTGCATCGGCGGCTGGCTTTGCATCGGCGGCTGGCTTTGCATCGGCGGCTGGCTTTGCATCGGCGGCTGGCTTTGCATCGGCGGCTGGCTTTGCATCGGCGGCTGGCTTTGCATCGGCGGCTGGCTTTGCATCGGCGGCTGGCTTTGCATCGGCGGCTGGCTTTGCATCGGCGGCTGGCTTTGCATCGGCGGCTGGCTTTGCATCGGCGGCTGGCTTTGCATCGGCGGCTGGCTTTGCATCGGCGGCTGGCTTTGCATCGGCGGCTGGCTTTGCATCGGCGGCTGGCTTTGCATCGGCGGCTGGCTTTGCATCGGCGGCTGGCTTTGCATCGGCGGCTGGCTTTGCATCGGCGGCTGGCTTTGCATCGGCGGCTGGCTTTGCATCGGCGGCTGGCTTTGCATCGGCGGCTGGCTTTGCATCGGCGGCTGGCTTTGCATCGGCGGCTGGCTTTGCATCGGCGGCTGGCTTTGCATCGGCGGCTGGCTTTGCATCGGCGGCTGGCTTTGCATCGGCGGCTGGCTTTGCATCGGCGGCTGGCTTTGCATCGGCGGCTGGCTTTGCATCGGCGGCTGGCTTTGCATCGGCGGCTGGCTTTGCATCGGCGGCTGGCTTTGCATCGGCGGCTGGCTTTGCATCGGCGGCTGGCTTTGCATCGGCGGCTGGCTTTGCATCGGCGGCTGGCTTTGCATCGGCGGCTGGCTTTGCATCGGCGGCTGGCTTTGCATCGGCGGCTGGCTTTGCATCGGCGGCTGGCTTTGCATCGGCGGCTGGCTTTGCATCGGCGGCTGGCTTTGCATCGGCGGCTGGCTTTGCATCGGCGGCTGGCTTTGCATCGGCGGCTGGCTTTGCATCGGCGGCTGGCTTTGCATCGGCGGCTGGCTTTGCATCGGCGGCTGGCTTTGCATCGGCGGCTGGCTTTGCATCGGCGGCTGGCTTTGCATCGGCGGCTGGCTTTGCATCGGCGGCTGGCTTTGCATCGGCGGCTGGCTTTGCATCGGCGGCTGGCTTTGCATCGGCGGCTGGCTTTGCATCGGCGGCTGGCTTTGCATCGGCGGCTGGCTTTGCATCGGCGGCTGGCTTTGCATCGGCGGCTGGCTTTGCATCGGCGGCTGGCTTTGCATCGGCGGCTGGCTTTGCATCGGCGGCTGGCTTTGCATCGGCGGCTGGCTTTGCATCGGCGGCTGGCTTTGCATCGGCGGCTGGCTTTGCATCGGCGGCTGGCTTTGCATCGGCGGCTGGCTTTGCATCGGCGGCTGGCTTTGCATCGGCGGCTGGCTTTGCATCGGCGGCTGGCTTTGCATCGGCGGCTGGCTTTGCATCGGCGGCTGGCTTTGCATCGGCGGCTGGCTTTGCATCGGCGGCTGGCTTTGCATCGGCGGCTGGCTTTGCATCGGCGGCTGGCTTTGCATCGGCGGCTGGCTTTGCATCGGCGGCTGGCTTTGCATCGGCGGCTGGCTTTGCATCGGCGGCTGGCTTTGCATCGGCGGCTGGCTTTGCATCGGCGGCTGGCTTTGCATCGGCGGCTGGCTTTGCATCGGCGGCTGGCTTTGCATCGGCGGCTGGCTTTGCATCGGCGGCTGGCTTTGCATCGGCGGCTGGCTTTGCATCGGCGGCTGGCTTTGCATCGGCGGCTGGCTTTGCATCGGCGGCTGGCTTTGCATCGGCGGCTGGCTTTGCATCGGCGGCTGGCTTTGCATCGGCGGCTGGCTTTGCATCGGCGGCTGGCTTTGCATCGGCGGCTGGCTTTGCATCGGCGGCTGGCTTTGCATCGGCGGCTGGCTTTGCATCGGCGGCTGGCTTTGCATCGGCGGCTGGCTTTGCATCGGCGGCTGGCTTTGCATCGGCGGCTGGCTTTGCATCGGCGGCTGGCTTTGCATCGGCGGCTGGCTTTGCATCGGCGGCTGGCTTTGCATCGGCGGCTGGCTTTGCATCGGCGGCTGGCTTTGCATCGGCGGCTGGCTTTGCATCGGCGGCTGGCTTTGCATCGGCGGCTGGCTTTGCATCGGCGGCTGGCTTTGCATCGGCGGCTGGCTTTGCATCGGCGGCTGGCTTTGCATCGGCGGCTGGCTTTGCATCGGCGGCTGGCTTTGCATCGGCGGCTGGCTTTGCATCGGCGGCTGGCTTTGCATCGGCGGCTGGCTTTGCATCGGCGGCTGGCTTTGCATCGGCGGCTGGCTTTGCATCGGCGGCTGGCTTTGCATCGGCGGCTGGCTTTGCATCGGCGGCTGGCTTTGCATCGGCGGCTGGCTTTGCATCGGCGGCTGGCTTTGCATCGGCGGCTGGCTTTGCATCGGCGGCTGGCTTTGCATCGGCGGCTGGCTTTGCATCGGCGGCTGGCTTTGCATCGGCGGCTGGCTTTGCATCGGCGGCTGGCTTTGCATCGGCGGCTGGCTTTGCATCGGCGGCTGGCTTTGCATCGGCGGCTGGCTTTGCATCGGCGGCTGGCTTTGCATCGGCGGCTGGCTTTGCATCGGCGGCTGGCTTTGCATCGGCGGCTGGCTTTGCATCGGCGGCTGGCTTTGCATCGGCGGCTGGCTTTGCATCGGCGGCTGGCTTTGCATCGGCGGCTGGCTTTGCATCGGCGGCTGGCTTTGCATCGGCGGCTGGCTTTGCATCGGCGGCTGGCTTTGCATCGGCGGCTGGCTTTGCATCGGCGGCTGGCTTTGCATCGGCGGCTGGCTTTGCATCGGCGGCTGGCTTTGCATCGGCGGCTGGCTTTGCATCGGCGGCTGGCTTTGCATCGGCGGCTGGCTTTGCATCGGCGGCTGGCTTTGCATCGGCGGCTGGCTTTGCATCGGCGGCTGGCTTTGCATCGGCGGCTGGCTTTGCATCGGCGGCTGGCTTTGCATCGGCGGCTGGCTTTGCATCGGCGGCTGGCTTTGCATCGGCGGCTGGCTTTGCATCGGCGGCTGGCTTTGCATCGGCGGCTGGCTTTGCATCGGCGGCTGGCTTTGCATCGGCGGCTGGCTTTGCATCGGCGGCTGGCTTTGCATCGGCGGCTGGCTTTGCATCGGCGGCTGGCTTTGCATCGGCGGCTGGCTTTGCATCGGCGGCTGGCTTTGCATCGGCGGCTGGCTTTGCATCGGCGGCTGGCTTTGCATCGGCGGCTGGCTTTGCATCGGCGGCTGGCTTTGCATCGGCGGCTGGCTTTGCATCGGCGGCTGGCTTTGCATCGGCGGCTGGCTTTGCATCGGCGGCTGGCTTTGCATCGGCGGCTGGCTTTGCATCGGCGGCTGGCTTTGCATCGGCGGCTGGCTTTGCATCGGCGGCTGGCTTTGCATCGGCGGCTGGCTTTGCATCGGCGGCTGGCTTTGCATCGGCGGCTGGCTTTGCATCGGCGGCTGGCTTTGCATCGGCGGCTGGCTTTGCATCGGCGGCTGGCTTTGCATCGGCGGCTGGCTTTGCATCGGCGGCTGGCTTTGCATCGGCGGCTGGCTTTGCATCGGCGGCTGGCTTTGCATCGGCGGCTGGCTTTGCATCGGCGGCTGGCTTTGCATCGGCGGCTGGCTTTGCATCGGCGGCTGGCTTTGCATCGGCGGCTGGCTTTGCATCGGCGGCTGGCTTTGCATCGGCGGCTGGCTTTGCATCGGCGGCTGGCTTTGCATCGGCGGCTGGCTTTGCATCGGCGGCTGGCTTTGCATCGGCGGCTGGCTTTGCATCGGCGGCTGGCTTTGCATCGGCGGCTGGCTTTGCATCGGCGGCTGGCTTTGCATCGGCGGCTGGCTTTGCATCGGCGGCTGGCTTTGCATCGGCGGCTGGCTTTGCATCGGCGGCTGGCTTTGCATCGGCGGCTGGCTTTGCATCGGCGGCTGGCTTTGCATCGGCGGCTGGCTTTGCATCGGCGGCTGGCTTTGCATCGGCGGCTGGCTTTGCATCGGCGGCTGGCTTTGCATCGGCGGCTGGCTTTGCATCGGCGGCTGGCTTTGCATCGGCGGCTGGCTTTGCATCGGCGGCTGGCTTTGCATCGGCGGCTGGCTTTGCATCGGCGGCTGGCTTTGCATCGGCGGCTGGCTTTGCATCGGCGGCTGGCTTTGCATCGGCGGCTGGCTTTGCATCGGCGGCTGGCTTTGCATCGGCGGCTGGCTTTGCATCGGCGGCTGGCTTTGCATCGGCGGCTGGCTTTGCATCGGCGGCTGGCTTTGCATCGGCGGCTGGCTTTGCATCGGCGGCTGGCTTTGCATCGGCGGCTGGCTTTGCATCGGCGGCTGGCTTTGCATCGGCGGCTGGCTTTGCATCGGCGGCTGGCTTTGCATCGGCGGCTGGCTTTGCATCGGCGGCTGGCTTTGCATCGGCGGCTGGCTTTGCATCGGCGGCTGGCTTTGCATCGGCGGCTGGCTTTGCATCGGCGGCTGGCTTTGCATCGGCGGCTGGCTTTGCATCGGCGGCTGGCTTTGCATCGGCGGCTGGCTTTGCATCGGCGGCTGGCTTTGCATCGGCGGCTGGCTTTGCATCGGCGGCTGGCTTTGCATCGGCGGCTGGCTTTGCATCGGCGGCTGGCTTTGCATCGGCGGCTGGCTTTGCATCGGCGGCTGGCTTTGCATCGGCGGCTGGCTTTGCATCGGCGGCTGGCTTTGCATCGGCGGCTGGCTTTGCATCGGCGGCTGGCTTTGCATCGGCGGCTGGCTTTGCATCGGCGGCTGGCTTTGCATCGGCGGCTGGCTTTGCATCGGCGGCTGGCTTTGCATCGGCGGCTGGCTTTGCATCGGCGGCTGGCTTTGCATCGGCGGCTGGCTTTGCATCGGCGGCTGGCTTTGCATCGGCGGCTGGCTTTGCATCGGCGGCTGGCTTTGCATCGGCGGCTGGCTTTGCATCGGCGGCTGGCTTTGCATCGGCGGCTGGCTTTGCATCGGCGGCTGGCTTTGCATCGGCGGCTGGCTTTGCATCGGCGGCTGGCTTTGCATCGGCGGCTGGCTTTGCATCGGCGGCTGGCTTTGCATCGGCGGCTGGCTTTGCATCGGCGGCTGGCTTTGCATCGGCGGCTGGCTTTGCATCGGCGGCTGGCTTTGCATCGGCGGCTGGCTTTGCATCGGCGGCTGGCTTTGCATCGGCGGCTGGCTTTGCATCGGCGGCTGGCTTTGCATCGGCGGCTGGCTTTGCATCGGCGGCTGGCTTTGCATCGGCGGCTGGCTTTGCATCGGCGGCTGGCTTTGCATCGGCGGCTGGCTTTGCATCGGCGGCTGGCTTTGCATCGGCGGCTGGCTTTGCATCGGCGGCTGGCTTTGCATCGGCGGCTGGCTTTGCATCGGCGGCTGGCTTTGCATCGGCGGCTGGCTTTGCATCGGCGGCTGGCTTTGCATCGGCGGCTGGCTTTGCATCGGCGGCTGGCTTTGCATCGGCGGCTGGCTTTGCATCGGCGGCTGGCTTTGCATCGGCGGCTGGCTTTGCATCGGCGGCTGGCTTTGCATCGGCGGCTGGCTTTGCATCGGCGGCTGGCTTTGCATCGGCGGCTGGCTTTGCATCGGCGGCTGGCTTTGCATCGGCGGCTGGCTTTGCATCGGCGGCTGGCTTTGCATCGGCGGCTGGCTTTGCATCGGCGGCTGGCTTTGCATCGGCGGCTGGCTTTGCATCGGCGGCTGGCTTTGCATCGGCGGCTGGCTTTGCATCGGCGGCTGGCTTTGCATCGGCGGCTGGCTTTGCATCGGCGGCTGGCTTTGCATCGGCGGCTGGCTTTGCATCGGCGGCTGGCTTTGCATCGGCGGCTGGCTTTGCATCGGCGGCTGGCTTTGCATCGGCGGCTGGCTTTGCATCGGCGGCTGGCTTTGCATCGGCGGCTGGCTTTGCATCGGCGGCTGGCTTTGCATCGGCGGCTGGCTTTGCATCGGCGGCTGGCTTTGCATCGGCGGCTGGCTTTGCATCGGCGGCTGGCTTTGCATCGGCGGCTGGCTTTGCATCGGCGGCTGGCTTTGCATCGGCGGCTGGCTTTGCATCGGCGGCTGGCTTTGCATCGGCGGCTGGCTTTGCATCGGCGGCTGGCTTTGCATCGGCGGCTGGCTTTGCATCGGCGGCTGGCTTTGCATCGGCGGCTGGCTTTGCATCGGCGGCTGGCTTTGCATCGGCGGCTGGCTTTGCATCGGCGGCTGGCTTTGCATCGGCGGCTGGCTTTGCATCGGCGGCTGGCTTTGCATCGGCGGCTGGCTTTGCATCGGCGGCTGGCTTTGCATCGGCGGCTGGCTTTGCATCGGCGGCTGGCTTTGCATCGGCGGCTGGCTTTGCATCGGCGGCTGGCTTTGCATCGGCGGCTGGCTTTGCATCGGCGGCTGGCTTTGCATCGGCGGCTGGCTTTGCATCGGCGGCTGGCTTTGCATCGGCGGCTGGCTTTGCATCGGCGGCTGGCTTTGCATCGGCGGCTGGCTTTGCATCGGCGGCTGGCTTTGCATCGGCGGCTGGCTTTGCATCGGCGGCTGGCTTTGCATCGGCGGCTGGCTTTGCATCGGCGGCTGGCTTTGCATCGGCGGCTGGCTTTGCATCGGCGGCTGGCTTTGCATCGGCGGCTGGCTTTGCATCGGCGGCTGGCTTTGCATCGGCGGCTGGCTTTGCATCGGCGGCTGGCTTTGCATCGGCGGCTGGCTTTGCATCGGCGGCTGGCTTTGCATCGGCGGCTGGCTTTGCATCGGCGGCTGGCTTTGCATCGGCGGCTGGCTTTGCATCGGCGGCTGGCTTTGCATCGGCGGCTGGCTTTGCATCGGCGGCTGGCTTTGCATCGGCGGCTGGCTTTGCATCGGCGGCTGGCTTTGCATCGGCGGCTGGCTTTGCATCGGCGGCTGGCTTTGCATCGGCGGCTGGCTTTGCATCGGCGGCTGGCTTTGCATCGGCGGCTGGCTTTGCATCGGCGGCTGGCTTTGCATCGGCGGCTGGCTTTGCATCGGCGGCTGGCTTTGCATCGGCGGCTGGCTTTGCATCGGCGGCTGGCTTTGCATCGGCGGCTGGCTTTGCATCGGCGGCTGGCTTTGCATCGGCGGCTGGCTTTGCATCGGCGGCTGGCTTTGCATCGGCGGCTGGCTTTGCATCGGCGGCTGGCTTTGCATCGGCGGCTGGCTTTGCATCGGCGGCTGGCTTTGCATCGGCGGCTGGCTTTGCATCGGCGGCTGGCTTTGCATCGGCGGCTGGCTTTGCATCGGCGGCTGGCTTTGCATCGGCGGCTGGCTTTGCATCGGCGGCTGGCTTTGCATCGGCGGCTGGCTTTGCATCGGCGGCTGGCTTTGCATCGGCGGCTGGCTTTGCATCGGCGGCTGGCTTTGCATCGGCGGCTGGCTTTGCATCGGCGGCTGGCTTTGCATCGGCGGCTGGCTTTGCATCGGCGGCTGGCTTTGCATCGGCGGCTGGCTTTGCATCGGCGGCTGGCTTTGCATCGGCGGCTGGCTTTGCATCGGCGGCTGGCTTTGCATCGGCGGCTGGCTTTGCATCGGCGGCTGGCTTTGCATCGGCGGCTGGCTTTGCATCGGCGGCTGGCTTTGCATCGGCGGCTGGCTTTGCATCGGCGGCTGGCTTTGCATCGGCGGCTGGCTTTGCATCGGCGGCTGGCTTTGCATCGGCGGCTGGCTTTGCATCGGCGGCTGGCTTTGCATCGGCGGCTGGCTTTGCATCGGCGGCTGGCTTTGCATCGGCGGCTGGCTTTGCATCGGCGGCTGGCTTTGCATCGGCGGCTGGCTTTGCATCGGCGGCTGGCTTTGCATCGGCGGCTGGCTTTGCATCGGCGGCTGGCTTTGCATCGGCGGCTGGCTTTGCATCGGCGGCTGGCTTTGCATCGGCGGCTGGCTTTGCATCGGCGGCTGGCTTTGCATCGGCGGCTGGCTTTGCATCGGCGGCTGGCTTTGCATCGGCGGCTGGCTTTGCATCGGCGGCTGGCTTTGCATCGGCGGCTGGCTTTGCATCGGCGGCTGGCTTTGCATCGGCGGCTGGCTTTGCATCGGCGGCTGGCTTTGCATCGGCGGCTGGCTTTGCATCGGCGGCTGGCTTTGCATCGGCGGCTGGCTTTGCATCGGCGGCTGGCTTTGCATCGGCGGCTGGCTTTGCATCGGCGGCTGGCTTTGCATCGGCGGCTGGCTTTGCATCGGCGGCTGGCTTTGCATCGGCGGCTGGCTTTGCATCGGCGGCTGGCTTTGCATCGGCGGCTGGCTTTGCATCGGCGGCTGGCTTTGCATCGGCGGCTGGCTTTGCATCGGCGGCTGGCTTTGCATCGGCGGCTGGCTTTGCATCGGCGGCTGGCTTTGCATCGGCGGCTGGCTTTGCATCGGCGGCTGGCTTTGCATCGGCGGCTGGCTTTGCATCGGCGGCTGGCTTTGCATCGGCGGCTGGCTTTGCATCGGCGGCTGGCTTTGCATCGGCGGCTGGCTTTGCATCGGCGGCTGGCTTTGCATCGGCGGCTGGCTTTGCATCGGCGGCTGGCTTTGCATCGGCGGCTGGCTTTGCATCGGCGGCTGGCTTTGCATCGGCGGCTGGCTTTGCATCGGCGGCTGGCTTTGCATCGGCGGCTGGCTTTGCATCGGCGGCTGGCTTTGCATCGGCGGCTGGCTTTGCATCGGCGGCTGGCTTTGCATCGGCGGCTGGCTTTGCATCGGCGGCTGGCTTTGCATCGGCGGCTGGCTTTGCATCGGCGGCTGGCTTTGCATCGGCGGCTGGCTTTGCATCGGCGGCTGGCTTTGCATCGGCGGCTGGCTTTGCATCGGCGGCTGGCTTTGCATCGGCGGCTGGCTTTGCATCGGCGGCTGGCTTTGCATCGGCGGCTGGCTTTGCATCGGCGGCTGGCTTTGCATCGGCGGCTGGCTTTGCATCGGCGGCTGGCTTTGCATCGGCGGCTGGCTTTGCATCGGCGGCTGGCTTTGCATCGGCGGCTGGCTTTGCATCGGCGGCTGGCTTTGCATCGGCGGCTGGCTTTGCATCGGCGGCTGGCTTTGCATCGGCGGCTGGCTTTGCATCGGCGGCTGGCTTTGCATCGGCGGCTGGCTTTGCATCGGCGGCTGGCTTTGCATCGGCGGCTGGCTTTGCATCGGCGGCTGGCTTTGCATCGGCGGCTGGCTTTGCATCGGCGGCTGGCTTTGCATCGGCGGCTGGCTTTGCATCGGCGGCTGGCTTTGCATCGGCGGCTGGCTTTGCATCGGCGGCTGGCTTTGCATCGGCGGCTGGCTTTGCATCGGCGGCTGGCTTTGCATCGGCGGCTGGCTTTGCATCGGCGGCTGGCTTTGCATCGGCGGCTGGCTTTGCATCGGCGGCTGGCTTTGCATCGGCGGCTGGCTTTGCATCGGCGGCTGGCTTTGCATCGGCGGCTGGCTTTGCATCGGCGGCTGGCTTTGCATCGGCGGCTGGCTTTGCATCGGCGGCTGGCTTTGCATCGGCGGCTGGCTTTGCATCGGCGGCTGGCTTTGCATCGGCGGCTGGCTTTGCATCGGCGGCTGGCTTTGCATCGGCGGCTGGCTTTGCATCGGCGGCTGGCTTTGCATCGGCGGCTGGCTTTGCATCGGCGGCTGGCTTTGCATCGGCGGCTGGCTTTGCATCGGCGGCTGGCTTTGCATCGGCGGCTGGCTTTGCATCGGCGGCTGGCTTTGCATCGGCGGCTGGCTTTGCATCGGCGGCTGGCTTTGCATCGGCGGCTGGCTTTGCATCGGCGGCTGGCTTTGCATCGGCGGCTGGCTTTGCATCGGCGGCTGGCTTTGCATCGGCGGCTGGCTTTGCATCGGCGGCTGGCTTTGCATCGGCGGCTGGCTTTGCATCGGCGGCTGGCTTTGCATCGGCGGCTGGCTTTGCATCGGCGGCTGGCTTTGCATCGGCGGCTGGCTTTGCATCGGCGGCTGGCTTTGCATCGGCGGCTGGCTTTGCATCGGCGGCTGGCTTTGCATCGGCGGCTGGCTTTGCATCGGCGGCTGGCTTTGCATCGGCGGCTGGCTTTGCATCGGCGGCTGGCTTTGCATCGGCGGCTGGCTTTGCATCGGCGGCTGGCTTTGCATCGGCGGCTGGCTTTGCATCGGCGGCTGGCTTTGCATCGGCGGCTGGCTTTGCATCGGCGGCTGGCTTTGCATCGGCGGCTGGCTTTGCATCGGCGGCTGGCTTTGCATCGGCGGCTGGCTTTGCATCGGCGGCTGGCTTTGCATCGGCGGCTGGCTTTGCATCGGCGGCTGGCTTTGCATCGGCGGCTGGCTTTGCATCGGCGGCTGGCTTTGCATCGGCGGCTGGCTTTGCATCGGCGGCTGGCTTTGCATCGGCGGCTGGCTTTGCATCGGCGGCTGGCTTTGCATCGGCGGCTGGCTTTGCATCGGCGGCTGGCTTTGCATCGGCGGCTGGCTTTGCATCGGCGGCTGGCTTTGCATCGGCGGCTGGCTTTGCATCGGCGGCTGGCTTTGCATCGGCGGCTGGCTTTGCATCGGCGGCTGGCTTTGCATCGGCGGCTGGCTTTGCATCGGCGGCTGGCTTTGCATCGGCGGCTGGCTTTGCATCGGCGGCTGGCTTTGCATCGGCGGCTGGCTTTGCATCGGCGGCTGGCTTTGCATCGGCGGCTGGCTTTGCATCGGCGGCTGGCTTTGCATCGGCGGCTGGCTTTGCATCGGCGGCTGGCTTTGCATCGGCGGCTGGCTTTGCATCGGCGGCTGGCTTTGCATCGGCGGCTGGCTTTGCATCGGCGGCTGGCTTTGCATCGGCGGCTGGCTTTGCATCGGCGGCTGGCTTTGCATCGGCGGCTGGCTTTGCATCGGCGGCTGGCTTTGCATCGGCGGCTGGCTTTGCATCGGCGGCTGGCTTTGCATCGGCGGCTGGCTTTGCATCGGCGGCTGGCTTTGCATCGGCGGCTGGCTTTGCATCGGCGGCTGGCTTTGCATCGGCGGCTGGCTTTGCATCGGCGGCTGGCTTTGCATCGGCGGCTGGCTTTGCATCGGCGGCTGGCTTTGCATCGGCGGCTGGCTTTGCATCGGCGGCTGGCTTTGCATCGGCGGCTGGCTTTGCATCGGCGGCTGGCTTTGCATCGGCGGCTGGCTTTGCATCGGCGGCTGGCTTTGCATCGGCGGCTGGCTTTGCATCGGCGGCTGGCTTTGCATCGGCGGCTGGCTTTGCATCGGCGGCTGGCTTTGCATCGGCGGCTGGCTTTGCATCGGCGGCTGGCTTTGCATCGGCGGCTGGCTTTGCATCGGCGGCTGGCTTTGCATCGGCGGCTGGCTTTGCATCGGCGGCTGGCTTTGCATCGGCGGCTGGCTTTGCATCGGCGGCTGGCTTTGCATCGGCGGCTGGCTTTGCATCGGCGGCTGGCTTTGCATCGGCGGCTGGCTTTGCATCGGCGGCTGGCTTTGCATCGGCGGCTGGCTTTGCATCGGCGGCTGGCTTTGCATCGGCGGCTGGCTTTGCATCGGCGGCTGGCTTTGCATCGGCGGCTGGCTTTGCATCGGCGGCTGGCTTTGCATCGGCGGCTGGCTTTGCATCGGCGGCTGGCTTTGCATCGGCGGCTGGCTTTGCATCGGCGGCTGGCTTTGCATCGGCGGCTGGCTTTGCATCGGCGGCTGGCTTTGCATCGGCGGCTGGCTTTGCATCGGCGGCTGGCTTTGCATCGGCGGCTGGCTTTGCATCGGCGGCTGGCTTTGCATCGGCGGCTGGCTTTGCATCGGCGGCTGGCTTTGCATCGGCGGCTGGCTTTGCATCGGCGGCTGGCTTTGCATCGGCGGCTGGCTTTGCATCGGCGGCTGGCTTTGCATCGGCGGCTGGCTTTGCATCGGCGGCTGGCTTTGCATCGGCGGCTGGCTTTGCATCGGCGGCTGGCTTTGCATCGGCGGCTGGCTTTGCATCGGCGGCTGGCTTTGCATCGGCGGCTGGCTTTGCATCGGCGGCTGGCTTTGCATCGGCGGCTGGCTTTGCATCGGCTTCCATCCTGCCCAAAGCTGCAGCTGCTTTGCCAAGTGGAGGGGCAGCGGATTCCTTGGAAGAGAAGAGGATGTTGTGGAGAGAAGTTTGGGGCTGGTTGTCTGGAACGATTCCGGCAGCTGGCTGTGTACTTGAGACCTAGTGCAGGTTGCCAATGCGCAGGGTTGTGGGTGTGGGAGCTGCCCACTTGAGCATGCTGTGCAGGGGAGCTGCTGTGTTTCCTGTGTGAGTGAGTGAGTGGTGTGTGTGCAGGTGTTGAGTGGAGAGCTGGAGGTGCCTTTTGTTTGGAGGAGCAAGTAGGGCTGGGTGTTTAGTGTCTGTAAAGCAGGAAAGAAGGAAGGAGGGTGGTAGGTGTGAGCATGGAGCAGTGGGATGGTCTGGCAGAGAGGTGTTGCCTGGGAGAGCAGAAATGAGTCCTTCTTTCGCAGGACTGCCTTTTGGTGCTTTGGGGGACGCGCCTGCCCCTTCCTGGGATGTGCTTCTCTCTTGGAAGGTTCCCTTTTGTGCTCTGCATGGACCCTGACTCTTTGTGCCAGAGGGGGTTACCTGCTTTGGCCAAAGCCCTTGGGAGATGGTCCCGCACCCTTCTTTGGTGCTGTCCGGCAGCTTTTCCCTGGGGCTTGGCCACTTCTGGTCAGCGTTTGCCAAGGGAGGACTGCTCTGAAGAAGTTGGGGATATCTCGGAGGGTGGGGGCATGTGCCTCAGCTCTGCTTTTGAGGGCCAGGAGGGGCAGCACGCAGAGATGCAGTTTGTGCTGATGGCAAGTGTTCCTTAGTAAAAGGCCTCAGCTTGCTGGGACCCAAAGCCTGAGAGTGCTGTGGCAGAGCGCGTGGGCCCTCGGTTGTGCCCTGCCTCTCTTTGGTGGCAATGGCTTTGCTGTGTTGGTCGCTTCTGGGGGCGTTCTGTGCTTTGTCATACGCAGCGGTGGCCAAGAGGTGTCTGCAGGGCACAGGATAATGGCAAGAGGGAAAGGTGCTCAGCAGAGCCAGGACTGCTGCAGCTTCCTGGTGTTGATGCAGTTTTGCAGAGTTGGAGCCCTCTGCAATCTCTGCAGTGAGAGGCAATTTATAATGCTGTGTGCCAAAGGTACCCTGAAAAGCCTCAGCTGTTTGAGCCCTGGGCAATCCTCTAGGCATGACAAGAGGCTTGCGGTTTCTCTTTTTTGGCAGTCCCCTCCTTGCTCTCGGGTCTTTGGAGGTGCAGCCTGGAGTCCTTGCAGCCTCAGTGGTGTGCTGCAGGAATTGCCCAGGCTGGAGTGCAAGCTGTATTGCAGGCCCTTGACAAGGAGTGTTTTTGCTGCTGCTGCTGGGCCAGCTCTGTGGAGGCAGTGTATTTCCCTTCAGTTTTGGGCAGGGTCATGACAGGGTTCAACTGGTGGAAAGTTACAAGCAGCAAAGCATATGGGAAAGGAGAAGCAAGGAGCGAGGTACAAGGAGTTACAGGTAGCAAAGCGTATGGGAAAGGAGAAGCAAGGAGCGAGGTACGAGGAGTTACAGGTAGCAAAGCGTATGGGAAAGGAGAAGCAAGGAGCGAGGTACAAGGAGTTACAGGTAGCAAAGCGTATGGGAAAGGAGAAGCAAAGAGCGAGGTACAAGGAGTTACAGGTAGCAAAGCGTATGGGAAAGGAGAAGCAAGGAGCGAGGTACAAGGCATGGTCACGTGTGCGTGATCGGTGTGATGACTGGCTACCTGTGACGTGATCAGCATGATGACTGGCTTAGCAGAGTGTATCTGTAAAACCGCTGAAGCAGCTAACTTAGTATAAATATGCTCAGAAACAAACAATAAATGTCTCAAGATGCACCCCCTCTTGAGTCCGTGCCTTCATTCGCTACAAACGGCGTCCGAACAGGGACCCAGCTTGACGTAAGAAGGTGACGTCGATCCGGTAGCAAAACCTGACTGAACCAGGACTCCAAGACTGAACCGGGACTCCAAGCCTTACAAGGAGTGCGCACCCATCACCTCAACGAAGGTGAGCAGTCAGGAATCATGGGGGGAAGGTTATCCCTAGAACAGAAACCAAGTCTCCATGCGTTGAGACGGCTTCTGGACAGGCACAGTCGGGACATTTCAGAGGTAAAGTTACTAACACTCCTGGACTGGATTATGAGAAATGTACCTGACTTCCCTGCTAATGGGACATTTCAATTCGATGAATGGGCGAAAGTAGGTCAGAGACTATACGAGGAAGTGGGGACTGGAGATGTCGCGGTTTGTAAGCATTTGGCTACATGGGGGAACTGTTACCAGCTCGGACAAGGAGGAGTCTCAACAGGAGGCTCAGACAAACATACCCAAGGACACCGGTGCAGCTGGGACTGATACATCCTGAGAAAGTACAGCTAAACCAGCAGAAGCCAGTTGGAGGCAAGATTAGGACTGAAACAGTTTTCCTCAAACAAGGAAGCAGGCCAAGTTGAGGCCATGTATGGAAAAGTAGAGCAGAGTTCATGGCAAGACGCTGAGTGACACCTCTTCTGACACCACCAGAGACCCCCACAGAAGACCCCCAGAGACTCAGACCGCATGCATAATGATTATGTAAATGTAGTAATTAGTTCTAGGAAATAGAATGAATATGTATAATCGTTCCTGGAAATTTAATGCATATGCATAGGATAGAGCAATATAAACTTTGGATGATGTGAGACACGGTGTGCACATTGGGTGGAGCTATCCCCCATGTACCTGGCGCCATAATAAAGAGAATGCCTGCTTCTTAATGCTACATTGGTGTTAAGGAGTTTTTCTCCCGATTTCAGTGATAGTTTTGGCACCCCAGATGGGACTCTGCTTCTGAACCTCGTCGGATCCGTGGGATCGCAGGACCTCCAGCCGGCACCGAGGGATTCTCAGGGAGAACCTCCGATACCTGAACCGAAGAGCTCTGAACAAGACCCCTGGGAAAGGTAAAGGCATTCCTTTCTTGAAAAGGTCGGGTTAGAGTCCCGCATTGCTCGATTTGTGTGGCAATTTGATATTTGGAGCGTTATTGGACTTTGTTTTGTGGATTTTGTGATTATGGGTAACCAAGCGTCGAAAGAGGGGGGGGATTTGGAAGAATTCACCCCGGGATGTATTTTAAAGCATTGGAGAGAGGCGGCAGGTCCGCCGGGAGGTACACTTACCAAGAGAACAATTAATTGAATGCTGTAATCATTGTAATCATGTATAGTTTAGAAGATCAGGAAAAATGGCCTAAGAATGGAAGTGTGAACTACAATACCATATAACAATTAATGTTGTTTTGCTGGAGGGAGGGAAAATGGGATGAAGTAATGTATGTAGATTTGTTTTTTGCATTAAGAGACCACCCTGAGTGGCAGAAAGATTGTGGGATGATTCCAAAGGATCCAAAGATACTAGCACTAGAGAAGGAGAGAAAGGGTCAAAAGTTGAAAAGGTGTTGTTCTGCTTGTAGTATCAGAAAGAGGTGTTTAAAGTGTAAATGGGAGGAGGAGGAGGACTTGGAGCTGTTGGTCGCCCCCCCCCCCCCCCGACAGAAGTGTGTGGGGGATGTCGAGGATGTTGTTGGGGAGGCTGAAGAGGCAGAAGGATTTAGCCTGATTGCAGGGAGAACAAGAGGATGCCAAGGGGAAGTGGGGGAGGTTTTACAGGCTGCCCTTCAGCAGGCGGTTGGAAATACCGGACCTGTAACAGTTCAAGTGCCTTTCTGTATAATGGAGTTAAGGTCCTGGAAGGAAATAGCAGGAAACTATAGAGAAGATCCGGGGAAAGTGGCAGAAGTGTTTTAAACTCTAATTAGGACTCAGGATCCAGATTGGAATGATTTACAGGTAATATTAGACACTCTGCTAGATGATACTGAAAAGAAGATGGTATTAAACACTGCTTGGAAGCAAGTGGAAGGAGCACTTGCTGGTGGGGATTTGCAGGGGATGCTAGATCAGAATTTTCCTGCTGCAGAGCCAGGGTGGGATCCTAACCTGCCAGGACCCCGGGGACTTCTAATAAGATATCAGAAGTAGATATTGTATGGTGTGAAACATGGTATGCCAAAAGCAGTTAATTGGTCCAAAATGTATGAGGTCAGACAAGAACCGAGTGAATCCCCACCTGCTTTTATGGAACGATTAAAAGTTACTGCCAGGAAATCTGCCAGCCTGGATCCTGAGAAACCAGAGGAAGCCCAGCAGTTAGCTTCAACTTTTATGGGACAATTGGCGCCAGACATAAGAAGGAAACTTCAAGAATTAGAGGGGGCAGATTGGAGAGATCTGGGGAAAATGTTAGAAGTGGCCTGGATAGCTTTTAATAGGATGCAGTACTACCAGTTGTATGGGCTAGCGGAATTCCAGGTTGGTCTAAATTGGTGAAACCAGTGAAGGTTGTTCTAAAATCTGGAGCTAAACCAGTAAGAGAAAAACAGTATCCTATTAAGTGGGAGGTCCATGTACCTTTGGGCTTCTGACGTTGTTCCATCCCGAAAAGTTGTTAATTGATGGAACTGCCCGTGTTCGGACACAACGGTCCACCCACAGCTTTACATCAGACTGTAATAGCGACATAGAATTGTGGGACCCAACTAAGCGTGTCTTGAGTAGTATTTTCGCAGGAGTAGGAACTGCTCCCGCTTTATCACAACTTCACAAATTAGGATGCTGGCTTGCAGAGGAAGCAAATGCTACTAGTACTGCTTTGAACGCCCTATTAACAGACGTAGATTCAGTTAGACATGCCACCTTGCAGAATGGGGCTGCGATCGATTTTTTGCTATTGGCCCAAGGCCATGGCTGTCAGGATTTTGAGGGAATGTGTTGTATGAATCTGAGTGATCATTCTGAGTCAATACATACGAGCATTGCAAGATTGAAGGCGTTAACAAAACAATTGCAAGAAGACGATGGGAAAAACGTATGGGGAATGTTTGGTTGAATATGCTTGCTGTAGGACCTTGGTTAAAACACATCCTGATTCTAGGACTTATAGTTTTTGTATTTGTTGCAATACTAATGTGTGTGCCATGCTTATTGAATTGTGTACAAAGAATGATTGACAGGAGCATGAAGCAAGTCATGACCCTGCAAGTTCATACCGCCTTAGCCTTTCAATTATTAAAGGAAGGGGGAGATGTGGAGGGTCATGACAGGGTTAAACTGGTGGAAAGTTACAAGCAGTAAAGTGTGTGGGAAAGGCGTTGCAAGCAGCGAGGTACAAGGCGTTGCAAGCAGCGAGGTACAAGGCATGATTGTGCATGCGCGCGTGAGCGGTGTAATGACTGGCTACCTGTGACAATCTGCATGATAATTGGCTTAGCAAAGTGTATCTGTAAAACTGCTGAAGCAGCTAACTTTTTAGTATAAATATGCTCAGAAACAAATAAATGTCTCAAGACGCACCACCCCTTGAGTCTGTGTCTTCATTTGCTACAATCCCTGCACACTCCAACGACATCCCTGTACTGCTCCCCAGTGGCCTGTGCCTGCTTCCACCTTCCGGCCACTTCCTTCTTGTGGAGGAGTTTTGCCAGGAGCTCCTTGCTCATCCCTGCAGCTCTCCTGCCCCCTTTGCTCGACTTCCAGCTCAAGAGCAGTGCATCCCAATGAGCAGGGAGGAAGTCATCCTTGACTATTAACCAGCTCTCTTGGACCCCTCTTCCTCCTAGGGCCCCATCCCCCAAGGGATTCTTCCAGCAAGGTCCCTGAAGAGGCCAAAGTTTGCCCTGCCCAAGTCCAGGCTTGTGCTCCTACTTTTTGCCCTGCTTCCTCCTCACAGGAGCCTCAGCTCCACCATCTCATGGTCTCTGCAGCCAAGGCAGCCCCCAGCCTTCCCATCTCCAGCCAGCCCTTCCTTGTTTGGTGGTACAGAGGCCAGCAGCACACCTCTCCTCCTTGGCTCCTCCATCACCTGTGTCAGAAAGTTATCCTATCAGTGCTCTGCAGGAACCTCCTGGATTGCTTGTGCCTTGCTGTGTTGTTCCTCCAGCAGATACCAGGGTGGTTCAAGTCCCCCATGAGAACCAGGGCCTGGGACTGTGAGGCTACCTCCAGCTGTCTGTACAAGGCCTCATCTACTTCCTCTTCCCAATCAGGTGGCCTGTAGCAAACACCCACAACAGTGTCACCCATGTTAGTCTGCCCTTTAGTCCTCACCCAGAAGCTCTCAACACACTCAGCATCCACCCCTAGGCACAGCTCCATCCCTTCCAGTTGCTCTCTCACATAGAGGGCCTAGCTGTGTTGTCTTTACAGCAGATATCGGGGTGGTTGAAGTCCCCCATGAGAACCAGGGCCTGCGATCGTGAGGCTACTTCCAGTTGTCTGTACAAGGCCTCATCGACTTCCTCTTCCTGATCAGGTGGCCTGTAGTAAGCACCCACAACAGTGTCACCCGTGCTAGCCTGCCCTTTAATCCTCACCCATAAGCTCTCGACTCACTCTTCATCCACCCCTAGGCACAGCTCGATACATTCCAGTTGCTCTCTCACATAAAGAGCAACTCCACCACCTCACTTTCCTGGCCTGTCTTTCCTAAAAAGTACGTAGCCATCCTTGGCAGCATTCCAGTCATGTGAGCTATCCCACCATGTCTCTGTAATGGCAATGAGATCACGGCCCTGCGACTGCACACAGATCTCTGGTTCTTCCTGTTTCTTCCTCATGCTGTGTGCATTGGTGCACAGGCATTTCAGAGAGGTGATTGAGCATGCAGGTTTCCCAGGAGGGATGCAAGAGGATCCTCCATAGCCACATCCCATGTGCACTTCCCTGGCTGCGTTCCCCTGCTGGAAGCGTCCTGACTTCAGCTGTCTTTTGCCAACTACCCTGGCACTATAACTCTCCCCTTCCCCTGTCTTTCCTAGTTTAAAGCCCTCCTTACCAGGTTGGTCAGCCTGTTGGCAAAGACACACATGCCCCTCTTAGTGAGGTGGATCCTATCTCTCGCCATCAGTTGTCAATCTTCAAACAGGGTCCCATGGTCGTAGAAACCAAAACCCTGTTGCCAACACCAGCGGCGCAGCCAGTCGTTAACTTGGAAAGTCCATCTCCTCCTCCTCTCATCCATCCCCCTCACTGGCAGGATTGAGGAGAAGATGGCCTGGGCTCCCAGACCCTTGACCACCATCCCCACAGCTCTGAAATCCTGCTTGATGGTCTCCAGTTTGCCCTTGGTGTCATTAGCGCCCACATGGAAGAGCAGCAGTGGGCAATAGTCCGAAGGGTGGACAAGCCTTGGCAGTCTTTCCATGACATCTCTCACATGAGCCCCTGGCAGGCAACAAACCTCCCTAGACATGAGGTCAGGTCGGCAGATAGATGCCTCCGTCCCCTGCAGCAGGGACCCCACAACAACCACCCGCTGCTTCTTCTGGGCGTTCCTGCAAGGCACAGGGTCTGTTGTCCCCGGTACTTCCCTGGCAGCCATGCCCATCTCCTCCTCATCCTGGAGGGCACTAAACCTGTTCTTCAGCTGCAAGTCTTCGGGAGGAGTAGGAGCCTTTCTCCTCCCACGAGCAGTGACCAGCTTCCAGCCGCCTTCTACAGTGTTATGATGTACCGTTTCACACGGCACAGAGCCCTCCAGCAACTCCACTGCAGTGGGGGGTTGGGACTCCCGAAGCTGCACAGTCTCCGAGAATACCCTGTCTATCTCTTGCTCATCTTCTCGGATGCTGTGCAGCCTACTGACCTCATTTTTACTTCTCATTCCATATAGTAAAAATAAACTATTTGAGCTCATGAAATAGTTAGATAAGAATATGCAGTGTCTGAATAGATGTCTGCCTGTGCAGGATCTTGTCTCCAACAGTGGCCAGTAGCAGGTGTTTGAGGAGGGAGTGCAAGAGTGGCATAAGGAGCAGGGGGATGCTGGGCATCCTCCAAAAGCTCTGCAGTCTGCACTCCAGGCTCTTACTGACGCAGAGCATCTTTTACACATCTTCCACAAGCTTGGCTAATTCATAATTTTCACACGTAATCTGGCTTGCTTGATTTTATGGACATGTCACCTCAGAAGAGATCTGCTGGCCATGGAATTGTGATTTATGATGAGTATGCTTTATCTTGGGGGGGACTGTGGTGGAAGCAGTTGAGAAAATCCGTAGATTATGGAAACTAACCAAACCGCTAAACTGCACAGGGAAGTGTCCGTAGCCACTTAAGTAGCTGTTGGTTGTAGTGTCCCCAAAGCTTACTGCAGCCTGCTTCTCTGAAAAATGGGAAAGAGACGCAAAAGTGACAGCTATGTGCAACTTAGTTTCCTTCTTTCACTAACATTGAAAGCAGCTCTACTGAAAGCTGGCCAGTTCGTGTTAGCAGAGGGTTTTGTCCAGCCTGATTTGAAATGGGTATTCTGTGTGGTGCCGTGGATCATATGTCTCTTTCTCTGTAGAAATAAATCTATTCTTGTTGGAGGTCTTGTGTGCTAGTTTGCTGACCTTGGGATATGCCTGTTGTCAGAAACTTTGAAATTACAAAGCTGCATCTTGAAACCCCAAAGTGAACCACAGTTTGGTGGAATTCAGCTCCCTTGCTTGGTTGTTGTAATTTTTCCTTTCCCATGTTGGCAGATTGTGTTGGGTAGAAAAGGAACTCTGAAATGTGGAGAGTAGTCCTCTGCATACGTGCACATCGCTTTCATGCTCAGGGGATGATCATGTTAGTTTATAACAGTTCACTGTCTTACCAGATATCTGAAAACTGAAGCCTTGGGCTTTTTTCATCTATTTACTGAGATATGTATTGGTATCATAAGTCTGAGTTGCCAGTTTTCTACAAATGCTCAAATTTATGGTTTTTAGAAGTACTGTATTGTGAAATGATAGTTCTGTTCCATGAAGTGTTTTGTCCTTCTCCTTGCTTTGTGAATAGCTGACAAAACTTGAAAAACAACAACAAAGAAAAGAGAAGACCAGAACCTAGGTACCCTCTGAATCAAGTAGAGAAAGAAATGCCCCCCGTAACAAGGATGACCCCAGCGCAAGCAGCGGAGCAGAAGGAGATGTGTCTTCAGAGAGAGAGCCTTAGCTAATCCAAAGCAGGCCTCAGGTATGGCTCTTCCAGCCCTCTGTAAAGCTGTGTCCTACTGCTTGGCAGTCTCTAACAGCACCTGGAGACTGCAGAGAGTTACCTTGAAAGTACTACAAGGTGAAATTCTCATAATCCTGTTAGCTCTGTGAAGCCTGCAGGGCTGCTGGCGGGAAACCTCCTCTTCTGTGTGCAGCGGGTACCTGGAGTTTGCTCTGAAGTAGCCAGCTCCAGAAGATTACTGCTTTTGATTTGAGAGTATTTAAAGCAGTATCCAGGGTTTCTTTAAGCTTCTTAGCAGGACTTTTTCTCCTTTTTGCATTTACAACCATTAGTAAGTTTTGAAGCACATGCTACAGTGGGGATGGGAAGGCCTTTGCTGACACTGACTCAAAAATTTGCTTTTGGGGATCCGGGGGGAGAGCTCCAGTAGTGCCCAGTCCAAGGGGAAAGTGGGGGAGAAGGTGTGTTGACTAAGGGCTGCTGTTACACAAATTTTGGAGGAGGCTGCAGTAACTTAGATAAGTGTCTCTAACATAATTCCACTAGCCCTCAAAACTCAGTGTGATTTAAACTCAAAATATGAAAAGCAGACATCATTCTACCTAATTTTAGATATTAAACTTTCCCCTTCTTGCTTTTAATAATCAGTGGAGAAGAAATTCCCTCTGGATGTACTCATCTCTCTACTGACTAGAGAGTGAACTGCAGGTTACTGTGCTCCTAGCATAGCACATCAATGCAAGATGCGTGAATCTGGGCAGAAAAGGATGATCATGTCAAAATTGGATTGTCATGTAATGCAACAACTGGAATCACGTGTGCTCCTGCTCTCTTATGCTTTGTGCTTCAGAGCAAGTAAGCCCTTCCTGTTTTAACTTTGGAGAAGAGTAGCCACATAGGGAAGGAGATGTTGTTAGAAAGTAAAGCAAAAAAGTACTACTTTTCAGCAGCTGTCAGCCTTGCTGCTGTGCTGCAGGAATACAAGATGTCATTTGTCCCGTCCCCTCCCCAGCTGCTGTTTATCGGTTGTGTGTTGGGATAAGAACATTTTAGCAGACAGGCGTTCATATGCCTTCTGGAATACTTTGATGAGTCTCATCTTTTCAATAGTGTTTGAAAAATCTGGTGACCTGAGGAATGTTATATACTGATAATTCAGCATTAATTTTCATGCTGTGACAATAAGTGAAGATACTTTTCTTTATGTAAGTTGAAGGAATCCTGTACTTTCTGTTCTGTTTGTAGTAATGTTCCTGTTTGTTTGCCTTCAACAGTTTCTTGTACAAAAGCTACACTGGATTCTTGAAGAGAGATCTAAAAGACATTCAGCTCAGCACCACTCTTCTAGGACTTTGGAAAAGAATGAAAAATGGGAAAGTGGAATGAAGACGATCGATAGAAACCGGTATCATTCTGTATTGAAACAACCAAAGCAATGTTATCAGATTCAGTTGTTAATGTGTAGCTTCAGTAGTAAAAAAGGACTTGTAACATTTGTGCGTGTGTATTTTCACAGGACTGCTGAATGAAGGATGACTGTAGACAGATTGTAGCAGAACAGTCTCTCTCAGTACATATGCTCCACTTCAGAAAGAAATCAGGGTTTTTCCTTAAAGTTAAACTTGAATTCTGAAAATTATTGAGCAAGCTTGTATTTGGATTCTTACAGTGTCCTGTGCCGCCTGTTTCCATGGCAGTGTGTATGTCTATGTATATTTTGGTATACTGTTCAGCTGCTATGTAACACCAAGTTAGGCAGTCCAGTCTTTCTGCATGGATTAAGATATTTAAAAAAAAAATGGCCGCCAGTCATTTATCATGTGAAACACATGTCTTGTAAACTTTTTTAAAACCAGGAAAGACTTTATTAAAGAAATGATGCTAACTGAGTGCTTCTATGTGTTTGCCTGTTGCACTGGGGAAGAGGCAGCAGTGTGCCTAACAAGGCAACTCATCCAGAGCAAAAAGAACAAGCCAAGAAACACCTCCTCAGGCAACTCCTCCACCTCTCTAATGTGACTATGTGATGGTGCGTGAATGTTGTGAGGGGCATGGCGATTTTGTGCCAATGTCTGCGTGGGCATGGTGTGGGTTTGGGAGGAGCGAGTGGAAGCAGAGAGGGGCAGTTCTCTTGAGGCTGCACTTGGCATGCCACTGCTATGGCAGGGGCCGAAGAGGACTTCTTGACAAGGCCTTGTTGGTGGGGGAGCCGTTTCAGAAGCTCTTGCATGCTGTGCCCATCTCTGCGTGCTGCAGAGTTGAGAGTTGTGTTCTCATTAGCGCCTCATGCCCCTTTGTGCGGTGGGCAGAGCGAGCGTGGGCTTTGTCCCTGCAGCATGGGGGCGGATGGATGGGGGAGCTGCTGCCCTTGGGCAGAAGTGTCCTGGTGCAGAGTCCCCACGTAGCCCTTTTTCTTCTGCCAAGCTGAGCCTGCCCCTTGCCACTGCCTTTGGGCAAAGAGACAGAAAAAGGAGGGTGGCAACAGGGCAACGTGGGGCCAGAGCACTAGCGTTGGGTGTGGTGGTGATTTGGGGCACTTTGGGGTTTTTCGTCACTTTGGCAAGGCAGCAGCTTCTTCCCGCTTTGCTTTGCATGGCAGCTGAGTGCCTGCCTTCTTCCTTGTGGGGTGTCCTTGCATTACAAAGCCTTTGGGAGAGCAACTCTCGAGTGCTGGAAAGGAGTGGAGAGGTGGGGCTGAGGTGGGAGCAGTGTCCGGGTTTGTGAGCGGGGCCATGTGCCTGCGCGCGGCCCTTGTGCCATGCTTGTTGGCGTGCCAGTGGCGGGGTGGGTGCGTCTGGGGCCGGGGCGCTTGTCCCTCTTGCCGGGGAGATGGTGCCTGTTGCCGAGGCCACTGTCAGCGTTGCGCGGGGCGGCAGCGTGTTCCGTGTTCTGGTCGGCGTGGAGGGAGGCTGCCCTGGCTGCAGGCTTGGTGTCCTGCTGGGCAGCCGGCGTGCTGGCGGGGGGCCCAGCACCGTCATCGGCCTGCGGTAGTGCGGGGGGCACTGAGCTGTCCCTGGGCTTTGGGGCAGAGGGAGCTGTGGGCATTTCCTCACGGCAACTTCTCTCCTCCTTTGCTTTGCTTTGTGTGGTGGCCGAGCGCGGCGCTGAGCACCTCCCGAGGACATGCCGGGTCCACGCGGCGCAGGCGAGCGCGCTGGCGTTGGCGTGTGGAGGGGGCCTGTGCTGTGGCAGACGTAAGCAGCCGCGTGGTGGGCCCCGGAGGGTTGGGGGTGATGGGGGGGGGTGGGAGAGACCCGAGGACCCTTTTGGGTGGTCCTGCCTGGTGCCTCGGGGCTCTCAAAGGAGTCCTGCACACTGGTGCCAGGAGGGTCCTGCGGGGCGGTCGGGGTGCGGGGGGCTTGTTTCTGGGGGATCTGTGGCCCAGTGGCAGCCGCTGATGGCCTCGCTCCTCCTTTTCCTTTGCCCGCTGGCCGAGTGTGGCTGCAAGCAGCTCCCGAGAACGTCCCGGGCATGTGTGGTGCCGTGCAGCGCAGAGGCGAGAACGGCAGCGTTGGTGTGCGGAGGGGGGCCTTCGCCGCAGCACAGGTACGTGGCCCCGTTGCTGGACACAGGGGGCAGGGGGTGCTGGGGAGTTTGGGGAGAGGTGGCAGGGCCCTTCTGGGTGCTCCCGCCTGGTGCCTTGGGCATCTCCACGGAGTGCCCCAGGGCAGCAAAAAGGGCATCCCCTGGGGCCGGGCACTTTGGGTGACGGGGGGCTTGTTTCTCGGGGGCTGGAGCCCATCAGCAGTCGCTGATGGTCTCCTTCCTGCTTTGCTTTGCATGCCGCACGAGCATGGCGGTGGCGCTCAGCTCCCGAGGGCATACCGGGGCCGTGCGGCTTGGTGGTGCGCAGGCGATGACAGCAGCCTTGGCGTGCGAAGGGGGCCTGTGCGGCATGTGAGGTCAGCGGCTGCGTGCCGGGCCAGTTGGGGGAGGCGTAGGTGTGCGGGAGGGCCAGGAGAGTCGCCAGGGCCCTTCTGGGTGCTCCCGCCTGGTGCCTTGGGCATCTCCATGGAGTGCCCCAGGGCAGCAAAAAGGGCATCCCCTGGGGCCGGGCACTTTGGGTGACAGGGGCTTGTTTCTTGGGGGGCTGGCACTGGCATCAGCCACTGATGGCCGCGCTCCTCCTTCTCCTTTGTCCGGCGGCCGAGCATGGTGCTGAGCAGCTCCCGATGGCGTTGAGGAGCTCCCGACGGTGTCCCCGGGCCGTGCGTCTTGGCGGTGGAGGCGAGCACGCTGGTGTCTGCTGCGGGCATTCCCACTGCTCAGGAGAAACAGGCGTCTTGTCACCTTGTTTCAAAGCAGGACACACTGTATTAAAGAAACGATGCTAGCTGAGTGCCTCTTTGTGTTTGCCTATTGCATTGGGGAAGAGGCAGCAGCGTGCCTAACAAGGCAACTCATCCAGAGCAAAAAGAACAAGCCAAGAAACACCTCCTCAGGCAACTCCTCCACCTCTCCTTTGGGACTTGGTGCATGCAGTGGCTTCTGCCTGCACCAGTTCCTTTCCCAACTCAGGCACTTGCTCGCACCTTTCTCTTGATGCTCTGCCAAAGGTGGGCTAGCCCCCACACAGGCACATGCTGCATTCCCTTTGGCAGCATGCTGGCAAAGCCAAAAACAGCCATGCCTCTTCTGAAATCATTCCACCCATTTTTGGCTTAAGACCACTGCGGGCTGCTTTGCCCACAGAAAACAGCCACAGCTGCTCTTTTCCCTACTCAGGAAATCACAGAGCATTTGCTGATGGCAAGGGCTGTGTTGGCACAGACCATTCTCCAGGTATGTCTTGCTCTTCTCCTTGGCACTAGCCCTCTGCTCTTGGCCACTGCCAAGTTTTTACCTCTTTGAGCAGCCCGTTCAGTCACTCTATCAATCCTGCCTCTTGAGGATGGTTGCGTCGCTCCCAGAGGCAGGGAACAGATGCAGCAGTGTCTGGGCTCTGCTTAGAACCTCTGCGAACCTTGCTGGAAGTTGTGGGGGCGTTGTGGGGACCCTCAGAGCAACTAGAAGGTGCTTGCTGCTGACAGGTAAGCAGAGCTAGGTAAGGACAGCTACAGCAGGCCTGAACTTCTCCTGGGAAGCTCTAGCCAGCTGTAGCTGCTGCTGCTGCTAAGGAGCTCTGTTGGTTGCCCTTGCTGAGGGCAAGAGAGGGAGGTGGGGCCTTTGCTCCAGCTGACCCTTGATTTGGGTGGGTCAAGCACCCTGTTAGTCAGGGCTAGGGAGAGGCCTAGAGAAGTGCCAGGCCCAGAGCCCCAGCTCCCTGGGGCAGTGGGGCTGAGGCAGCAGTTTGTGTGGCAGCTGGGTGCAAAGAAGGGGCCCTTGTCTCTGACCACAGTAGCATACACTTTCTCAGCTATGGTTATGACACACTGCAGCGTGCGTTCGCCAGGAGCTGTTGGAGTTGCTGCCTCTGCCATGGGGGAGGCTTCCACCCACCCAGACAGACCTGCTGACAGTGGATGCAGCCCTGCAGGTCTTGGGCTGCAGGGAGTGCCTGGGGCCTCTCTGTGAGCCTGGGGCTGGCAGTCATCTTTTCTGCAGAAGGTGTGCTGCTGTTGACGAGTGCTGTTGCCAGGTCAAGGAGCTATGGGAGGAAGCAGGCATGCTGCGTAGCATCTGAGAAGGTGAGCAAGAGATGGATAGGATCTTCTCAGAGACCCTACAGCTTCAAGAGTCTCATCCCCCCCCCCCCCCACCCCCACAGCAGTGGAGGTGCATGTGGGCTCTGTGCCGTGGCAATGCTAAGTCATAACTCCATAGAAGATGAAGGCTGGGAGCTGGTCACTCCTCAAGTGAGGAGAAAGGCTCTTGCTCCTCCTGAAGACTTGCAGCTGATGAACAGGTTCAGTGCCCTCCAAGCTGAGGAGGGGCTGGGCATGGCTTCAAGTGAAGCAACTGAGCTCATGGACCCTGTGCCATGCAGGAACCCCTGGAAGAAGTGGTGCGTGATTGTTGTGGGTGACTCCCTGCTGCAGGGCACAGAAGCACCCATCTGCTGACCTGACCTCTTGTCAGCAGAGGTTTGCTGCCTGCTGGGCACTCGAATCTGAGATGCCAAGCAAAGACTGCCGGGGCTTGTCCCACCCCTCCGACTATTGCCCCCTGCTGCTCTTCCATGTGGGCACCAACAATACTGCCAAGGGCAGCTTGGAAAGAGTGATGCTGCAAGTAAGCAACCGGCTGTGCTGCTGGTGTTGGCAACAGGGTTTTGGTTCCTATGACCTTAGGACTGTGTTTGAAGATCGACTATGGATTGGGAGAGGTGGGATCCACCTCACCTAATGGGGCACACGCTTCTTTGCCAACAGCCTGGCCAACCTGGTACGCAGGGCTTTAACTGGCAAAGATGGGGAAGGGGAGAATTGTAGAGACCATGCAGTCAGCAAAACAGGGCTCAAGCAGGGATACTGCCAGCAATTGCAGGCAGCTAAGGCAGGACCTCCAGGACAAGACTCTGGGGAATCCTCTTGCACCCCTCCTAGGAAATCAGCAAGTCACCCCTGCATATCCTGTGCCTCTGAGGCTTTAAAATCACAACTAGTTGTGGTTCCTTGCAGATGGGCTGCATTCAGTCTGGTGAGCTGCTGCTCTGCCACTAGCCGGGCAACTACCTTGCTGTCATGCTCTGGGTGTGACTCTGAGCTAGGCAGGTGGTTGGAGTCCCACATATTGCCATCCCAAGTTTCTGGATCCCAACCCACTTTTTGCACCGGTGCCCACAGCACCAGGGGATGGACATCTCTCTGTCCCCACTGTCGCTGTGGGCAATTTGCAATGTAGGTAGCCAGAATGGGACAAGCTTCTTGCCTTGATCCACGCTTGCAGTTACAACCTCTTGGGACAGTTGGCGAGCCTCCTTAGCACCTTTGAGGTCCCTTTCCAACTGCCCATTCTGCTGGTGCTGCGTCAGCAACACCTTGTCCAGGGTGCGGGGCGCAGGCAGGAAGATCCACCCCAGATCCCCTGCTGCGGTTTGTGCCGCCAGCCCTGCTTTTTGCAGTTGGAGCTTGGAAACCAGTTCCACTAGCTGCTCTGGGCATCCCCCCAGTTCACTCTCTACCTCCGGCCATGCTGTGCGGGTGACCCACTGTGGCGTGAAGGGAGGGAAGAAAGGCCCTTCCTTAGCTTGGTAATTGAGGTCGGCCTGCCAGAGCCCCTTCTTCAAGGACTCTCCCTGAGACAGTTTTGCAAAGCTGTAGATTTTATTAAAGCAACAGATGTAACAGATTCCGTATTGCCAGTGATAAATGCACTTGCTGCAACAAATGTTCTTTCTTTGAGCTCAAACTAAGAATTAAGTGCTTTCAATAATAATAGGTTTCCCCAGGTAACATCTGACATTGTCAGAGGCACAAATCTTACCAAAGAGGCGTCGCTGTTTGAGGGAGGGAAGAAGGAGGCTCACTCATCAGCAATCTCCAGTGAACAGTTTGGGGGTTCCGTTTTCTTCCCTTCCCAAAACTTTAGGGAGCTGTACTCTCTTTTATAGTCACTGAGGAGGAGATGTGAAGCGCGGCAGTCATACTTCATTGGCTACATTGCCATTTGCTCAATTCCTGTGGGGTATGCCCCCCTTACTTACATATCGTTATGCAGCAAAGGGCATGGTTTTTAATATGGTAATCGGGGATACTGAGGCTAGAGGCACTATAGGTCAACGCTTAGTCCATGATCAGCAAATTTTTCGATATGCAACCCTTTGCGGTCAGGGGCAGAATACGATACCTTCATATCACTCCCTCCTCCGCCCTGCAACTGGATAAAACTTTCCAGCCTTCCCCAGCTAGTTTGTTCCTCACGTTGCAAAAGGGTGGTATGCTTTGTCTGCCACGGGTCTCCTTTGTGCCCCCCCTCCTTTCCTCCCAAATTCTCTCCTGACTCCACACCCACCCAGCCACCTTGTGAGCCATGGGTGCACATGGACCCGTAGCGGGCTACCTGGGAATGCAGCTCCCTGCCTCCCCCTTCTCCTCTCACCCACAAAGAGGCGTCTCCACACCCGTATCCTGCCCACTACGCCAAAGGTGATGGCAAGGCGGGCGAGAGAGGGTCAGATGCTAGCTGAGAGAAACAGTCAGAGTTGGTGAGGGGTTAAACAGCGTAGATTTACTAAAGGACTTGCACTCCAAGCTGCATGAGGAGCCCTGGGAAGTGCACGGAGGCGGTGCTGATGGGAGGCTGCTGCACGCATGGGTTGGAAGCCCAGGCGAGACTCCACTTGGTGCATCCTAAGGGCCCCTTCGCTCTACTGCAACTAGTTCCTTCTCTCAGCTGTGCTAACCTTGAGAACCTACTGTCTGGGAAGGAAATAGGTGTTGTTGACACAACTGTTGTCCCAAACTGGGGATTCGTTACCTGGTGTGCAATGAGTCAATCTACACAGAAAGTCGAGATACCGTTTTATTTCGATGTTGCACAGAATCGGGTGCCAGGTGGTAAATCCACAAAGCTAGCACACCAAGTATTTCTTTCTCTATCCTTCTATTTATACAGTTGTTCTCAGCCAGAAGCTGCCTCTTGTTCCGCCCCTATTACATGACTGCTTAAATTATTTGCATATTGCTTCCACTGCAGTTCTCACTAGTGGGGAATGTCTGCCCACAATTAGGGGTCTTCAACCTAGTGGTGTGATTTTTAGCATTATAATGAGGAGACTTCACTTTAGGTTAGAGCTAGTTACTGTTTTCTGCTGACTGACTAGATATATACGTATTTCCAAGAGGTTCCTAACTTGAAGGACGAACATCATGGCAAAACACTGAAGCTCAGCATTACAGTTCTTGTTTGACTGGAGTAGGCATGCAAGAAAGCAGCAGGGGCCCAAGAGAAGTTGTGGGTGCTTCCTTGATGGTGTGTGAACCTTGTCAGGGGCAGGGTGATTCTTGTGCCAATGTCTGAGGAGACAAGGTGTCAGCTTGTAAAAAAGAGGAAGTGCCAAAAGCCAGCTATTGTGTTCTGCACTAGGCACGCAGGACAAGAGGAGGGGCTGAAGACAACTTCTCCGCAAGAGCAAATCTTGAGTGCTGGAGAGGACTATAGAGGTGTGGTGAGGCGGGAGCAATGTCTGGGTTTGTGAGCGGGGCCTTGTGCCTGTTGCTGAAGCCATTGTCAGCGTTGCGCGGGGCGGCAGCGAGTTCCGTGTTCTGGTTGGCGTGGAGGGAGGCCGCCGATGCAAAAGCCGGCCGCCGATGCAAAAGCCGGCCGCCGTTCTGGATACAGAGGACCAAGAAATCTACGTAAGCAAATGACCAGGTCACTGCTCCAAAGCCAGCCGCCGTTCTGGATACAGAGGACCAAGAAATCTACGTAAGCAAATGACCAGGTCACTGCTCCAAAGCCAGCCGCCGTTCTGGATACAGAGGACCAAGAAATCTACGTAAGCAAATGACCAGGTCACTGCTCCAAAGCCAGCCGCCGTTCTGGATACAGAGGACCAAGAAATCTACGTAAGCAAATGACCAGGTCACTGCTCCAAAGCCAGCCGCCGTTCTGGATACAGAGGACCAAGAAATCTACGTAAGCAAATGACCAGGTCACTGCTCCAAAGCCAGCCGCCGTTCTGGATACAGAGGACCAAGAAATCTACGTAAGCAAATGACCAGGTCACTGCTCCGAGGCTCATTCTCACAATTGCATGCAGCTCCCTTTGCCCCACTGCACAGACATCATGCTCCCTTGCCAAGCTTCTCACCCCTCGGAGCTGCTGGGAAGGGGCCTCTTTGGAAGTGAGACTAAGTCCCAGTGTCCTGGGGTTTCTTCCTCCCCTGGGCTCAGGCTGCGCAGCTGATGGGTAGGGCTTGACTAGGTTCCCCTCCAGGGGAGGGGAAAGGTGCCTGCTGAGTTGGAAGGCAACTCAGCTGGGCTTCTGGGGACCATCTTCTCAGCAAGGGAGAGGAATTGCTCATGGTGCCTCAGCAGCCTTTTGTAGCTGAGCTGGGGAGCAGCTCAAAGGAGAAGCTCTTCATTCGAAGCAACGTAGCCCCAACGTTCCCTGAAGGAGTTTCAGGAGCACAGAGAAGAGCCTGCTCTCCAGCAGGCAACTCAAATGCTCTGTGACCTTGCCTTCTTCACGCTCATATTTGGCCCTCCAGCAGCTGCCTCATAAACCTGTCTGCGGAGAGCTTGCATCCTGTCCTCAGGCAGCCTTTGCGGCAGTGGAGGGGGAGGATATGTTCCCTTTGCACGGGTGCCACCAAAGGTCTGAATTCTTCACCCACCTGAGGGGCACTTTAAAGAGGGCCTGAGGTGACCGCGGGTTATGGTATTTGGCCTGCTCAGAGGCTGTGTGATTATTGGCAGTGGTGGCATCTGCCTGCTCCTTTGCGGGTTTAGCGTCTGGCCCCGATTTACTGCCTTGTCCTCTCCTGCTTTTCCCCACTGCTGCCTGTGTCCTTGACCTCTGCCCAAGGGAGGCATGGCGCCGCTGCTTGCAATGCATGCTGGGACACCTCATCGGGGGCTGGTAAGGTCCTACAGAGGCACACGCTCACCCAGAGGGGCCTCCCCTTGCTCTCTGCCTTCTTCAGGCCACTCCGCAAGCGCTCGTGCCCATCGCAGCCACAGTCCCTGGCACTGCAGTCTCAAGGCTGCCAAATGTCACCCCACTGCACTGCAACTGCAGTTCTCTTCCAGTCACTGGCAAGTCAAGGGCCAGCGAGGACTGCTCAGGGCTGCTCCAACTCTGGGGGGTATCTAGGGTTAAGGCCAGCTCTGCGGCATGCTCCTCTTGCAAGGTTCTTGCACTCTGCTCCTGGGCAAGCTGCAGCATCCGTTGCTCCTGGGGGCAGGAGGCAGCCCTGACTAGGTGGTTCTCAGCCTTCTTCTGAGGCCTCGTAGGGACAACATTAGATGTCCACGTGCTCTGCAAATTGCTTGTGCATCCAATGAGCCCTTATCCCAGGCAGGTACATATTCAAGGATCCTGGCAGGGACACCAACCCATAAAGAGAATAGACTTTGGTCAGTTGGACTCACCTGGAGAGTTGACCATGCAGGACGATGTGCACGCTTCATCTTGATGGCTCTGATCGAAATCCAGCCCAGGAAGCTGTTGCTCTCCGATACATGACAGTGCACGCAGAAGGCTCTCGGACAGCACGCAGAGGGATGCCACACAGGAACCTAGAGAAGGAGAGCAAAGAAGCTAGCAGCATCCTCATGAGCACACAGAAACAACTCTAAGCTCCTCCAGAAGCACCAGCGTCCTAGGCCACTTCCTGCACGGCTCCCAAAATCCCAGGGACAAGCCACCGCAGAAGGGCTAAAGGGCTAGTGCAAAGCAGCACGGCACCAGCTCCTGTTACTGCCATTGGGGGGAAACCACACTGGGGCACAGCAAAGGTGCCTCAGGCTGGCCTTGCCTGCAGCTGCGCTATCTAGGGCCTGGCAAAGCTCACTTACCACCATGCCTTGCAGATCAACCACCTTGTAGATGAGTGGAAGGGCCCCACAAGCCCAGACACATTTTCCCACCTGCTCCTGCTTCAGCTGGGCTTTTGCAGCTACTCCTCTCCTACTTCTCCACAGAAGCAACTCCCCTAACACTTCCAGCTATCACCCCCAAGAGGGAAAAACCCACATCCTATTTTTGACCTCTGCCAGGGGGTTCCCACAAGTTACTGGCTCAGAGGTCCCACTACAGTTAGTGCAGTCCTTGGCTTTCCTCCTAGCAAAGAGAAACAATTCCAAGGGGTAAACTGAAGGGAAATACACTGCCTCCACAGAGCTGGCCCAGCAGCAGCAGCAAAAACACTCCTTGTCAAGGGCCTGCAATACAGCTTGCACTCCAGCCTGGGCAATTCCTGCAGCACACCACTGAGGTTGCAAGGACTCCAGGCTGCACCTCCAAAGACCCGAGAGCAAGGAGGGGACTGCCAAAAAAGAGAAACCGCAAGCCTCTTGTCATGCCTAGAGGATTGCCCAGGGTTCAAACAGCTGAGGCTTTTCAGGGTACCTTTGGCACACAGCATTATAAATTGCCTCTCACTGCAGAGATTGCAGAGGGCTCCAACTCTGCAAAACTGCATCAACACCAGGAAGCTGCAGCAGTCCTGGCTCTGCTGAGCACCTTTCCCTCTTGCCATTATCCTGTGCCCTGCAGACACCTCTTGGCCACCGCTGCGTATGACAAAGCACAGAACGCCCCCAGAAGCGACCAACACAGCAAAGCCATTGCCACCAAAGAGAAGGCAGGGCACAACCGAGGGCCCACGCGCTCTGCCACAGCACTCTCAGGCTTTGGGTCCCAGCAAGCTGAGGCCTTTTACTAAGGAACACTTGCCATCAGTACAAACTGCATCTCTGGGCGCTGCCCCTCCTGGCCCTCAAAAGCAGAGCTGAGGCACATGCCCCCACCCTCCGAGATATCCCCAACTTCTTCAGAGCAGTCCTCTCTTGGCAAACACGGACCAGAAGTGGCCAAGCCCCAGGGAAAAGCTGCCGGGCAGCACCCTCAAAGAAGTGTGCGGGACCATCTCCCAAGGGCTTTGGCCAAAGCAGGTAACCCCCTCTGGCACAAAGAGTCAGGGTCCAGGCAGAGCACAAAAGGGAACCTTCCAAGAGAGAAGCACATCCCAGGAAGGGGCAGGCGCGTCCCCCAAAGCACCAAAAGGCAGTCCTGCGAAAGAAGGACTCATTTCTGCTCTCCCAGGCAACACCTCTCTGCCAGACCATCCCACTGCTCCATGCTCACACCTACCACCCTCCTTCCTTCTTTCCTGCTTTACAGACACTAAACACCCAGCCCTACTTGCTCCTCCAAACAAAAGGCACCTCCAGCTCTCCACTCAACACCTGCACACACACCACTCACTCACACAGGAAACACAGCAGCTCCCCTGCACAGCATGCTCAAGTGCGCAGCTCCCACACCCACAACCCTGCGCATTGGCAACCTGCACTAGGCCTCAAGTACACAGCCAGCTGCCGGAATCGTTCCAGACAACCAGCCCCAAACTTCTCTCCACAACATCCTCTTCTCTTCCAAGGAAACCGCTGCCCCTCCACTTGGCAAAGCAGCTGCAGCTTTGGGCAGAAGGGCACAGACTGGACCACTAGAGCTGAGCTCTACTGACACCTGGGCAGGGGGGAAGCCAAAGAGCCCTTGCTGCACTTGGCACCTGACAGCAATTCAGCCCGGGCAGCTTGGGAAAACTGCACACAAAAGCCATGCTCCCCAAAACACTGGGCTCACACTTGGGAGCCCTCTGTCCTCTCTGACCCTCACGAGCCCCTTGGCACACCCCTACAGCTCCCCTGGCTGCTCCCACCTCACGGCAGGCTCTCCCTCACAAAGCCACACTGCAACTTCAGCCTGACATGCTCTGGGGGTCCTCAACTCCTCTGCCCTGCCCCACCAGCCCCCACACCCCCACTCTCCACCAGTGCCCCAGGCAGGCCTCAGCACCCTCCCTCCCACACCTTTAGGGCACACTACCTTCAGCTGTCCCACCTCAGCTGCTGGGGGGGTCAAACAGGCAAGACAGGCTGACACAGCAGGACAACAAGCCCAGCACATGTTAGCCTGCCTGCCTGCAGCAAGCTTGCTCTCACACTGCCCCATTTGCACTAAATGGCTTCCATGCATGGGCTCCTTGCCAAGCTGCTTTCTTGCCCTCCCTGCCTGCTCTCCCCTCTCCTCTAGCCTGCTCTTCTACCTTTTCCCCAAACAAACACCAGCACTCAAAAATCACAGCAATCCTGCTCTCAAGCTCAAGGTGCTCCCAACACTTCTCTCCTCCTGCCTCCACCTGACAGGCGGGGCCCCAAGGAACCATCCCCTTCACTGGGACATGCTCAACTCACTTGACTCCAGCAGGCAATACATACTGCCACTTCTCCCTGGCATAGGCCACTCCACCTGCTCCACATGCTTTTCACTTCCACATTAATGCCCCAAGGACCACCTGCCTCCCACCTAGGGGGCTAGGCCTCCAAGCTTCTGAAGCCTTTTAAGGCTTCTTCTTTCCTCAACTCCAAGACCTGTGTACAAGTACAGCAACCAGCCCTGCTAGCCTTCATTTTCCAGGCACAAAAGCACCTGCCACCCCCCACCTTTGCTCCAGCCACCAAGCCACCCTTGCAGCCCTCTCTGCAACTGTACTTTACAACAGGGCTATCACCCCCCCCACACACACACACACACCCTCCTCCCTCAGCAGCACCAGGCTCTGACAACAGTGTCACTCAACAGGCTGCCAAACCCCTCCTTGTCTCCACAACTCTGCCCAGAGGAGATATGCCAAAGAGGTGGCTTCAAGGACTTTAGTCCATTCCCTCCCCCTCCGCCCCCCTCTACCACCCATTTGGCAGCTCCAAGTTACAGGAGCGCTCCTCATTTTCCAGAGAAACCCCTCTTGTAAAAGGCAACCTACTGGCACAAAGCACATCTGCTTGGGGGCCAGGGGCCCTGCCTGCAGGCACTAGCTGCCACCTGGCATCCTGGGCAGCACCAGCAGCACTCCTTCTCCCCCACCTCTTTGGCTTCTCAGCTGGGCATGCCACATGCCAGGGCTGCCCTGGGGGCAAGGCACCCCAGCAACACATGTCACACCTGCAGCTGCCTCAGCTCATCAGCTGCTGACAATCACAGTATCACAGAATCACTGAGGTTGGAAGGGACCTCTGGAGATCATCTAGTTCAACCCCCTGCTCAAGCAGGGTCACCTAGAGCACATTGCACAGGATCGCATCCAGGCGCGTTTTGAATATCTCCAGAGAAGGAGACTCCACCACCTCTCTGGGCAACCTGTTCCAGTGCTCTGTCACCCTCACAGCGAAAAAGTTTTTCCTCATGTTCAGATGGAAGTGTCTGTGTTTCAGTTTGTGCCCATTGCCTCGCGTCCTGTCCTTAAGCATCTGCCTCTGGGCAAGCCACCTGCACTACTTGGGCTCCCTGGCCTTGCTGGGACACTCCCTTGCATGGACAGCACTACCCCCAAATCCCCACCAGGCAACACCCGCCCCCACCTCAACAGCACAGACAAAAGCCCTCCCCATCTGCCCCTGGCAAAAGGAGAGCAGCCCAACTTCTTAACATCATGCCACCCCCTTTCACTTCCAAAGGCTTTCCTCAGCTCCCAAGAAGGAGCAGCCCTCCACTCCACTCCTGCCATCACTGATCCCCTGACCAGCAGCAAGGCTTGCTTGGGCACACACAAGCCACACCTCTACTCACTCTAACCCCCAGCCTTCTCCCTGCTTTCATACAGCATCAGCTCTGTTCATCCCGCCACCACCATAAACATAACTTGCCCTCCCAGAACTCTTCCCTTCTGGCCAGCTGTCCCTACAGAGCAGCCAGCAGCTCACTCTCAGCTGAGCTCACCTCCTATTTCCAGGCATCTTAAGAGCAGCTTTTAAGCTCTATCTACTTTGTCAGTCTGGGCAGCAAGGCTGAGCTTCAAAAAAGTTACCCAGATAGAAGCAGAATTACCCTGGCACACCTGCAGTCCTGCTCCAGCCTCAGGTGGGCACCAACTCCTTGTCAGTGCAGCCATACTCCAGCCAGCAAGAGCAGCTCATCCCTGCAGATCACCACCACAAACACCACAATGCTGAAAGACAGATTATCAGACATGTACAGCAGTCCCAAGCCCCTGGCAGAACTCGCTGAGGAGCACAGGCACATCCTCTTCAAGAGGAGGCAAGCGCACAGCAGACCACGGAAGGAAAGAGAAGCTGCTGCAGACAAGGCAGCAGTTTCTTGGCTTCGGCCAAGAAACCACCATTGGGAAAAGGGAACCCTCTGCCTGCCAGCTGCTTCCACCTCCAACACAGATCTGACCAAGTCAACTGCTCCCTACCCACAGGGGGCAATGTGGCCCCAGAGGCATTCTTCTCCCAGCGACACATTAGAGTCCTAGGCCCAAACCAGAACTAAAACCATTGCCAGTGGGGGTACTTCTGGCCTGGCATCCAGCTCCTTCCACTCACTGCACCAGGCCCAGGCATGCTCTGTCCCTTACCAAACCACCTAGCACCTCTTCCTTTTGTAGCCTAAAAAGGAGAAGAAAAAAAAAAGCGGTTAGACGCTTTAGCGGTTAGACGCTTTAACTGCAAAAACAAGTACAGTAAACCATTTATGGTCCTCCTTCAGGGAGGTCAGCAAGGTAGATGGCTTAGCCGCTACTGGGTGAATATCTTGAACAATCTGATTCACGGCTCTTAAATCCTGAGCCAACCTATATTCCTTGCCATTTTGTTTCTTTACTGATAATACTGAGGTGTTATATTCCGATTCACACTATCAGTAACCCATAATTCAAAAATTTAGCTATTAATTCTTCCAACCCTTGTCTAGCCTCCCACCTAATAGGACACTGCTTTTGTCTTACCGGTTTAGTCCCAGATTTTAGAACCACCTCCACTGGTTTCGCCAGTTTAGACCGACCTGGAATTCCACTAGCCCATACCAAGGGTACTACTGCATCTTCTACATCAGCAGGAATCTCCTCCTCCGCTTTCTGCGTGCTGCTCTGTAACGTAAAAATTCTCGTTTCCACAGCTTTTGATTCAGGTATTAGTGGCTGCACCACTCCATTCTTAAAGGTTATCTGCGTGTTCAACTTATCCAATAAATCCCTACCCATCAAGGGCATCCGACATTCAAGCATATATAAAAATTCATGAGTCACCCATTGGTTTCCCAATTTAAATTTTAAGGGCTGCAAAAAGGGCCCATTCTCTCCTTTCCCTGTAGCACCAACAACACTTACACTTTCATGGCTAAAGCTTTCTTTACAAATATTAAGTACAGAGTAAGTGGCTCCTGTATCTGACTCCTGTAGCAACTACAAATTCTACTTCTTCATTTCCCAGCCTTAGTGTAACCAGGGGTTCGGCTGCGGATGATTCCCCCAGTCCCCTTCACGATTCATCCTTTAAGGTCATTAGCTTAATGGCTTGCAGGGCTGGGGCTAAGTTCCCAGCCTGAGGACACTCCCTTTGCTAATGCCCCCTTTCTTTGCAGATTGCGCCCACTGATCTTCTTCTAGATGGGGTTGCACAAAAGGAGGTCATGTTCCCTTCCCCTTACTCCCTTTCACACCTCGGTAACCCCCTCCTGGGCCTTCCCTTTCTCTATAGGCTCTTCCAGGAGCCCTGCTTAAAGCAGCAATCAATCTCCCTTCTCTTAGGTACTCCCTTCAAATATGTCGCATTTCTTTTTCCTTTTCCCTATTATTAAAAGCTATCCAGGACACTTCTAACATTTTCCCCAGATCTCTCCAATCTGCCCCCTCTAATTCTTGAAGTTTCCTTCTTATGTCTGGCGCCAATTGTCCCATAAAAGTTGAAGCTAACTGCTGGGCTTCCTCTGGTTTCTCAGGATCCAGGTTGGTAGATTTCCTGGCAGTAGCCTTTAATCGTTCCACAAAAGCAGACGGGGATTCAGTCAGTTCTTGTCTGACCTCATATACCTAGACCAATTAACTGCTTTTGGCATGGCATGTCTTATGCCAAACATTATCCATCTCTGATATCTTGTTAAGAGTCCCCGGGGTCCCGGCTGCTTAGGATCCCACCCTGGCTCTGCAGCAGGAAAATTCTGATCTAGCATCCCCTGCAAATCCCCACCAGCATGTGCTCCTTCAGCCTGTTGCTGAGCAGTGTTTAATACCATCTTCTTTTCAGTATCATCTAGCAGGGTGTCTAATATTACCTGTAAATCATTCCAATCTGGATCCTGAGTCCTAATTAGAGTTTCAAACACTTCTGCCACTCTCTCTGGATCCTCTCTATAGTTCCCTGCTATTTCCTTCCAGGACCTTAACTCCATTATAGAGAAAGGCACTTGAACTGTTACAGGTCCATTATTTCCACCCACCTGCAGAAGGGAAGCCTGTAAACCACCCGCCTGCCCACTTCCCCTTGTCATCCTCTTGTTCTCCTCTCAATCGGGCTAAATCCTTCTGCCCCTTCAGCCCCACACATAGCCTCAATATCCTCCCCCACCTCTGTCGGGGAGCGACCATCAACTCCAAATCTTCTTCCTCCTCCTGCTCATACTTTAAACACCTTTTTCCAATACTACAAGCAGAACAACACCTTTTCAGATTTCAACCCTTTCCCTCCTTCTCTGCTGCTAGTATCATTGGATCCCTTGGAATCATCCCACAATCTTTCTGCCACTCAGGGTGGTCTCTTAATGCAAAGAAGAAATCTACATACGTTACTTCATCCCATTTCCCCTCCCTCCAGCAAAACAACATTAATTGTAATATGGTATTGTAGTTCACAGTTCCATTTTTAGGCCATTTTTCCTGATTGTCTAAAGTATACATTGGCCACCGATGATTACAATATTCAATTAATTGTCCTTTGGTAGAGTGTACCTCCCAGCGGACCTGCCGCCTCCTTCCAATGCTTTAAAATACCTCCCAGGGGTGATTTCTTCAAAATCCCCCCTCTTTCAACACTTGGTTACCCATAACCACAAAATCCACAAAACAAAGTCCAATAACATTCCAAATGTCAAATTGCCACATAAACCCACAATTGTGCACAAATAACTTGACCTTCCTCCCCCTGAGGGACCTCTAGAGCCCAACCTGACCTCCCTGCATGGCTTTCGCCACACCTTACAGGCAGGCGACCCCACCTTTTCCACCCTTTTAACCCAACTCTGCAAGGCTCCCTGCGTCTGACCAGCGGGCAACCCGACCTATTAAGGAAAGGAATGCCTTTACCTTCCCAGGGGGCTTACTCAGAGCTCTTTGGTCCGGGGATCAGAGGTTCTCCCCGAGAATCCCTCGGTGCCGGCTGGACGTCCTGCAATCCCACAGATGCGTCGAGATTCAGAAGCACGGTCCCATCTGGGGTGCCAAAGCTGCCACTGAAATCGGGAGAAAAAACTCCTTAACACCAATGTAGTATTAAGAAGCAGGCATTCTCTTTATTACAGCGCCGGATGCACGGGGGATAGCTCCACCCAGCGTGCACACCGTGTCTCACATCATCCAAAGTTTCTATTGCTCTCTCACATACATATGCACTGAATTTCCCAGAAGGATTATACATATTCATTCTATTCCCTGGAACTAACTATCATATTGACAGAATCATTACGCATGCGGTCCTGGTAACAGTCTTAGCTAAAGCTCCTGCACATCTTCCCAGGCAGGTGATCCACACCCAAGGAAGACAAGCATCTCGAATAAAACAAACCCCACAAGGAGGCTGCAGAGCTTCCCACCACAAGGCACTGCTGAGAAGGAGCCCGCCCGCCCTCAAGGACAACTGCACATTCAGGCCAGCATAAAGCAGCCACAACTGATACCACACAAGCCACACACTCAAACAGCCAGCCACACAACACCAGCTGCCTTCAGCCTCGGGGCTAGCTACTCACTGAGAACATTCAGGCAAGTTCCCACCTGCTCTACAAGGTAGCACAAGGCTGCCAGGAAAGCACCATAAAAAGCCTGCCCCAGAAGCACATTTCCATACCACAGGAGACCAGCACCCTGCCTGCCTAAACCCACTGCCCACACCCACCTTGCCATTCCCCTGCAGCTAGCACAAGCTCAGCAGCTGTCTCTCCCACCTACAGCAACTCCTTTGCAGCCCATTCACAGCAGGAAGGTCCCACCCTGTGGTGCTTAACACAAAGGGACACACTCAATGACCACCCAGGGGCGATGGAGCCCTTGGAGCTCACTTCCTTTGGCTTTTCCCTCCTCAACACAGGCCACACAGCCACACTTCTAAGCAAGCCAGGGCCAGACAGCCAGAAGCAGCCTAACACCTAGCCAAAGGGAAAAGCAGCTCTGCAGGGATGCACCTCAAAGGCCAAGCAACTCCACCAGGGCACCGCTGCTTATGTAGATACCAGCAGCACCTGATCAAGGCTCCTTGGCTTTGGTTGCTTCACTTTTTGCTGGGGGCAACAGGCTGTGGACGTTATGCTGCAGCAGAAATGCCTCTCAACCGAGGGAAGAGCCACAAGTGCAGAGGCAAAGCTACCAAGAGGACACCAACACAGCCCGAGATGGCTTTAAAACCCAGGCGCGCTCAGGGGTCACCTCACCACTCTCACCCCCACAGGCTTCCCCAGCACATGGCACAGGCAGCCGGGCAGCCCCACCGCTGGCTGCCACACAGCCCCACTCACCCCCAGCAGCTGCAGCCCCTGCAAGGCCGCTTTGGTGCCACCGCCGCCTCTTCCCCGCTCCCTGGGGACTGCGGGGCAGCAGCAATTTGCCTCTGTCTGGGTTCTGGCACCCGGGCACCAGCCTACAGCTGCCTCCCCCCACAAGGCTGAGAACCAGCCCTTCTCCAGGACTGACGCTGTCTCTCGGCAGGACACCTCACCAAAACCCTCAACCCCCACCAAACACACCCCATCACAGCACCCAACAGCCACCCCCCACCGCAGCCGCTCCCTTTAACGGCCGCCGCCGCGCGCCCCGCCCCTGCGCCCCGCCCTAACGGCCGCCGCGCGCTCCCCGCCCAGGCTGCCGTAACAGTCACCGGCCCTTCTGCCTCGTTGTCGCCCTAACGGTCGCCGCGCGCCTCCCCCTCCCCCCCCCGCCTCGCCCTAGTGGTTGTTGCGCGCGGCAGGTACTTGCTGTGACGGGAAATCCGGCGAAAGCTGCGCCAAAACATCGTCCCAAGACACTGCTGAAATCAGCACTAGACATTCAAGCTAGAACTTTGTGGGTATTTTAGTAATTCAAGTGGACAAATCTGACTGACGATTGAATTATTAGTAAGAGCTTTATTCAGCCTGACTTGCATAAATCTCTGTTGGTTTTCGTTAGTGTACTCCACTTTCTCTGTCACGTAAACCTATGTGCTCGAGGTATTAGGTTTATATTTATTTATGCAATAGGGAAAATATGGTAAGTGTGCTACTGATTTCATTGATTGGAAAAATGTGACTAGTACAACAAAGACTGTGGAATGGATATCAGCTGCCCAGAGGCTTCTGCAGTTAGATAAAGGATTAAGACATGAAAAGAGAAGTCATTTGAATGAGGTAACTGTATCAGGCTGCATAAATGCTTGTGTTCCTGCACACTCACAAATTGAAATGCAATGCTTGACGATTACGTAGGGATGTGTGAAGAAAAAGATTCTTACAAGAAACTCTACCCGGGCCATTTGCATTGATCTATAAAGAAAGAAAGAGAACAGCAAAGCACAGAGAGTCCCAGCCCACACACGTAGTGGGAAAAATGCAGCAATATGAACTAATTTTTCTTAACCAGGTGTGCAAAACAGCAGGAGGCCAAACCCAGGCTCTCTGCAGATTGAGAGTGGTAGGAAAGTATCAGCAGGCAAAGTTTCATTGCAGCAAGGCACTCTGCTTCAAATTATTTTTGTGGAGAAAAAGCAAATGCATGTACCCTGTCAGCTGGGGGAGACTTCTTTTTATTGTAAGCTGTGTATGACAAGTAGCGTGTAGGGGTTGTTATGGCTTTTGTGGTTACTTTTTTTAATACCTGAAAATCTTTGAAAACTGTTGGAAAATCTCCCAAAACTGAGTTATCCAGGCATTCAGCCCAACATTCCTGCAGAGCAGCAGCCTGCAAACCTAGAAGGAACTTTTCCCTTCTCCAAAAGGTCAGTCTGTTAGGCACAAAATAATAGATGTTGAAAGGAAGTAATTTCAAAATGTAAGATTAAGGTTGGCATCAGGGAGAGATGAGTTACCAGAATATGTCTTTGTTTTGCTGCCTCTTGAAGCCTCAGTTTCTTCTAATGGAAGACTTCCGTGTTTGGCTCATGTGCAGGTATATATGCGTGCTGCATTTAAGTTGCTGTGGAGCTGCAGCAACAGAAGGCTCAGGATGAAAAACTGCCTGAGAAGCAGGTCCAGAAGCAGTTACCCTGTGGTGAGCTCTGCCCCGCTGGGGTTTTAGTACCAGTGGTACAAGAAATGGTGATTTCTGAGGTTAGTCAATGAAAGCTGCAATCACTCTAAGAGTTCAGAGAGATATAGCCACCCAGGAAGAAGCGATGGGGATTTGGCCCCTGGAATTTCCCAAATCTGGTTGTTTTGTCTGCATGTGAGCACTTCAGTCCCAGTCTAACAGGAGCTCCTCTGGCTTTTCCTGAGGAGCTTCGCTTTGTTTCTGGTACAGCCTAGTTGCTCTAGGATTGAAATTACTGCATAGAGACCCCTGTGCATGTGCAAAGTCTAAGCAAATGAAGCAGAGATTAAATTAATAGGGGTCTTTGGAACTGACCTCGAAAGGCAAAAATGAAGAGAGAATTAAAGAGCAGATGCATGATTTCTTATTGAACTTACAGGGAGGTTCAAAAACTCCAGAATTGCTTTGTAACAAGTTATACAGAATCCTTTTTAATTATTACACACATATACAAAGAAATAAGCAGAATTTTGTAAATAAAGTAGTCATAGAAGGAGAGTAATTAAAATGTTAATTCTAATTGTATGCTATGATCCTGCACTGATTTTTTTTTTAAGCTCACTTTATCCATTAATTAGTTAATGCCTGTAAAAGTGCTTTGAAAACAGAAAATGCTATTGTTACTATCATTATCCACTAGTTTTAATTAGTTCTCTTACATTTTAATTGGATTATTGAGATGTAGACTTAGGAAAAGTGATTTGGAAGCAATTGCTATCCTCAGAATCCCAGTGAAGTGAACAGCTGCCACTGTCCATACAAAGAAATAAGACTGGCTTGTCCTCTACGTGGATTGATGGATAAATCTTCCTATGTGTCCTACATGAATGGGTGCAGATGATGGCTTTCCTCTCTCAAAATTATCTTGTCTAAGACCAGGATAGGACACATTCAGCCTGGTCTCGTGACAGCTTTTCTACAGAAAGATGTGTCACGGTGCTCAGCTGTGATTTATGACCCTGGAAGACTAGAAGCAAGAAGATGGTAGCACAAAGATGGGGAGATTCCTAATTTCCGTGTGGGACCGACACATTTCTCTCACTGTTTCAAGAAGGGGTACTGGCTTTAAACCGATAATCTCTTTAATAGTATCTGGTTGTGGTTGTGCCTTTTCATGTCTTCAGGAGTGAGGAAACTTGCCCAACTAGTCCTTCATTCTTGCCTGTGGTTGAGAAGAACATATAGGAATAACTGTTTCTGTTCAGACTTTCTTTTCCTTCTTTCTTTTTCCCCTGAAATAACTGCTTCTGAGGTGAGCTTCAACATCTGATCCTCTTGGGAGATTGTCTGGGGGAATTTGCTTTCCAATTTGGTCCAAGAATACCTCCCTTTCCCCCCCAAACCAAGACCCGGGACTTTCTGAATTTGTATAAATTTGTGGATGGTGTGGTTCCAGAATCTGTTTTATTTCCAAAACAATAACTGGGGAGCCAGCAAATCTTCCCGTGTGTGCTTGCCATTAGAGACTCTCTTTCATGCATTTTTATAACGTTTTGTTTTTAGTGCTGATAAGGCTCCCTGCTTAAAACTCCCACAGAAAAGCATTCTAGTGGCGAAGGGAGTATATTTGCTCTTATTATAAAAGACATTTATCAAAGTTAAATCAGTTGGGGTTTTCTAGTGCATGGCTGACTTGCAAAAATCTCTTTAACAATTTTGCATTTTTGGTAATATAAGGAAGTTCTTACCATTTGGAGTACTGGAACTGTAAGGGGATGCCAGCTGACAAGAGCAAAAAAAGGTGATTTCAGGGGGGTTTTTTGAGCTTTTTTTTTTATTAGCTATATCCATCTTCTACTTTTTTCTGTCATTTTCTGTGTACAAATGGTAGCCTGCTTCTAATAAGAGATCAGGAATAAAGCTGACAGGTAAGTGATTGAGCAATACTTGATCCAGTGCTCCCCACAAATAATGGAAAGTTGCCTATTGAAGCCAGTGAGTTTTGGGACAAAGTCCTAAGACATCTGACAGCTGCCTACTTCCGTAGCGTTTGAGTACCTGATAAAAAAAATAGTTGAGGTACGTTCTTTTTAATCATAGCTTTTCAAGAGTCTCTTCTGGGGTCTTATGTAAAGGCATCTTATCTCCAGTTCTTCAGGCTTTGTAGTATTGAACCCAATTGTCTCTGGTTTCAGGTATTAGGAGGTTAAAATCTTATATTTAAATCTTTGATGAATGTTTGTTATGTTAGCCTAGAAAATTAGATTTCTGGATTAGATCTACTTCTCTATCACATGATGCTGCAGTTGCAAGAATTCCCTATGCAGTGATCTTGCTTTGTGTGCATTATTTATGTGATGTTACAAATAGGGAAAATACTAGTCCCCTGAAGAACATATTTTTGTTTGGCCTCTAATATTTCCTTGTCAGAAGTAATTGTTTGTACTGCAGCCTTTCCTTTTATCTTCAGAAGCACTTGCCCTTGGCAATTGTCCTACGTCAGTTGTGACAAAATGCACAGCAGTTTGGTTCTCTTTCCTTTCTGCTCCCCATATATTCCAAAAGTTATCATGTGTGTCATTCCTAATTGCTGGGAATTGACTGAGGATGGCAATGTTTTGCTGGCAATTCTGAAGCAGTGGCTTGCACTCTACTTAGGTTAAATACTATTTCTTGGAAACTTTTCCAAGTTGTCTGCTGGGACAATGATGGTGGGGCATGAGGGGCATGTTCTCCAGGTGCAGCTGCCTTCTCCCAGAGCCAGCCCTCCTTGTGACCTGACACACCACAACCTCACGATTTACCGATGTGATTTACAAGAGAAAAGTGGAGATGTTAAGAACTTTAAACTTTCCTCTTAAGAATCAGAAATCTTCCTTAATGCTAAGTAATTATAAAATTGCAAAATTAAAGGTGGTAAGGGCCTGTTAATATGGCACCCTGCTCCGTCTGCAGGGGATTGTTCTGGGGGAACTAGGTGGTTTAAAAATGGGCATTCAATCAATTATTTACCTAATAATTTCTGTTCATCGATGTGATAGGTGCTAGTTTGTTACATCAAATCGGGAAGTGATTTTACGGTGAAACTAGGCGCTAATTACGGGCTAAAACCACAACATCCTGCAATGAGGGCAGGTACCCCGCCTGAGATAATTAAGTGGAGCCAGCGAGGCGGCGATGTTAGTGCATGACCTGAGGGTCACCACACACAACGCAGAGGAAGACTCCAGCCTTCATCCCCACAACCACCAGAAGGCTGAAGAAGACCCCCTAGCAACAGCCGGCACAACCGCAGAAGTTACAGGAAGTGCCACATATACCCGGGGCTGGAATCGCATATAAGGAGACTGTGAGGGGGGGATCGCGCGCGCCGTTGGTGGAGCAGGAGACTCCCCGGCCGCCCAGCGCTGTTTTGCTTACTTGTGACTTGCTCAATTATTTTATTAAATTGGAGTTTATGCAACCCGGCCCGAGTGGTTGTCAATTTGTCGCGTTTACCTATAACAATTTGGTGCCGTGACTCGGATACAGGCTTCCCTGGTTTCGGGACTCTGACTCAGGGGAGGCGCCCCATCCCGTCTTCGGATGGCCCCTGAGTGGGTAGTTCCCCTACCAGAACCTGTATTTCCGAACCCTAAATCAGGACAAGTAAGCAAAAGAACTGCAGTACCCCATAAACTTTGTGCACGAAGATCCGGACGAAGACTCAGGACTGAGTGAGTATATGTATGCGGTTCCGTTCGGTTGGGGTGGGATCCCCGGAGCACGTGAGAAGTCCCCAGGGGAGTGCGGACCCTCCAGGAGAGGGGGTCCTTGGTGCGGACCCTCCAGGAGAGGGGGTCCTTGTGTAACAGGGGACGGAGTGAGTGCGGACCCTCCAGGAGAGGGGGTCCTTGTGTACGGAGTGAGTGCGGACCCTCCAGGAGAGGGGGTCCTTAGTGCGGACCCTCCAGGAGAGGGGGTCCTTGCGTACGGTGTGAGTGCGGACCCTCCAGGAGAGGGGGTCCTTGCGTACGGAGTGAGTGCGGACCCTCCAGGAGAGGGGGTCCTTGTGTACGGAGTGAGTGCGGACCCTCCAGGAGAGGGGGTCCTTAGTGCGGACCCTCCAGGAGAGGGGGTCCTTGTGTAATAGGGGACCGAAAAGGGGCACCCGTCGGCCGACTGGGCCGCCCGCTGCGAAGGGACAACCGTCCTAGCAGTTAAAGACTCGGGTGGTGTGAGTGCGGTCCCCTGCGGAGAGAGAGAGAGTTGTAATAGGGGACCGAAAAGGGGCACCCGTCGGCCGACTGGGCCGCCCTCTGCGAAGGGACAACCGTCCTAGCAGTAAAGACTCGGGTGGTGTGAGTGCGGTCCCCTGCGGAGAGAAAGAGAGTGACTGAGGTGGGTGCTCCGGAAGATGGGACAGAAAAAGAGCAAGTCTTCTGATCCCATAGAGGTTACCCTAATGATTAAGCATTAGGATGATTGGCCTTCTAGGAAAGGCAAAAGTAAAAAAGAAAAATGGTATATTACCCCCTTTACTGGCCAATATATGGGTCTTTTGAAAATTGGATACGACAGGCTTTAAATATATATATGAATTCAAAGGAGCCTTTTAGTTTAGAAGAAAGTGAGTATGCTAGTTTATGGATAAGACCAGATACTCAAACCATGATATTTACCCTGAAAGAGAAGGGTTCGAGGAAGAAAAGCAAAATATTGGAGGAACTTCCCGTTTCTCCTCCCCCCTATATTCCCTCAGCTCCAGCTCAAAACCCAATACCAGCTCCTCCTCGTAGCCCCCCCCCCCAACGACCCCGGACTGGGATCTAGACCCTCCTAGTTCCCCAGAAGAAACCCGAAGGGTCACAAGGAGTCAAACGAGGGGAGGTGGGCGACCTGATCAGCTGTACCCCTTGCGAGAACTCCCTATGAGAGGACCGCAACCAGGAATGGGTTTTGTGTCCATGCCCCTGAGTTCAGGGGACGTACGGGATTTAAGAAGGAAATGGGGAATTTATTAGAAGATCCTTTAGGGGTGGCTGAAAAATTAGATCAGTTTTTAGGTCCTAGCCTTTATACATGGGAGGAATTACAATCCATCTTAAGCATATTATTTACGGCGGAAGAAAGGGAAATGATCCGTAGGGCTGGGATGCGGATTTGGGATCAACAACACCAACAAGGTCCCGCTGCAGATATTAAATGGCCCACCCAACGGCCGGACTGGGACAATCAAAATGCTGAGCATCGGACACATATGTCCGATCTGAGAACCATAATAGTTCAGGGAATCAGGGAATCTGTTCCCAGGGGGCAAAATATTAATAAGGCCTTCATGGAACAACAAAAGAAGGATGAGACACCAACAGAATGGCTCGAGAGACTTAGGAAAAATCTGCAACTTTATTCCGGGGTAGACCCCAGTACCCCTGTGGGACAGGCTCTATTGAAAACACAGTTTGTAGCAAAGGCCTTTCCAGATATAAGAAGAAAGCTAGAGAAGTTAGATGATTGGCAGGATAGGGGGCTGGACGAATTGCTGAGGGAAGCTCAGAAAGTGCATGTGCGGAGGGAAGAGGAAACCCATAGGCGGCAGGCAAAGATTCTGGTGGCAGCAGTCCGAGAAGGGCAGAGAGGAATCCAGGCACAACCCCCTAGGTCGTATAACAGACCTAAAAGAAAGCCACTTCACCAAGAAGGACAACCCAGAGAAGTTGTGGTGAGGGACTTGAGGCAGGTTGAGTGTTTTTATTGTCAGAAAAGAGGGCATCTGAAGAGGAATTGTAAGAAGCGAATGCAGGATGAGCAAATGTTCCAAGAAGAGTAGGGGGGGTCAGGGGCTCTATCTGCTGGGGACTCATAAAGGAACCGAGCCCTTGATAAAACTGAAATTGGGTCCCCAGCGACAAGAAGTAGAATTCCTTGTGGATTCTGGGGCAGAAAGATCTACTATCCAAACGGTACCCTGGGGGTGTAAACCATCCCCAGAGAAACTACAAGTGATAGGAGCTAAGGGGGAACCCTTTAAGGTCCCAGTAATTAAGAATGTGGAAATAGAATCAGACTCTCGATTAAGTGTTGGATCCTTCTTATTAGTTCCCGAAGCTGAATATAATTTACTGGGCCGAGATATGATGGTTGAATTAGGAGTTAGTTTAGAAGTAGAGAATCAAGAATTAGTTATAAAATTATGTACCCTTACTATTGAAGATGAGGCCAAAATCAACCCTGAGGTTTGGTATACCCCAGAATCAGTAGGGAAACTAGATATTGCTCCCTTTGAAGTGAGTATACGGAATCCAGAAATTCCTGTTAGAGTCAAGCAATATCCAATGTCACAGGAAGGGAGGCAAGGACTCCGACCAGTAATCCAGAGGCTAATAAACCAAAGGTTACTGGAGCCTTGTATGTCTCCCCATAATACCCCCATACTACCCGTAAAGAAATCAGATGGTACTTATAGACTGGTACAAGATTTAAGAGAAATAAACAAAAGAACAATTACCAGGTTCCCAATTGTAGCTAACCCCTATACCATACTTAGTCAGTTGTCACCTGAGGCTAAATGGTATATGGTTATAGACCTGAAAGATGCATTCTGGGCATGCCCCCTTAAAGAAGAATGTAGAGATTTTTTTGCTTTCGAGTGGGAAGACCCAGATACCCATAGGAAACAACAACTCCGATGGACCGTTTTGCCACAAGGGTTTACAGAATCCCCTAATTTGTTTGGGCAAGCCCTGGAGCAGGTTCTAAATACTTATGAGACTAATCCTCAAATTACTCTAATACAATATGTGGATGATTTGCTTTTAGCAGGAAAAACCCAGGAGGAAGTTAGAGATGAGAGTATTAAGTTGTTAAATTTCCTAAGTTTAAAGGGATTGAAAGTATCGAAATCAAAATTGCAATTTACGGAAGAAGAGGTGAAATATTTGGGACATTGGCTTAGCAAGGGCACAAAAAAATTGGACCCTGAAAGGGTGAATGGTATATTGTCAATAAGACCCCCAAAGAGCAAAAGACAGGTCCGATAGTTGCTGGGGTTATTAGGGTATTGCAGACAATGGATTGAAAATTATAGCAATAAAGTAAAATTTTTATATCAAAAACTAATAGTGGATGGGCTGATAAAATGGACTCAAACCGATGATCAAAGCCTCGAAGATTTGAAGGCCGACTTAGTGAATGCGCCTGTTTTGAGTTTACCAGATATTAAGAGACTGTTCTACATGTTTATCAATACACAGGAAGGGACAGCCTTTGGAGTCCTAACACAGGAATGGGCAGGGAAAAAGAAACCTATAGGGTATTTGTCAAGATTGCTAGACCCCGTTAGTCGGGGATGGCCCACCTGCCTACAAGCCATTGTAGCTACAGCCTTATTAGTAGAAGAGGCTAAAAAGATAACCTTTGGAGGAGAATTAAAAGTATATACCCCTCATAATATACGAGGAGTACTACAACAAAAAGCTGAAAAATGGATAACCGATGCCAGACTATTAAAATACGAAGGCATTTTAATCCATTCTCCAAAGTTGGAAATTGAGACTACAAGCTTGCAGAATCCAGCCCAGTTCCTGTATGGGGAACCCAATGGTCAATTAAGACATGATTGCATGCGTCTAATAGAATACCAAACTAAAATAAGAGAAGATTTAGAAGAAGAGGAGTTACCAGAGGGGACAAAATTATTTGTGGACGGATCTTCTCGCGTAGTTGAAGGAAAACGCAGATCAGGGTACGCTATTGTAGATGGGAAGTCTCTAGAGTTAATAGAATCAGGGCCCCTAGACAAAACCTGGTCGGCCCAGGCTTGTGAATTATATGCGGTTTTTAGAGCCTTAGAAATTTTAAAAGGCAAAATAGGGACTATATATACCGACTCCAAATACGCTTATGGAGTAGTACATACATTTGGAAAAATATGGGAAGAAAGAGGACTGATTAATTCACAAGGGAAGAATTTAGTGCATGAAAAATTAATTAGGAAAACCTTAGAAGCTCTGAGGGGACCTCAGAGAATCGCGGTAGTACACGTTAGGGGCCATCAAAAGGGTACATCTTACCACATAAGGGGAAATAATCTAGTAGATGAAGAGGCAAGAAAGGCAGCTTTACACTTATTGTCTGAAGGAAAAGAGGGCCACGATAAGCTAAATACCAGGATGAGTTTTACTAAACAGGAAATAGATAAATTACGACAAATAGGAGCCATAGAAAAAGAAGGTAAATGGGTGCTGCCCGATGATAGAGAAATTGTATCCAAAGGCGTGGCTTGGAGAATAATGAAAGGATTCCACCGACAGACTCATTGGGGAGTGCAAGCATTAGTGGACCAGTTTGGAACCAAGTATATGTGCATTGGAATATATGACATAGCAAAAAGACTAGTGGGAGAATGTTTGACCTGTCAGAAGGTTAACAAGCAACACCTCAGAGAAAAAGTCCCAGGGGGACGATCAATAGCCAAGAGGCCGTTTGAGAAAATACAGGTTGACTTTACAGAACTCCCAAAAGTGGGCAGGTATAAACACCTATTAGTTATAGTAGATCATTTAACTTACTTTGTAGAAGCCTTTCCCGTAGCCCGAGCAACTGCGAAATCGGTAGCTAAGATATTGTTAGAAAATATTATACCCCGGTATGGGAATGTAGTAGTCATAGACTCAGACAGGGGACCACATTTCACATCCAAAGTCATTAAAGAAACATTAGATCCTTTAGGAATCAAGTGGGAGTATCACACTCCTTGGCATCCTCAAAGTTCAGGACAGGTAGAGAGGATGAATGGGGAAATAAAAAAAACAGTTAACGAAGCTAATGATGGAAACCCAGATGAATTGGATTAAGTGTCTACCTTTAGCTTTGTTGAATATACGAACTCAGCCCAGAACTGACACAGGAGTCTCCCCTTTTGAAATGTTATACGGGATGCCATATGATTTAGAAATACCAAAAGAACATCCTAAAGTAGAAGAGAGATTATTACAGAAATATATTACAGAGCTTATGAAGAGAAGACAAGAATTGATAAAGAAAGGACTAATAGTACAGAGACCTCCACTAGATGTAGCCATTCACCGAGTTAACCCTGGAGACAAGGTTTTAATTAAAACCTGGAAAGACTCATCCTTGACTCCCCACTGGGAGGGACCTTTTCTTGTCTTGCTTACCACAGACACTGCTATTCGCACCGCAGAGCGAGGATGGACACATGCCAGCAGAATTAAAGGGCCGATCTCAGAAACATTGTGGGAAGCCTTTGGAAACCCGGACAATTTAAAAGTAACCTTTAAGAAGAAACCTAGAAACCTAGATAAGTAAGACCACATTTTGTAAAACCTCACATTGTATTTGTTATCCCTTTGTGTGTTATGAATGTAGGATTTGTAAAGAGAAGTAGTGGACTCATTGGTAGTACGGGTACCTCCCTAGCGGCAGTTGTCGCCTTTGTTATGGCAAATTGACCTATTTGACATTAAAAGGGATCTCAAGAAAAGATCGGTGGAATGGTGGGAAGCTTTTGCTAAAAGGAGTACAACCAGAGAAAGGCTGTACCTACGCCAACCACCCCGATCACATAAGGCCAAAATTGAAAACACCAATTGTAGGTGGACCGTGCCGTATGTTGAGTGTCACTCTGGAGAACTGGGAAGCCTTTAAAAATCCAAAAAGCTCATACAGGAGGTTCCCCTGAAGAATACGGCTGCTGTCGAGAAGACGGTACACCCTGCTGCTCTGAGCAAAAGAGTAGGCAGAGGAGACAGAGACGTATGGAAACTGTGGGGATTGAGGCTGATAAGCCACCTCCTAAGCAGGGATACCCAAAATTGTAAGGCCCAGACTCTTTAAAGTCCCAGAGACACTTGGCATCACGGATCGCCCCTCCAAGGCATTAAGGGTTTGTAAAATATCCGTTAGCCAAGCCATGGGTCCACTACTCCTCTGGAAGATGATTGTGCTGGGCTTAATAGGAAGACGAATCAAAGGGGAACATAATATACACCAACCCCTTAAGTGGTCATTAATAAGGTGGGAGGATCAAACAGTGATCCAAGTACGAAGTGTACCCGGGAGTCCTACATTCACCGCTACTTTATGTGAGTTGGTGCCTATTGAACCATGTCTAGATCATATGGGGTTTTACTTTTGTCCTAGTTCTAATCCTGGGCGAGGATACTGTAACTACCCAAACTCTTATTATTGTGCTTATTGGGGATGTGAAACTATAGCCTCTGATTGGACTCCAGAAGCAGGGTTAGATAAGTTTTTATCAGTAAAATGGGGGCCTTTTGGGTGTACCCCCCCCCTAAAAAGGATTTCCAGCTGGGGTATCGGGGAAATCCCCACTATACCCCCCCCCAGGAACTTGTAAACATTTAGTGATAAATATCACCCATCTGGAGGATCCGGGATGGTTTTTGGGAAAGACCTGGGGAGTCCGGTACTGGGAGTCTGGGACCAATAGAGGTGGATTAATTTTCATAAAGAAAGAAAGTGTGCAATCCATTCCTCAAGCAATAGGGCTGAATCTAGTTACAGCAGAAACTGGAATTTCCTCCCTAATGAAGCAACAGCAAGACCTTAGCACCCTACGGGCGGCTGTAGATGAAGACTTGAAACGAATAGAAAAATCCATCACAGCCTTAGAAAAGTTGTTAACATCACTATCAGAAGTGGTGTTACAAAACAGAAGAGGGATGGACCTCTTATTTTTACAACAGGGAGGATTGTGTGCAGCCCTAGGAGAAGAATGTTGCTTTTATGCAGATCATACAGGAGTTGTCAGGGATACTATGGCAAAGCTGAGAGAAGGCCTTGAAAGACGTAAAAAAGAAAGAGAAGCCCAGCAAGGGTGGTAAGAGTCATGGTTCAGTCATTCTCCCTGGCTAACCACCCTATTGTCTACAATCCCGAATCCATTGGCTTTATTAGTACTTATGTTGACCTTTGGACTGTGTATAGTAAATAGAATAATTAATTTAGCAAAAAGCAGACTCAAAGCTGCCCACCTACTGTTGATAAGAAGTCAATATGAACAACTGAACGAAGATGAGAGTAAGCATAACCCTGTGCTCTCCCTGGCACAGGAGGCTGTTGTTCGATTTGATGAACAAATTAGAAGGGACCAAAACAAAAAGGGGGGATTGTGATAGGTGCTAGTTTGTTACATCAAATCGGGAAGTGATTTTACGGTGAAACTAGGCGCTAATTACGGGCTAAAACCACAACATCCTGCAATGAGGGCAGGTACCCCGCCTGAGATAATTAAGTGGAGCCAGCGAGGCGGCGATGTTAGTGCATGACCTGAGGGTCACCACACACAACGCAGAGGAAGACTCCAGCCTTCATCCCCACAACCACCAGAAGGCTGAAGAAGACCCCCTAGCAACAGCCGGCACAACCGCAGAAGTTACAGGAAGTGCCACATATACCCGGGGCTGGAATCGCATATAAGGAGACTGTGAGGGGGGGATCGCGCGCGCCGTTGGTGGAGCAGGAGACTCCCTGGCCGCCCAGCGCTGTTTTGCTTACTTGTGACTTGCTCAATTATTTTATTAAATTGGAGTTTATGCAACCCGGCCCGAGTGGTTGTCAATTTGTCGCGTTTACCTATAACAATCGACTTCTGTCATTGAGATATATTGTATCATCTTTTTTCATGAGCAACAAGAATAGATTAATTTCATTCTCAAATCATCTGCAAGGCAGATTTATATAGAGCCTTTGTATCTCTACGCAAATTGGAAAACGTAAGCCTTCCACAACGCACTTGCTAAATATTTTCAAAGAAGAAATATGAATATTCCAATCTTAATTACTTTTTCATGGTATGCTACCTTCAGCTTGAGTAAAGAGTTGGAGTACGGGACTGCATCTAGTTTTGTCTGGAAAGAATTAGGTCTATAAAGTTTAAATATTCCCATTGTAAATGAAAGATGAGGTGAAAGCTGCTGCGGTGCTGGCTTTTGGCGATCAAATGCGACTCGCAAGCCGCCCTGTGAGAGGTACCAGAAGTTCTGTGAAGTTGAATGTGTTTGTACATTTATTTCCAGAAATAAAATTGCTTACTTAAGCGTCACTTAAACCACGTGAGGGAAATGTGAGGCTTGTGTAGGCCTTAGGAGAGCGCTGATGCTCTGTTTAGGTGTGCTTTGAGCTGGGGGGGGGGGCACAAAAGCAAATCTCTCCCTTTGGGCTTTCTGTGGGCGTTTTTTATGGGCTTCCATGGAGCTGCCCTGCCCCTTCGGGAGGTGGGGGGGGGGAGGACCAGCAGAGGGTAAGCGAAAGCAAACGGCTGTGCCCACCCCTCGCGCGGCAGCTCCGGGGTACCCGGCCCGCCTGTCCCGCCCGGGGCCGCCGCGGCGAGCAGCCTCCGCAGGTGCCGCGCGGGGGCGGCAGGGGGCGCTCGCGAGCCGCGCGGCCGCCGGCGCCGCCTCCCTCCCTCCCCCCCCGCCTCCCTCCCTCCCTCCCCCCCCCGCGCCGCGCGGGCTCCCACGTGCTGCGCGCCCCGCTCAAAAGCCGCGCGCCGCCCCGCGCCCGCTCCCCGGCGCCGGCAGCGTCCGCCGGCGCCTCTGGCTGCTGCCGCCGCGTCGCTGCCCTGCGGGCACATGCCAAGGCGCGGGGCGGCCGCGCCGGCCCCCGCCTGCGCCCCTTCCCCTGGCCGCCGCCCGCGCACAGGGGCACGAAGCTGGCGGGAAGAGGCGGCTTCGGAGGAGCGCTTGCGGTCTCCCTGCGCGGATCCCCGCTTCTGCTCGCCCGCCCGTCCGTGCACGATGGGGCTTCGGCTCGGGACTTTGCGTTCATCTGTTGCGTGGCTTCATCTGCCACCCGAAGAGAAATCGATTGCCACAGCAGCCCTCGTTAGACAGCACGGCTTCAAGGGACGAGCAGCTCTTAAGGAGCAGGGAGGACGAGACGCGCGCTGCTACCGTTGACTTGTTGAAAGACCTGGGTTTTTTGGTTTTTTTTTTTTTTCCTCCTTTGGAAGGGGGACGTTTGCTCCCCAGACTCTAGCCCGGCTTCCTCCACACCCTTTCCTTCTCCTCTTCCTCTCTTTTTCCAGGGCGCCCCCCCCCCCCCCCAATCCTATACCGGCACAGGAGGCACGAACTAGCCGGGCGGAGCGCTGCCCGCCCTCGCTGGAAGCGGGGCGGCCCCCCCCCTCCCTCCCTCCGGGAAGAGCTGCCCGCGGCGCTCCGGGCTCGCCCCCTTGCCCTTCCCCCCGCCTCGGCTGGGGCGGTGTTGCGGGGCTGCCTCCGCGGGGCGCCCGGGGCGGGAGGAGCCCGCCGGGCTCGGGCTCGGGCCCTTTGGCCGCCACCACGTCGAAAGCGGCGGCGGCGGCGGCCGAGGACTTGTGCAAGGTGTCCGACGAGGAGCTGCTCGCGTGGAGCAAGGAGGAGCTGATCCGCAGCCTCCGCCGGGCCGAGGCCGAGCAGAGGAGCGCGATGCTGGACCGCAGCAGCCTCATGCGCGAGGTGAACCGCCGCCTCCAGCTCCGCCTCGGCGAGATCCGCGGCTTGAAGGTAGCGGGCGGCGGGGCGGGGGGGGGGGGGGGCGAGTTTCTCCGGTGCGTCCCCAGCGCATGGCGGCGGCGAGAAAGGGAGCCCGCCCGTGCCGGAGCGGCGGGCACGGAGCGGTGCCGGGGAGCAGGGCCGAAGCTGCGCCCGGCGGAGCTGCCGGCACGCGTGGGGCGTGGGCCGGCGGCCCCCGAGCTGCGACGGTGCCCCGGGGCCGAGGTGGGGGGCGCGGGGGCTGGCGACCTTCCCGCGGCGCGGGGTCCTTGCGCGGAAAACTTCCCTGCACGTAGGTGCCGGGCACACGACTGCATCTCCCGACCGCGAGTGGCGTCACCCAGCCCTCGTCAGGTGAATGTGCTGGCGGTTCTCGCCGAGAATGGCGTGAAAAGCGAACAGGATTGAGCCTGCTGGAAATGAAGTGCCCGGTTAAAAGCGGTGAGAAACTATTCCGCGGTCTGTGGAGCACAGCTGTTCTATAATGTGTCCCACTGCGCTTTGGGCTGATGGGAACATCTAATTCTTGTCACCTTTGCAGTAGACTTCGTTGGTTTCTGGTAAGATTCAGTGTTTCTATCTGAAATACATGTGAAAGAATACAATGTGCGGAGCTGTAGAGATTCAAAAGGCTTTGTTTTGCCTATGCTGTTTTCTGTCACGTTTTTTAAGATGACTTCCTAGGCTCTGCCTTGGAGTGATGAGAATCATTCTCTAGTTTCCTTGTCTGGAAAGGACATCTGAGGATGCATCTCTAAGGAAGTCACTTTCAGTGGTGTACTTCCACAGACTGCACTGAGAGGCAGACCAAGGCTGTGATGATTGATGCCTTCTTAATTTAACCCTTGCTAGGTGGGAAGCGTAGTCCCTAATGTTTCCTTCCCTGCTTCTGAGAATTGGGAAGACAGCGTAACTACTGCCAGAGAATTACCCTGATGTACCAGGTATGACTGTGCTGGAGAACTTGAAAGCTACTTTAAAGTGGACGTGACTACAAAGCATTATCTGTCTTGTTGCTGTGACACGTGGCACTTTTTGTAAAATTCCTTAGTTGAGGTGAGGTTGGAGAGGAGGAGAGACCCAGATGCAGTGTGGCCTTTTGAATTGTTATGTGAGGGTACAACAGAAGAGAGTTCATGACTTGTAGAATGGTTTTAGACAACTAAATTATTGAGAAAGTGTCTTTGATAATCCAAGCTTTCCTGTACTGCAGCGTACAGCAATCCTCCCTCCCTCCCTCCACTTTGACAATAGAAGGTGTCTGGGGGTAAGAGAGACCCATCAATGATATTAGCTTAGTGAAAACAGAGCTTACATTTTAAATGCAATTTAAATTACAGCAGCAATATCATTCTCCTGGTTATGTTCAAAGGTGTTGTGATGTTATATGGGTTTATATATCTGCCAGGTAAGTAACAAAGCACACTAAAATGTGTAGGAAGGAGTGACAACTTCCTCTCTCAATTCTGAACTTCCTAAGTGATGTTCAACTTCCACCTTTTGTTCAGGTGTCTCGGCTGAAACTTCTTTTAAAAGGAATTTGGGAGAGCAAGGTCTCTGGGCTCCAATGGATTTCAGTGGTGTGTGGGTACCTACTTGCTTCTTTGTGCCATGTGAAGGAACAGGTCCATGAGTAACGATGAACAGCTGTGCCTGGCTTGAGTGGATGGCTGCTGCCTGCTTAGATACTCTGACTGCTAAACTGTGGGCTGTCACTTCAACTTTTTTCCACCATGGGGTCATCTGAAGAATCCCTATCCTGTACAGGTTTTTCAGGTTACCTTGCGACCTCATTGAGACTTTTCCTTTGTCAAACCTGGGTTGAAACTGGTCAAGTTCAAAGTCATTTTGAGAGGAAGGTCACACACTCAGGCATGCACCCAGCAGAGTTGCAGAAGCTTCCTTTTTTATTTTAAGAAACTGTGCTAAAATGGTCTTTCCGTAAGGCTAAGCTTGTAATACCAGACATGAGGGAAGACTAGACCAGAGAAGACAAATATGGTTACAAGCCAGTTTAGTAAAAGTAGGATGACGAAATACTGAAAATGTTTTCTTTGCTGTATTCTTCTGCTACAGTAAGAGCCTGAACGTTTTTTCTTCAGAGCATTACTGTTCTTCAGTTAGAGAAGGGCACTGGGAACATGTACTGCTTTGTTTTGTTAGAAGTGAAAAATCTATTAAAGCAGATTATTTCATTTCAGAGTGATTGAACCAATTCTGATTAAGTGAGAACAGACAAGATTCTTTTATGCAAATCTGAAGCAGAATCAAACAAACCCCAAATATTTTAAATCTCTAAAAGTTTGTTTTATATGTGAATATGCTTTAGGGAACAGAGAATATAAATGTTGTTAATTATCTGAGCGAGATTACCATTTCTGATGTACTTTCTGGTTTTAGTCAGCAATAACTTTACAAGTGAGTGTTTTTGAGGGAGTGAGAACATCATGAGAGAGTATGATCATCTGGATTTCTCATTGTGCTTTTGTTTTTTTTGTTTTTCCTTTGGGCATTAATTAAACACCTGAAATTTTCATACCATATCGGAAGTTAGTCATTGAACCTTTCCAAATTAGCTCTGCATATTCAGTTTTGTACTGGACAGGTGTTCTGCTAGTATGAAACATGATGCAGTTATAATATGCCAGATCTACACACACAATTGTTCATGCCTTACTTGAGTGCTTAGCTGATGGTTTGTAGCAGTGCTGTTCACTGACTTGTACAATGCTAATAGCATAATGTTAAGTTTTTTGGACACTCTTCTCTCATGCTTATCTTCCTTTTAAAGGATATCAATCAGAAGCTGCAAGAAGATAACCAGGAACTGAGAGACCTTTGTTACCTTCTTGCCTTTCTGCCTATTATCATCCAGAAAGCATCCCGTGAGTGGCAGAGACTGGGCAGGCACAGTGCTAGCATTATGCACAAAGAGGTTGCCTCCTACCTACAGAAGCTGAAAGGATTGGAAGTGAGGCAAGAAGAAGTGGTTAAAGAAAAGCTGGAGCTAAAAGAGTTGTGTGTGTTGCTGGATGAGGAGAAGACTGGTGGAGCAGGCAGCCGGAGCTCTATTGACAGCCAAATCAGCCTGTGCCAGTTAACTGCAACAAGCACATCCATAAGAGATGTTGGTGATGGGAGTAGTACTTCTAGCACTGGAAGTCCAGGCAGTGCAGACTATCATAAACATCATCCGAGTACTAGTCCAGAACACCTTCAAAAAACCAGGGGTGAAGGAAGCCCTGAGCATCAGAAACACAGGAGCATCAGCCCAGAGCATCTCCAGAAGCCTAGGGGTTCTGGCAGTCCTGATCATCACCTGAAAGGACCAAGTCCAGAACATCACAAAACCCTTGTCAAAGCACCTGAGCAACAAAAAGCACAGCAGCAGCAGTCCAGAAACTCTCCCAAAGCACGTTTTGAGTAGTAGCCCTGAACACTTTCAAAAGCACAGGCCTGGCAGTAGCCCTGAGCATCAAAAGCACAGCAGTGGCAGCCCAGATCATCTTCAAAAGCACACACCAAGCGGAAGCTCAGAACATCTGCACAAAGTGAGGGGTACGAGCCCTGAGCACCTCAAACAACATTTTGGAGGGAGCCCAGAGCATCTCAAACACCTCAGTGGAGGCAGCAGAGAAGGTCCCCTCAGGAGACAAGTAACAGATGACCTGTCACCTCACCACAGAAGTATATACAATGGAATGAATGGTGGGTCAATATATTTAGTGAAAGCTCGTTTTTCAAAATTCCTAAGGTAGTTTCAGTTCTGTATCACCACTTTTGGAAAAAGAATAGTATTTTATGTGAAATGAAAGGTAACAAGTCTGATGTTAGTATTAACTGACTTGATAAATAATCGGGGTTTACCCAGTTGTCCTTCTGCCAGGTTTTAGGTGGATTGATGAAAGTGGAGGAAGAAGTTCATCTTGAGTGCTTGTGTAAGGTATCAAGAAGCAACTTTTGGACTTGATTCTGCCCAGTGGTTGGTAGACATAAACTGTCCCTATGTAGACCTATGTTTACCTCAGGTATCAGATAGGGAGGAGTTATGTGTTTCTTATGCTGTCTGTATTTGAGTCAGCAGAATGGAGGTGAATGTCTCCAATTTCATTTCCACCTTTCTAAGCTAGTCTGTCTGTAGCTTTGAAGATTTTAACATTTCCTCTTTCTTGATGGAAAGCTTCTTATATGCTTTTCCATAAACTCTGGAGAAGATGCCAGATGAAGAGCTAGGCTCAGTATAAATGAATCTGATACTCCTAAAGCTTTCCAAAGCCTTGATTTTTGCATGTATTTAATTATAACAAATTAAAAGTTAAGGAAGATCCTAAGGGATATTTGTTGTTATTGCTGCCCTTTAGGAAGATACCCAATAAACATGCCTAGCTTTAAGGAGCTGATATCCCCACTGATTGCAATTAACTTTTTTTTTTTTTTTTAAGATAGGCACAATTTAAGTGTCTTGGTATTTTGGGAGACAAGTGGTTATGCCAATATTATTGAAATGAATATGGATTGGAATAGAGTAAATGAAATAATTAAACAAAATTCAAATAAACATCTTCTGTTGTTGAAATAACTTTTTGTAGACTTAGCAAAATTTCTGTAGTCTGCTCTTTTCTTCTACATGCTCTGAGATCTTTTCATAAAAGAAGTCAGCATCTTATTTATAGCTGAAAACTCATTTCTCAGTTCTTTGTACGTAGATTTGAAACAGAGCTCAGAAGAAAGTGAGGATTTTGCCATAGTAACTTGTCTCGGATGGAGTTCATGTGTTGCCATTTTATAAGCAGCTGCGAGAAGTCTTTCTGCCATTGCTGGAGCTGACTGCTTGTTGTTGGATCTGCTTGTGAGATGGAGACAGTGAGCTCTCTGCCGGGTGCTGTCCTCAGCATTTATCATGTTGCTGTCTTGCATCAGTCCATTTGTCTTTGATGAAGAACTTGCAGAATGCCTTCAGCTGAGATAACCTGCTTTGTAGGTGTAAGTCCAGATTGCTTTCAGTGACATGTGCGTATTCCACAGGGCTGATAACCCCCAAAGCGGTAAGTGTGGAGACTTCAAATTAATTTTTAAAACAGGTAATTAATAAGGCGAATGTAAGAAAACTATGTGAAGATGCAAATAAGTAAGTTCTAAAAGTTGACCTTGCAAAACTTCCTTTAAATGCTGTATTTCTTTCTCCATTCAGTTCAGTTAAAATAAGGGAACAACACTGACTTGTGAGTAGCATGTAGTATGGAAACGCACTTCCTAGAGACTTCTTACTTTTGCCCATGATGTTCACGAATGTATTCACTGGTTACGTAGAAAGGTGATTTAAGGTCTTAAGTATGCATTTTTCAAACTCCTTCACAGACAAGGATACGGGTTTTCTGCTCCCAGCACGGTGGGCTTTCTGGTGTTTTCAATCCAAATAGTTCTTTTTTGTTGTGTTTTTAACAGTGGGATGACAGCAGTTGTTACTTTAAACCTGAGGTGACTGACCCGCTTTGTGCAGGGCATCTCAAATAGCCGCAGTTGTGACTCAGATAACAGGGAGCTGGAGAGGGGAGCCAGTGATTTGGGAGTCTGTTTATCGACTTGAATCAGAGCATCGCCTGTCCCATCCTTTGTGTTAATCACTTTTGCAGAGGAATTTGCACCCCGATAAGTTGTCAAGCCTCTCTCATGTTTATGTAACTTGATATAAGCATGAGGTAGATGTTAGCTGTGAGTTGACTTCTGGCTTTGGTCTGACTTTTTGTCTCATTTTGGTCAAGTGTTTAAACTCTTGTGAGCTTTGCTGTAAGGAATAACCCTTAAAAACTTGAGGAAAAGACTTTGTCTTCACATCCTCACAGCTAGGCTCAACTGCTGCTCTCCTACCTTCCTCCCCCCCCCTGCCCCGGCCTTTTAGGGAAGAAGTTGCACAAAAGTGCTAGAAGCACTGACCAGTATAATTTACCATCACTGCAAATGTAATCTGTAAACCTTAATTGGCATGTTTTATGTGTTCCTGTATACATGAACCTGCCAACTGAGTACAGACTGGGAGCTGTACGCTGAGCTTGTAGCAAAAATGCCAATTTTGCGTCTGCGGCAAGAAATGCTAAAATTGTGCAGACATAGGTAAGAAAGTGGCATGGAAACCTGGCCTTAAACTCAGATGAGCAATGTAAAAGGATGCTATTTTTGATTCCTATCCCCAAATCAAGTAGTAAGTCTATTATATCATGTTGGTGAAAACCTAGTTTGCTTTAAAATTCAGAATATATTCAGCTAGTAGGCTGATTGCGCGGCCATTTGATTATTTTGCAGGGCGTTTCCAATGTTACAGCAGTACTTCTGTGACTGTCATTTGTTTGAGCAGCAAGAATGAAGTTTTTGTGTTGATAAATGGTAAATAGCGAAGAGTAACATCTTTTGACTCTCTATAGAAATAATATATTTTAACCATGTAATTGGAACTTACCCGGCTCAGTAGAGGCCTGGCCCGTCTCCCTTTGGATGAGATGGAATGGCCTCCATTGCCTTATGTGGACTCCAGATCAGGTTTGAGAGGAGAAGGTATTCCTCTGCATATCAGACCTTGCTCTGAGAAGTACTATACTGTCCACCTGAAATTGCTCTTCTTTCTTGGAAAGCATGTTTGCAGACAGCCCAGCTGTTTCTGTTGAAATAAAATCTTCCATCCATAACTAATAGCTCCTATTTACCCTGAGTTCTGGTCTTGTTAGCACTTGCATGACCACAGGGAAGCAATGTATTCAGTCATGTGCAGTTATCTATACCAAAATTTTGTATGTAAATATACAGGGAACAGAGATGGAATCTCTGCAGGCTTTAGTCAAACTCTTAAGCAATATAATGTTGTGATGGTTTCAGAAATATGGTGTGTAGCTATAGTCCGCATTACAGGATATGGTACATGCATTCGTTGTTTGGGCCTCGTGCATCTTTTAAGCTCCCATGAGGGACATGAGAAGTTGTCTTTGGTCCGTTGTCTCTTCTGAAATGGCTGCCCTCAAGCTGTGGAGTCCCAGAAGTGGGGTCTGAAAGCTCTGCTTGGCTTGGTGCTTGTCAGTTGAAAACATATTTCATTTTAAAGGCTCTAACCAAATTCAAGGTGTGTTGTAGCAGTTAATGATCTTTTGCTGGAATCCCTCTTAAAATGTTCTGGTTAATGAGCACAGGGCTATTTGGGATAGGAAGATGGCTGCAATTAGGTAGAAAATAGCAGTGGTAAAAACATCTTACAGTGGACACTTATGCAGTCTCAAATAATACATGACAGTCTTTAACTCTGACACAAATATGTGGGTGCAAAAAATATAAATTAATGTGTGTTCAGGATTTGCAATCTAAGTGTTTTTTTATTCTAAGCAGTTTATTGTAAATTTTCTATTTTAGAAGTCTTTTGTTTGATTCTGGGCTTTGACTTTTGTGTGAAAGGAAACTATCAGAAGGCTTTCAGATGTGCTTTTTGCTTCCTGCTGAGGTTATTAATGACTAGAAATAAAAGTGCTGACTAACCCTGTAAGCGCTGCTGGAGGTGCGAGGACTCATGTACAGAACAAATGCAAAGCTGTCTCTCTTGAGCAAAAGTATTTGTTGGCTTAAATGGAGACTTGGCTTGAATTTTGAAAAATTCCGCTATAAATGCGTTGCTGCTTATAAGGAAAATAAAATAAGAGCCTACTGCTTTGAGTAAAAAGAGGAAAGTGCAATGTGACTTCAGAGAGCAAAAATCGGTAATAATGTTACTGAGTTAATTTCAGTGGAAATAGCTCCTATCCTGCTGCTCAAATAGTGAAATGATGTCATGTGTCTGTGTAGGCTTGCTTACATGTTACTTCTCATACAATTGAAATGAAAATAATTTGCTTGCCATTCGTAGCAGTGCACAATACTTTGTGTGTAAATGGAGCTTTCCTGATGGCACCCAATATACATCTGACATTTAGAGCCTAATACAGTGTTATTTACTCTTAAGAGTAACCTGCTGTATAAACAAAGGCTACAGGATTGATAGAATTTCTACTTGTCGCTGTGAATTAATCTACTATTTATTTCAGGGGTTTATTATTTTAAGTGTAGGGGTCTAAAACTTCCATGTCAATGGGAGTCTTTCAGTTGAATTCCATAGGATTTGCATCAGACTCATAAATCGGGTTCAGACATTACAGACTGCAAGAGAACTGAGGCCTGATATGTGCGTATGTGTGTGATTAGAGCATGCTGTATTTATTGACAAAGTCCTTTCTGTGGGGTAATTTGCCAAGCTAAAACATGGCTTATAATATGAGAGCTATGAAATGACTAGAAACTCATGTCTGAGGGCTTATGGGAGAACTTTACATTTACATTTCTTTAACTTCACTGGCAAAAATATTTCTGCTTTAAAAGTTTGAGTATATGCTGGATCATCTTTCCAGTAAAAGTATGTGAATCTTAATGGGAAGACTGTCTGTTCATAAAGAAGCTTGTCTGGTTTAAACCAGCTGGCTGAATGTTGCAGCACTCTGGTTACTGAGAAGTTCAGCTGAGGATCAGAGTGGGAATCAGCCAGTGCTGACTGCAGAGATGTGCTTCCCTCTGTAGCTATTTGATGGGAGATGGGAGGTTGCACTACACTTTAAAGTGGGAATGCATAGGAAGGATTCAGCTTAACAGTCCCCCCCCTTCCAGGACTGCAAATAAACCACAGCCACACATGGTATGTAACACTTTGTGTGAACTCACCACTTGCAGCTTCTGTGCTAGTATTTCTGAAGTGCCTGGTGAAGGCTTCTGAATGCTGAAGTGTTGAATGCTTAGCTGAAGCCTTACCTACCCCCTTGGTTTTGTTAATGCTTTTAGGGCAGGCAGGACAAGCAGTACATGAATAACACCTGTCTTGGGTTGAAGGCTTGTTGTCAGCTGAGAGCATTCTGGGTGGGATTTTCTTACCTACTGTGGTGTTCTTCAAAACAAACAAAAATATCACTCACCAAGCAGCCTGTCCCCCTGCCATTTAAGGGCCCGGTGTGGAAGAAGGGTAGGCGGTACAGTTAAAGACCAGTGCATTTAGGTTGTGAGCTCCTCAGTGATTAGGAAATCAACACCGAAGTTCCCATAAAGTGGGAGTGAGATCCAGTTCCTCTGAGGGTAGAAGAAGAATGTGAGCTGAGGTGTTTTTGAGACCATACTTAAAAGAAACCACATGCATGAAAATGTGTGCACGGTGCTATTTCTGCACTTGTGTACTGTAGAAGCCCATGAGGATGTAATGAGAAAGGCTGTTGGAAAGTACAGCTAACCAAGGGCTTAAAGGACAAAAGCATTCTGCAAGTATTTTACTATCACAAGGAAGATGACGGCTACTCTTCTACTTAATACCATCTACAAGTGATGCCGGATTTTTCATTGATGGATTTTTACTTTTTGATTCCGTCTTAGTCCATTTAGTGAATGGTGATTGGATGGCTAAAACCATTCTAGTAAGACCTCAAACTTAAAAAAAGGAAAGGGAAGAGGAAAAAAATAATTAGTGTTTTTTTTGTTTTTTTTCCTCCAAGTAAACTAGGCCTGATAAAGATCATAGTAAATTCTCTAAGGAGAATCTCAATCTCTTCTTTGATATCTTGAAAGAAGATGAGTGAAGTTTTGGAAGAGAGACTATGCTGACTTTCCAGTCTTGAGGGGGGAAAAAAATGATAAAACTGTGGAATTGTCAATTTAATAATAATATCTGGAAAAATACTGGAACAAGTAACTAAACTTTTTAAATGTCTAGGTGGTAAGGAGGAAATAAGTTGAGGTAAACTTGTTAAGAAGAATGATACAAAACAATCTCTCTCCTGTGTATTGTAAAGTAATAGGCGCTGGGGAGAGTGGGGGGTAGGGAATGTAACTATCTTGAACTAGGAAGGGTTTTGGCCCTGTCTCACCTGATATCCCCTAGCAAGCTAGGGAAGCATGGCTTGATTAAACTCCCATAAGGTAGGTCCACAGCAGTTTGGAAAATGTGTCTAGAGATGCATCTTCTCAGTAATTGTCTGTACTTCTTGCCCTTTCAGGAAGGCTGTATCAGAATTGAGCTTTCACAGGCGTCTGTCGTTCTTCACTGTTTTCTTTAATAACTTGCTAAAGGAATGGAGTGTATACTTTGTAAAATTCAAGATGACCCACTTTGTGGGAAGGTCCGAAAGCAAGGTTATTTTGAACCACTGATTGAAAACATGAACCTTGTTATGCACTTAAGAAAAAAAGAGGATAAGCCTGCCTAGGGTTTACCTGTACAGAGCCGCCTTCTCATCTCTTTTCTCTGCTTCCTTACTTTTCCCTTTAGAGTGCTGCTTCTGCTGCACAGATGTCTTTATTTTGGCTGTCAGGACTTGATGCTAATTCAGTCTTTCCTTGATGCAGGCAGTGACCCTTTCACTATGAGTGCCAGAGCAGGGAAGGGGTTCCTGGAAGTGATATGTTATCTTTAAATCATCACCAGTATGCCACATATCTTTAAGAACAAAGTCTCTGTTAGCTAGCCTGTGATGACTGTGTGCATTAATAAGGCAGGAGGGAAGTGATGGTGAATAGAATAACAAGCAAGAGCTTTTGCCCTCTTGAGGTACCATTTTCAATTTGTGCAAAGGTAAGCACAGCAGAGCTAGACAGGGTCAAGGCTGGACAAGATGGGCAGTTTATTGAAGACAAATTATTTAAAGAGTAGTTTCCTTCTGATTAATTGGCCCTCAAAGAGGGACTCACCAATAAAGGTAATGTTTCAAAGGCTATCGGAAATAACTTTCAAAAGGTGGAGAGTGGAGTGCAGATTTTATCCGTTTTGAATAGCACCTCAATGTGTTCCTGTTCTTTTAAACACAAATACCTTTCAGTGTGAAGGCCAGAAGAGTTTAAAAAAAAAAAATTTTTTTTTTTTTGGTGAATGGGGTCCTATAGAGGGAATGGGAGATACCCCTAGTTCAGGCAAGTTATTTGGAAGAGATTTAAAAATATGTTTAATTTTAATTAGTCTTTTATGGGTGAATCATTTATGGGTGAATTAGTCTTTTATGTTGCTGAATCAGTTCCTCAGTTCCCCCAGTGTATGTGGCCAGGGCCAGACATATTGCAGTTGCACAGAAGCATTGACACAGTCCCGTCAGTAACCCTCGCTTCAGACCTGAGTAGTGCCCTTATCTTCCAAGCATTTAACCAATACGAAATGGAGATTAGCGGCTATGCCAGCTGGCTGGTTATTTGAGATTTATGGCCTTATCTCTTGTTTTGAGCGTCCATTAGAACTTCACTGGCATTTGAACGCAGACCTCCAGAGGCGGAAGGCTGACGTAGTGCATCACTGTGCCGGTGGTGTCAGAGTCTTGACCAACTCTGCAAGCCAGCGTTTGTGTGGCTCCCCTGACTTTACTGGTGTTCTACGTGGGACGCATCTGATGCATTGCGGGGTTTTTTAGTTTATTTAAATGTATGTTTTGAAAACAATAGATTTTTCAAGTAGCGAGTAGGAGGTTGTTTCATCATGTACTGAAGCCAACATAAAAGCTCATTTATTTTTCATGATAATTGGGCCAAGTTGTAAGATATTTGCCTTCTCTTTGCCTTCCTGATGATTTCTGAGTCATCGGGAGCTTGGAGGGGCAGTTAGTGTTGTCTGCCTGAAATATATAGGCAGATGACTTTTGTAGCAGGATGAAAAGTCCTTACGTTAAAGCCTAGTTGGAATCATTGCTTGGGGAGAGCACCTTTAACTTCAGGAGGGGCCATGGTGCAACGTAGCCCTTCAAACAGTCTTCTGAGTTACTATGTTATGGTATTATTATAGTAAAATGTTTTTAGAACTATTGCAGTGATTAAATTGTCAAATTCTCTGAACTCTGGCAGTTTTAATGCAGAGTTGAAATATTATTCTAATTCTTGGTAAGTGCTGCTTGTTTAAGCCCTTCAGCCTTGCAGGATGTACTGTGCATGTTAATCAAAGGGTGTCCTGTCTTTCCAGCTCTACCTATTAATGGAGCCTTTCTTTTTCTTGTGACTTTTTTTATTTTATTAGAAAAGTAATAATGGGGGGCTGCAGATTGTGCAGCGAGTTGAACGGGTTAATAATACCCAGTGAGGAACAAAGTAGTCAGTGTAGAGTGGTGCTGAAAATATTGTACTTACCGTTCACACACCAAGTACATTCTTTAGATGTTGACAGGTGCTATAGGACAGTGAAGCATTCCAAATTAGAGGGTATTTAACGAGGTGTAATAAAGCTTTGTGTACTTAGAATGACTCTAGCAATGAAAACTGATTGGTTTCTGAGCTAGCAAGTCATGTCTCAATTAGTGAACTGAAGCACAGCTTATCTTAGGTCTTATTGTCAAATACACAGATCTATAGTAACTGAGAGAACACTTAGAATTATGTTCAAGTAACGATCTTGATATAAATCTTGTGTGTGTGTGTGCTTCTTGAACAGTTAAAGGGTGGGTTCCATTGAGCAAAGTAGCTAGGATGGAAACACTGAGCTCTGAATTTTGCTGCTTCACGCAGGAAGAAGTCAATCTTTAATATACCACATCTGTTCTTGCAAAAAGGTTAAACCTGAATCATGCAGTGCTTGTTTTACTACTACAGGTTTTACTACAGCCGCATACTTGAAGCTGCAGAAGAGTCCACTGTATCCACTTGTCTGTCTGAAGAAACCTGGAGTATTAAGCCTTAGTAAAGAAAAAGGGCTAGAACACTTGACCATGGAATTTGGAAATGTATTTTAATAGGATGCTCAATTGTAACTGAGCTCTTAAGCCCCATTAGCACATTCAGCCAGATGCTCATTGCTGTGAAATGACACTGAGCCCAACAGCTGTCGAGGTCCTAAAAAGGATCATACATATTATCTTTCAGTAGCATTCAAAGAAATGTAAAAACATGGGAATGCATGACACTTTGGAAGAGAGATGTGATCCTTTTGGTCTAAAGCATAAATTGCCATCTACCTAATGGAAACTAAGAATGAATTTCACTCTGACGTGTTATTCCATTTCTGTTTATGGCAAGAGGTTTTGTGTGCCTCCATCTAAAGCAGCTGGTACTGGTCACTATAGGAAAAGGAATAAAAGACTGATTGGGTCAGTTGCCTGATCCAGTATAGCAAGCTGTAATTGTTGTAGGTGGTTCTTTTGTAGTCCTCTGTATGTGGATGCATTTTTCTTTTTTTCCATATCCTTGTTCTCCAGCAGTGGTTTGTAATATGCCTCAAGGGCTTAATAGTATGGTCTTTACCTTCATGGCAAACCTGAAGTACTGTGAAGGGTTTTAGTGGTGCTTATATACATGAATTAAGAATCTTCCATAATGTGTGGGGCATTTACAATCAAGAAACCTAAAAGCGCATCTAAATAAACAAGCAAGAAAAACCTACCTTTCTCTCTTACCTCCCCCCCTGCCCAGCTTGTTGTGTCTCAGGTCCTTCTTTTGAAACCTGATCACTTGTGATCAAATTTTCAGACAGTCTTACAGCTCAAAGATACCAAATGAAATAAGGAAATGGAGGGATTAGCCTGGAAGGAGCCTTGGACAGTGGGACTGCAAGACAGTGAGATATACCATTAATAACAGTAACTTGTTTCAGAGGAAATTAATTCTACAGTTATAACATGGGAGGGAGGGGAAAAAAAGACATCAGTCATTAAAAAAGCCCTAATGATACTGGTCTATGCACACTTAGTATCTTTGTGAAATTTTTAATGCTTTTAATCTTGTAAAATCCATAGAAAAGAAACAGGATCATAGTTTGAGATCTGTCCGTGAGCATGTGGTCCACACCATGAAAAAAGTTGCAGATGTATTAATTGCAAATGGGAAAGGTGCCATATTGAGCTGGCTATCTTGAAGGATAAACAGATCTGTGAAGCCTGATTGTGCATAATAAATAAGCTTAGTTCAACATGTGTCAGTTTTGCTCTAAAACTTCTGGTTTCTTTGCACTGGTGCCTACACATTGTTTGGGGAGGGGAGGGATCTAGCAGGTTTTTGCACCTGTGTACTTCAGCAAGCAAATCTTTGACCCTGTATTTTTCCTGTGCATGATTTGTGTGAACTTTGCACTGGATGATTACACATATTGTGTCAGGTGACAGAGCATGGGGAGAAAGATGACAGTATTTGCAATGCTGACCTGTAAAAATCCATATCATCATTTTAAGTGGTTTAGACTAATCGAACACAGCACTGTTCAAACACTGTCAGGAATAAGAGATGCATTATCTTTCAGCTATGATCAGTGAGCCCTGTGATAAACGACAGTATTGAATATCTTTTGAAGTTCTCTATTTTGGTACTTCATCAAAGTTACCTAAATATTCCGAAGCTTTTATGATATTGTTTAAATTTAAGGTTCTAATGAGACAGAACCTGCAATATCAAACTTCTATTTGATAAATAGTGAGATCTCTTTCAAATGTTTGGCCTCAAAACTGATTGTTTCTTTTAAGTGCATCTGTTTAAATTCCTGTGGATTTTAAAAATTTGGCTTGATCAGCACTTGCTGTAGGCTTTGGAATATATATTTGCAACTTGGATTCAAACAATATATATACTTTTACCAAAGGTTGCAGGGTTTATTCATTATGTTGCTCATATTCATGCTAAGCTCAGATAAACCTGGGGAAAAGCATTGATGGGTGACCCACATGCCCTGTTGGTTTGTGAGTCCGTTTTAGTTTTACAGTGGGTGAATCTTAATGCTAAATATCCATCTTATGGTTTTTTTGTGGTCTGAGAATATTACTGATGGCCTGAAGATGGGTCTCTAAAAAATACTCTTTGTTTCTGAAAGAGCAAAAGAACACTTCATTGAAGGCAGCTAATAAAACAATACACCAAATGTGTTCAGCTGAATGCTTAAAGGTTAAACATGCAGATTGTCTTAGTCCTTTAAAGTATTTGATCATTTCACTCCTTGGGCACCTGACTTGCCCTCAAGCTGGCTGCCCAGACAAGAGCAAGATATCCTTGCTCTTGCAGCACTCTTACAGACATCGCTTGCCTGTTATTGTAGTTTGTCTTGCTTGCTTGTATCTATTTTAAGATTTTTGTAACCTGAAGTTAGACTTTGAATTTTAGTTTTTTGCAGCATCATTAAAGATACTGCAGTAAAGATTATGCAGTCCATAGAGATAACATGAAAGCAAAGCATTCCAACAACTCTTTTTTCCTAACCAGATCTCCAGCCTCCAAGACCAAAGGCTCTGCAGTCTTAAATTAAGGCGGAAGATCCCAGAATCGGTCTCCTACAGGTACAGGCGCTAAGAATTTTTTGAGTTATTCCTTGTTGTTGGAACTTGACACCTGAACTCTACACTCCAATCAATAATACTGAATGCTACATGTTGACTGCTTGCTGCCACAGCACAGGTGAATGATTTGGAGAGTTAGGAGGACAAAAAGCATCTTGAGCATATTAAGCCAAACTCTGCTTTCAGTCTTTAGGTGTCTGTACTGACATTTTGCCTTCCGTATAAAAGTAGTAAAATGGAAAGATATCTTTTATAGTGTATTGAAAAGTTGTACTTAGGCTGATAAAAATGAATTGCTGGGTTGCCTGACAGCATGAAAAATGACTGATCAGACTATTTTGGAAGCTTGGATCTGAGTTTTATCACCTCAAGTCATTCCGTTGTCCTTCTTTTGTCAAGAATGAATTGGATAGTGCTAACCCCTTGTGTTGATCACACTGTTGCAATTATATGCAGTTACAGACCCGTGGAGTACTGAAAAGATACTTGTGGAAGCCTAAAAAGGGACTTGCTTTACCCTCTTTCATGATAACTCTACAACAACCCAAATCAAGCAGAGTGTGTTGCATGGAACAGATAAGTCAATGCATATCAGCTGCCACCTGAAAATGTGTGCTGTGGGTGCTGAAGCTAGGAGCCAGTTTCCTGGGCAACATGTTCTATTCCAGTTCTATTGCCTGATGCTGCTTTTATTTTAATATATATAGTTATTTAACTAACCCACTCAGTTGACAGAGATGATTCTGATATCTGTTTGGAAAATGGAGGTACATTTGAAGGATTAATAAGGATGTTTGAATATGAAATAATTACTCCTTGAGAGCAAAATATTTGTTGAATTTATCAATGTGAAAGGTTCTATGCTTTTAATGTAGCAGGTCTTGGTTTGGTCTGTTTTTGTGTTTGATAAAGGTGCACTTAGCAGATGTATCTTTCAGTAAGTTGATGAGAGTTATCAGTCCTACGTGTCCATTCTCCTCCTGTTGTGAGATTTTGGGTATTCATCGCCTTGGTTATAGGAAAAGAAGGTGCTGACTGAGGAAATGCAGTTAGGGGACGTTTTCTCTCCAACTTAACATTTTTAAGTAGGAACTTTTAATAAGCCCCAAACTTGGCTAAATTTTTCTTGATTTGTTTTTGAAGTGCTACCCAGAAATACATCATGATGCAAGGAAGTCATAGGATCTTGAAACTGGTCAGAAGGGGTCTGTAATAGAAGATGAAAGTGGTAGAGTTTCCACTGTCCAAAATGTGGAAAAATAGAGAGAATAAATCCAGAGAGTGCAAACATTAGTTAATGTTGTTTCCGAGGGGACCTGGAACATCTTAATTCAAAACACTGAGGCTCAGTGTATCTTCTGTGTGTTTCTGCTCATCAGTGTAGTATTCAGATGCTCAGGTGTATCTCTTGAGCTCAGGTGTTTAGTCATGCTAGCTAGATGATGAATAAATCAACCAACTGGCTTCCTCAGCTGGGTAGCGTGACTGTTTATACAGTGCTAAGTACTGAACTTGTGTCCCAGTCTATCTGGTAAAACAAACTGAGAAAGGCTGTCTGAGGGTCAGTTCCTTTATTGCTCCAGAAACCTAATGAGGAATCTGGAGGTGTATTGTGCAGAAAAGTAAAGAAACCCTCGGACCCTAACCCTAAACAACCAAACCCAAATGTATATCGGATCTGAAAGCCACCAAAATGAATGTTATGTGGTAACCTTTTTTGTCTGTGCTATGTTGAAATCTTGCTGAATTCATGAGCATCTGGCAAAAGGAGAGGCTGAAAATCTCTAATATATTGGTCATCAGACTAATCAGCTTAGTGCATCTGCTGGAAAATGGCATTTGCAGTATGTCTGTTCTCTTTGGGCCCAATCTGTTACACTTCTGGATGTGAAAATCTTGCTCTGGTTCTTGCTGGCCAAGCTTGCTTCTGCTTTTCAGTGATCCTATCAGCTTCTCAAAGGCCCAAAGAAGTCTGCAATTTCAGAGATGGGGGCTGTGGTAGCAGCTGGAGGACCTGAAGGAGTGCAAGACAGTGCTGTCTTCCTTTGTTCTCCTGATCGCAATGAGAAGCGATCAGAAGGTCCTTTTTTCTCTACAGCTCAGAAGTAGTACAAGTCAAAAAATGTATTTGCAAAATGGAGGCCCTAATGCTTATGAAGAACTATGGATGAACTGTTAACCTGACTTAAATATTATGCTTGTTAGTAGTGCCTGATTATTATTTAGAACTTTTTATCAGTAGGCTTCAAAACAATTTCCCAAGGAAGCAAGTATTGTGATCTTCATGTTGCACTTGAAGAACACTGAGCAAAACAAATAACCAAACAGGATTAGTCAACCACCAATTAGACCTTAAATCTAGGTCTTCTGAGTTTTAGGCTGCTGCTTATTCTTTTGCATCACACCGCTTTTCTGACAGCTTCTTTTATAGAAATCTGTGCTTGGTGTGTGGAGTAAAGAATGGGGCTGAGGTTACTAACATGCCTAGAAAACACCTTTATGAACAATTAGCTTGATACAGACATTTTCAGTGTGTTTCCTCTCCAAATCAAGTTTTAAGGCAAACTGTTTCCTTCCTTCCTGACAAATGCTAAACAGGCCAGTGAGGAACAAAGCTATTTTTATTTATATTTTTTTCATGGAACAGACATCAGAATATGTTAATGTGCCTTTTCCATTTATGGGGTGCTTAAGAACTCTTCTTGCAGGTTTAAAACACAAAGTTCACAATAAATCCCAACTTTGAGTAAAAATGAAGTGCTGCGATAGCTTCTGCAAAGCAAGCTGTATTTCTCTGTCTTGGTTCTGGTGGCCCGTTTTTGCTGTTGTCAAATGGTTATGTGACTGTAATTGTCTTCATTTGGGAAATCGAGATGCTGATATGAATCTGGGGTGCAGTTAGCTGTTAGCTGGGGCTTTCAGGTTTCTCATCTTCCATGAGACTAAATATGGAAAAAGAAAGTGGTCTTAGACTTAATAAATAAAATCTGAGCACAACCTGTGGCAAGATGGTCATTTGACCCTTAGTGTCAATCAGTAATGTGCCACCTTGCAAATGTGCCAGGGAGCAGGGGAAGTAGTACTTAGTAGATGTAAATCTCCATGGCGCCTCCCATAGTGTGAACATCTGTGTGACTTGGCAGATGTAGAAGATTGGATCTTGGTGAACTAGTATATTTTGAGATTTCTGGTTAATTGATTCTTCTATTTTTTCCAGCAGACTTATTTCTGGCAGGTGGATGGTTGCTGCTGCTATCTATCAAGTACTGCAGTCTGAAATGTTTAAACTCCTGTGGAGGAGTGGCTGAAAGTGTCAGGGAGATAGTTCTAAATACACGGTGATAGGAAGAGAAAAGCCAGACATGGAGAAACAGATGTGCGCTGATGTGACAGTGGAGTCAGTGTCCGCAAAGGACAAGCAATATGCGGGTTAATGTCAGAATATTGTAGATCCTTTGGTGACTAGTAAATTCCCCATCTTGGTGCATGCTTGGCATCCCAGCTTGAGGAGCAAGTTGTGTCCAAATGAAGAGGTCTACCAAACCCAGATGCAGATGAAATCACTCATACGATTGACTTCTTGACCACTAGGGATGTTTAAAGTCGGTCTGGTCTGAGAACCAAAATGCTCTTGAAGTCAGCAGTAGTGAAACACGTGGACTGGCTGTGTTGAATAGCTCTAGGAAGAGGATGCAAGCGAAGGAGAACCTCTCCTAAGCGTGCATTACAGTAACTAGCACGAGCGTTTCTCTTACAAGATTTTCATGGGATCCAGGAGAAAGTGTCAGACTGCAACTGCAGAAACCTCCCTGTTGGGTCATATCCAGGCCATTGTCAATTTTTAGCAGTAAAGGAGATCACCTGAGGCAATAAGACTTCATCTGACTTGCCTTGAGAAGAAGGGATATTGATGATGAGGAAGCTTCCTCCAAAAGCTGGTGGAGGTGGGGAGGACATTTTTTTTTTTGATGTCCCTTCTTTCTTCATTCTTCCATAAAGTTGCTAAGGAGTAGTTTTCTAGTATTCAGGGAAAAGATACTGGATGTGTTAGTCATAAAGAGCTGAGATAGGCAAATTGTATGGTCTTTTTTCTCCTGCCCTAGGAGCGGGACGTTATATGCAGAGACATAGTCAGACCACTCTTAGGAAGACTTGTAAGCAGTGCCTACACCACTTTGCCTCCTTCAGAGACAGTCTCTCCAGATGGCTGTAAAGGGAGTTTATTTGGGGTGGTGGTTCCTCTTTTCTTTACTCTTTCTCCCTCCTTTCAAGCCTTCTGCTGTGCAGTTTCAGTTCATCAGGCAGCCACTAAAAGTTTCTATGATAAGCGATTAATGGCTCATTCTAATTACTTATTTGCCTTCAGTATCAGTTTGGGCTTTTCAATTCTCCTTTGCAATTGGATTGCGATTGAAAACCATGCAAAAATTAATTTAATCAGTCTTTCAGACACTTCTACATTGCATCCTGCATAATTCTAGTTATCTTTTTGAACATATCAGAGTGTGTGTGTATATATATATATACACACATACATACTTAATATTGTTATTTATTTTGCAGTGAACACAGCAAGGAGTTTTGGTGTTTGACAGCCTTAAAAGGTCAGCAGATACCTTCACTACTGTTTATTCTGGAATGTGCAAGAAATCTCATTTACCAAAGAATGCAGAATAACACATTATATACTGTGAAGGAAAACTGAAAATGTTTTTGAGACTGAAGACCCTGGCATAGCTGACACAGTTTGTATTAGTTCTTTTAGAGGAACAGAATAACCAGAGTACTTTTGCACATTGCTAAACCATTATCGAACATGAGAGAGAATTAGCAAAAGTTTGTTAAACAAACTTGCTCTTTAGAAGTGGGCAAAAATATTTTTCTCAAGGAGTGGTGTAGATCTAAAACTACTCCTCTTCCGCAGCAGTGGAAAAGCAAGGATGCTGATTAATGTGGTGGTCTTGAAGTAATGTAAGGTATCAAGATATGGGCATGTGATAAGCATTACCCGTATTACCTGTCAATGTAGGAAATGCTCTAGGGCATGCAACTAGTAAAAAAACTGATGACAGGGCTTTGTGCTGCCCTGTGCCTTCCCAGGAGCTATGTTAGAGGAGCCTGCAGCTTGAGTGCACGTAAGGATTGAATTGGACAGCTTTTGAAAGACAAGCTCCCAGAAAGTGCTTCCTTTAACATCTGAAGCCTTAAGCCTGTGCATACAGAATTACCTTTTGATTTTATTTTCATGGGAACATATGTTTCGTACTTGATAGTGAACTTTTTCCCTAAACCTCTGTTTCCCAGGATAATTAGAAGTTTGAAAAATCAATGCGAAGAAAACAGCTATGTGGGGTTGGAATAAAACCTTGACCCACTAGGCCACAATTCATCCTTTAGAACATTAAACAGGGGATTGCACCAGAAAAGAATGGTCAGTAAAGCGTGGGGAGAAAGGACAGAGAAATTTGGAAAATGCTTAAGTTGCTTTCATTTCATTTTGGGCACGGGGGAAAAATCTGAATGAGAAGTTGATGGTAGAGGTTTTGATCTTGTTGTCATTGAAATTGATAGAAATATTGCCGTCATTTCTAGAGGAAACGGATGTAGCCTCACTATTTAAGATTCAGTGCTTCTCCATTGGTATAGGCTAATTCACTGACACTTAGAAAAGGTTAGGTTAGGGTTGGGTTAGGTTAGGGTGTGTTTCTTGGGAACTGATTTGTTTGGTATGACTTTTCTAACCTCAGCTATTCTGTGATTCTGTCTCAAGGGACCTCTGGAGATTGTCCAGTCCCCCCCGCCGTGCTCAGAGCAGGGTCACCTAGAGCAGGCTGCCAAAGACCATGCGCACTTGCATTTTGATTATCTCCAAGAATGGAGACTCCACAACCTTTCTGAGCAAGCTCTTCCACCAGCTGCCCTCACAGTAAATTCTTTTTTGTTATGCTTGAGTGGAGTTTCCTGTGTTTCAGTTTGTGCCCATTGCCTCTTATCCTGTCACTGGACTCCACTGAGAGTCTGGCCCTGTCGTTTTTACTGCCTCCCATCAGGTATTTGTACACATTAATACACTTGTTGCCCTTCCCCCCACCCCCGAGCCTTCTCTTCTCCAGGCTGAACAGTCCCAGTTCTCTCAGCCCCTCCTCATATGAGAGATGCTCCAGTCGCTTAATCATCTTTGCTGGACTCACTCCAGTATGTCCATGTCTGTCTTGTACCAGGGCACCCAGACCTAGACTCAGCACTCTAGGTGCGGTCTTACTGCTGCTGAGTAGAGGGGAAGGATCACCTCCCTGGACCTGCTGGCAATGATCTTCCTAGTGCAGCCCAGGAGGCTGTTGGCCGCCTTTGCTGTGAGGGCACATTGCTGGGCCATGGTCAACTTGTTGTCCACCAACCAGGACGCTCAGGTCCTTCTCTGCAGAGCTGCTTTCCAGTCTGTTGGCCCCCAGCCTGTTTTGATACATGGGATTGTTGCTGCCCAAATACAGGACTTGGCATTTCCCTTTGTTGAACTTCATGAGGTTCCTCTCTGCACATTTCTCCAGCCTGTTGTGATCCCTCTAAGTGGCAGCCCAACCCTTTGGAGTATCAACCACTCCCACCAGTTCATGATGCCCTTTCATCAGGTATCAGGTGGTTCAAGTGCCCCATGTGTACCAGGGCCTGCAAACATGAGGCTTCCTCCAGTTGTCTGAAGAAGACTTCATCTACTTCTTCCTGATCTGGCAGTCTGTAGCAGACACCCACCCACAAAGACTTTTTGCAGACTCTGCAAGTTGTACCTCAAATTTGTTTAGGAAATGCAAATTCATGCTGTTTGCCTTCCTTTTCATAGAATAAATATGACGTGACATCCACACACAGGCTATTGCTGTCCTTCTGATGTAATCTGAGGGATGAAATAAAAGATAATTGCTTAAAATTTTGGTTAAACTTTAGGAAGCGACACGATTTCAGTTGGTATGTGAGAAGGTGAGAGAAGAGGAGGAAGGTGCTGACTAGTTCAGTAGTTGAAATGGTTAAGTAATTTTCTAAAAACCCAGTAGGTACATGAAAATGAGAGAGTTTTCTATTTATTTGAATCTCCAAGGAATATAATGTGAAAGCCTCTTCAGGTTCTACTGCCTGGCCAGAGACTGCAGTGAGTTTAATAAAAGCCACAGCTAAATTTACCAGGATAAATTGCTGCTTCATGCATGAAATAGATGCTCTAGTCTTGTGCTGGTGATTTGGTGATGTCTTACCTTTAAAACTGTGGAACCAACATGCAAAATTTTTAGTGGATTATTCACTTGATCACTTTTTGGTACCCCCTGGACTCTTATATGATTGATAAATATCATTTAAGAAACCCTCAAAAATAAGATATGAGAGATTTAAAGAATTGTGCTTTTCACAACAATAATACTTCCTTTTTCCCCAGGAGATGCTTAAGAAGCTAGTCTAACAGCAGTTTATGCTGCAAAAGATGTTTGTAGCTCACTGTAATCCGGTTCCATATGAAATTCCTGGTGTTATTCTTTAAAGCTCTCATGGGGCTTGACTTAAATGATGAGCCTGTCGTCCCTCTCTTTGTGTGCGGTGCTTTGTTACCCACTGCAGCGTCTGGGCTCATCTCTTGACAGGCCTTTGCTTGAAAGCCCAGGCGGGGAGAGAGAAGTCGCTGTATTTTTTTCAGGGCTAGATCAACTAAGGGATGCCCCGTTCCAGTGCCTAAGGGAGTCTTCAGCGCCAGCCTCTGTACCTAGGCTTCCCCTTTAACTTATGGTGAGAATAAAGCGTTTAGGAGTGGGATTAGCAAAGGCTAGGAAACTGAGCGGAGAAGCCAACAGGAGGCGGAGGGGAGAAGTACATCAGGGGCATCACCTCTTAAAGGTAATAGGTCAGCTGTGGTATGGATGTTAGCTCTCACCTGGAGAGAAAATGCCTAATGACACAGAGATGAGGGATTTCTGTTGGTACAGAAGAGACTTGGGTTTGAGTCGGGCGCTGTGGAGATTTGAAAATACTTGTGCTGTTTCCAAAGTGGGTATCTTAAATGCAGCGTTATGTGAACATATACAGCCGGTTCCTGCTGAGAATCTCATCTTGGTAATCTTGACTAGATGGAATGAACTGTCAGTGTCCATTAGATGCTGGAGACAAGCAGTGCGTATTTGAGAGTCTTGCCAGAGTAAAGAGCAGCTCAGCTGGTGAATAGCTCAGCTGCATCAGGCTTTGCAGGAGCAGGGTGAGGGGTGTTTTATGTGCCTACTGGTGGAAACGCCAGTGTCTACAGGACTTTGGGAATCCGCAGAGTTAGGCCGCATATAGTAAAGACTTTGACAGTCTCACTAGCACCTAAATGTTGGACGTAAGTGACTACTTGCTCTTTCAGATTCTTAGTGGTTTTGGTTCTGACCCTATAGGGATCAGGTGATCCTACAATTTTGCTTTGTTCAGAGGTTGTTGCATAATCCACACTTATACCTAGGCTCTCATGCAGTTTCCGAATGGCAGAAGGTTCAGCAGTGTCTTAGCTAACTAAAGCAAAGACTCAGTGTAGAAAAGGAGAATTTAATTCCTAATAGGAAGTGTTCTTTAGTTCTTTAGAGCTTTAGTTTTGCCGCATTTAAGTGACAAGCATGTTAGAAATGTATATGTGCCTAGGTTTTTATTGAAGTATTGTTTTTTCTTTATTTACGTGTGTTCTGTATAGTGTCTTCAAAATGCAGTTTGTCCGTATCTAAATAGCAGGTGGAATCTGAGAGCAGATCATATGCTCACTTGGGCCTTCCCATGCTGCTGTACTTTAGCAAGCGAGGCTGTTCTTGGCATTTGTAAGCTAAGCGTGGTCAGTCTGGGTTATTGCTTGGATGTATAACCTCTGCAGAGAACACAGGTGTTCTAGGAAGTGATGGAAGAAAACATCATCTTTCCTTTGAGTCAGTCATAAATCCTGTTAGCTTAATCTTTCAGACTTTACTCTAAGATTCTTTCGACTTGTTGTTTAAAGTCCCAAAGACCAAGAGCAGTAAAATTTTTCCAAGGCTCTCTGCTAACATAGCTGATGCATTTTGCTTCGCATGCATTTCTCCTGTTATTTTGGCTGAAAATATTACCGTTCACTTCTTGTCAGGAACTGTTGCATAATACTGTTGTGTGCTTCTGAACAAATACAGCCTTTTACGCCGATCTGCTTCAAGTCCTGAAGCAGACTCACTTTCTCTTCTCTCATAGTAGTAACTATTTATTCTCTTTATCAAAACCGTCTTTTGTCTTATATGATCTCTTTGCCCCTTTTTGTTCATTCCCAGTTCCCTGCCAGCCTTCAGTATTTTATTTTTGGAAGTTCAAATAGATCTAATTATAAGCAAAAATACCTGCTGAGAGTGGAAATGATCTCTTCCAGACACAGTCTCAGACTATTTCCTTTGTGGGAAAAACTCTTCTTTGTCCTGTTGTTGGAAATGCTGTTTCCTCTCTGACTATATGTCTTCAAAAAAAATCTGTGTTAAAGCATTTCAAAATATCTGAGCTGGATTTCTGCTTATCCTGGCTGGTGAAGTCAATATGTACCTGGTGACTATGCAATTGCCCCTACTCTGATTGCCTGAGAACCACCTGCTGCAGTGCCCTGTGACTCCCAGCTGCTCACAAGTGATCCTGCAAATTACAGGTTTCAATCCCTGTAGTGCAACAAACCAGAGAATATTCTGCCTGGTAAAAAATGATTGTGATTATTCTTTACGCAGCTCCCTTTTTTTCAATGTCATCTTGTATTTATCAGAATGAACAGCATTTGGACTCTCATAGTTACATCTGGCTTGACTGTCTGATGAACAAGTGTAGTTATGAAAGAGACAGTTTCTTTAAGGGGCTGTTGGCATCCCAGTCTTCACCACTGGAAAAAGTTGTAAAAAAATGAGTGAATGTTGATGGTGCAGTAAACATGGGTGTGTGTTAAAAGACTAAGCTTAAGCTCAGTGTAGTCATAAAACGATTTCAAATTATTGACTTCTGGAATGTGAAGTCATGAAACTTCAGTTATGGAAAATCTTTTTATATTAAAGAAATGCATCTTAGGTCACAAATAGTTTCCTTTGTCTTTCTCAACAGCCAGGCCTCTGTGGGTTCTTCGCCAGCTCTCAGAAATGATCCTAATTCGGCGATGTTAGTACTGGATTGTACTGTCTGGTCATAGTGGGGGGAAAAAAATTTGGCCAAAATCAAGATCCAGTTTCTGCTGTTCCCTCTGCTATAGCCTTCCTGCATTGCCTGTAGATGTTCTGCATTACCTGTCAGGCTGCTCAAGGCACAAACTCTTTCAGGACCGCTCAACATTGGCTTTGTTGTCAGTGGTGGAATATGTTCTACTGCCTGCTTTTGTAAATACTACTGCAGTTTCTCTTCTGTCTCCATGGTGTACTCCTGACTTGCTTTACAATGTGAGTAATAATAATAATAAAAGGTTCTATTATTTATTTACAATTATGTATAGTAGTGAACATTTTGCTGAATCTAGTCATAGGTTTTAAGCCTATGGCCATTTACAGTACATTAGGGTTGCTAAGGGAAGAGACACTAAGATTTGTTACTATGCTTTAGATAGGATCCTGTGATCGCTCCAGCAAAGTCTAGTTAGAGGATAATCAAACTAGCACTCTTCTGCAGGAAGTGTTGGATGCAACAGATCTAACAGATGACAGGTTGGGCTTAATTTTTCTTTGAAGACATGAAAGATGCAGTGCATTTCAGTGCTGGTAAAAGTGCTGCTTCTCTGGAAGTTTTAGCAAAGTTAAAATGGTTCTACAGGCCAAGCAGATAGAAAAGTTAAAAAAAAAAAAAAAAAGCTGCCTCTGGCCAAGAACAGAATGTGCATCCAAAATGTTCCTTTTTCAAATGTAAATAATTCTTATAATTCCAACTTCTAAAAAGCTAAAAGTGCTGTTAAACAGCATGGAATGAGAGAGCATCTCGAAACATAGGGGATAAAACCTTGGAATAGAAAACAGTGAAGGACTAATGGCTTGATCTTTTGTTGCCTGCTGTACCAGAGAAAGGAGTGTTGACTGGAGCCATGTGTTGCATCATATGAAGTGCTGTATTGCCAAAAAGTACAGGCACGCTTCCAGCCTCTGACTCTGGCAATTCAGACAACTTGAGTATTACACTTGTACTTGGTGATCTCAGTTGAATCCTGAAAAAATTCTTTCCCTTAGATACTTGCAGAAGCTTTATGCTTGCATCCAAAGGCAGCATTTAGTTTTGATGCATACTTTAAGATATATTGCACTTTATGTCGAATACGTACTTTGTACTATATGATTTGCTTTAGTGTTTCCTGGTTGAATAGACAAGAGAATGGCAAAAATGTGGTGGAGAAAGAAAGTACTTAGGATGTGTTGTCGTCAGAAATGGCGCATTCAGCAAAGTCATGTGAGAAGAAAGCAGCCCTAAAACTTTTCCCTAGGGAGCTAGAAGACGAAGCTCAGAATAATTGTGCCTTACCTGGTCTGGTCTGTGCTTTCACCTGGCCTGTGGAAAGTTATCACAGCTTTGTCTTTCCCTGGTTGTTACTAGATCATTTTTGAAAGCAACAGCAGAGATACAGAAAGCGATATTACTCAGCTGACTGTATCGAGATGTCTCAATATTTGGAAGCCATGATATGTCATGTTGATGAATGGTTCCATTCTCCCATTGCTACAGCGGACAGGGAGAAGAGTTCCAGAATACATCAGGGTAGTTCATTATCTTCAGAGAATGTACTGGCCTGAAAAGACTATGAATGTGGAAAACATATATGTGTGTGTGTGTATATATACATATTTTGTTGTTGTTTAATTTTATCTTATATGGTGTGAGCAGCCATTTACTTAGGGACAGTGCACTGAAAAATAGCAGCAGCATCACTTGAAGTAGTAGCTGAAGCAAACAGGAAAATGATGATATTCAGCCAAAAGTTTTGCTCACATTGTGTATTGTGGAAGGTTTTCTTTTGTGTTGAAATGCAAGGGAGTTATCACTGTAGTCTCTAGGTCATTTTACTAGTGACTGTGACTTCTGGATTCCTAATAAATTCAAATTGAGCTTCTCAATATTAATGAAGTACTTGCTAGAGTGGGATGAAGCTATGGGGTTTTTTTGTTTGCTTTTTGCATATTCAAATTCTATTTGTTATTCCTCTAAGGGTAGGAAAATGAATTGAAATGAGTGTTTAACTTCTTTCTTAAGCATCGGGGTGAGAAAATGAGAAATAAAAGACAGGAGAATGTTGTAGCTCAAACCCTCAAATGACAAAACGAGGCAATGTTAAACTTTTTTGGGCTTTGAATTACATGGTCAGAACAATGCCACATTTGAGCTTTTGCAGCCCTGGTTTAGGTGTAAGTACCTGTGAGGGATAGATTTCTGGCTGCAAATTGCCCCAGGCAGCATTCTTATCCTTCGGATTCACGGAGTGCCTGAACCCTGTGGAATCTCTGCTCCTATTATGTGGAAGATACGCTGATGGTGATGGGCGGCAGCTAATGCTGAGGATGTACAGAGAAAGTGAGTGTGAGTTTTGAGAATTAGGTACCTGCTTCCCACTGACAAGCAGAGCCTAGGAGAGACCTTTTCCAATTTCCCTGTAACCAGGCAATCTTGTTGGTAGTGCTGCAGGCTAAGGCCTGTGGCAGGGCTGCAAGTGAATCGTGTTTTCCATGGAGCTGGTTGGGAGCTTTACCCACAAGCTTGTTCTTCCTCTTCTGCGATCTTGTTTTGCGTTTGTCAGAAGGCAGCAGGCATGGATGAGCTTCTTCCTGTGTGAACGCTGTTGATGTGCACGACAAAATTTAGCCCTAGTTCATTTGCAGAGCATATGTGATCTTGGCTTCCTTACAATCACTGATTATTTATTCCTGAACACGGATCGCTAGGCCCTGGATCCTTACAGTAGAAGGTCCATGCCTCCCATGTTCTTTCTTACTGACAGAAAAGAGCTTATTAGCATTCTTGAGATTAATGTTTCCTGATCATTCTCAGGAACAGAGCAGAGAACTGCATCACCCTGCTTGGTATGAGAGGAAAGGAAAGGTTAAATGTGAGATGCCAGTTACAAGCTGCCTATTATACTCAAATATTGTACTAGTTGTGAGTTTTCGTTGTAAAGAGAAGTGAACTATCTGGAGGAATCAAGTAGCCTGGAAAATGGGCCTCTTCTGATTCAGTGATATCAGGGTGGAATCGTAAAAACACAGAGTAGTTTAGTCTTGGTGGAACCTTTGGAGGTTTCTAGTCCAACCTCCTGCTGAAAGCAGGACCAGCTTAGCTCAGGGTGCTCAGGGCCTCGTGCAGTTGCGCTCCGAGTATCTCCAAGGGTGGAGATTGCATGCCTCTCTGGGTAACCTGGCCAAGCATTTGATCACCCTCACTGTGAATTTTGTTTCCTAATAGCTAATCAGAATTTCCCTTGATGCACCTTGTGCTCGGAACCTTTTATTCTTTCCCTGTGCATCTGAGAAGAGTCTGACTCCATCTGCTCCGTAACCACCTGTTAGGTAGTCATAGACAGCAGTAAGACCCCCTTCTCCTTCTCTTCTGCAGACTGAACAACCCCGCTTCCTTCATATGCCATGTGTTCCAGCCCCCGACCATTCTGGTGGCCCTCCCCTGGATTCACTCCAGTTTGTCAATGTCTGTCTTGTATTGGAAGTCCAAAACAAAGGAGGACCAAATCCATTAGTGTGGATGAAGTCGCATTGTCTCTACACCTGCTTAGGCTGACACGCAGTTTAGAGGAAGCATTGGTTCTTCTTAATCTAGAAAGAAAAAAAATCAGAGCTCTTGCAAAGAAAGCACCCCAATGCATTTGACTGATTAATGAGTTAAGTAAGGCAATAGATTTGATGGGATATTTCTTTTTCTTTCTTTCTTTTTTTTCATTTTCTTAGAGAAACCGAAACAAAATCCTTTTCCAGATCTGAGATTTCCTAGGCAAGCAATGTCAGCAGGAATCATAAAAGCCTGAGAAGAGCAGGAGAATAAAGAAAAAGTGCAAGATCTAGTTGATGCTCAGTATTCCTTACACACAATGCAATGACTAGTTAAAATGATGAGAAGACTTATAGTCAAGCTTTAAGGAAATTGTAGTGTGATCAAGAAGAGGGGAGAAAACTGGGAAGCACTGGGAGCAGTGATGGTGATGTTTGTTTAGACAGAAGACATTAATAGCAGGTATTCTGAAAGTAAATAGCAGTTGCAGAATGCCAGTGCTTTAATAATCTACTCCTTGAAATTCCTACTGTGTCTGGTTTGAGTTATGCTAAACATGCAGGACCTAGAAACACATCCTGTGCTGAGGTGTAGAAAGATCAGTGTTGTCTTCAGAAGTCAAATTCTCCTGCTGAGTACCCTCAGTCTATGTGGATTAGTCAGGGAAAGGCGTTCAATCACAGTAACTCAATAATTGCTGCAATGCCAGATGCTGAATGACACAGCCTGATACTGAGCTTTAGTGATGTTCTGAATGTCATGTCAGAAGGAATAGATCGCAAGGAAAGTGTCTGGGAATATGTTGCAGTGCAAATAGTCGTAGTGTTTGTAGTATTTTTGGAATCTTTTCTCTTGCCTAGGGAGTATCTTGATGAGATCAAGTAAGATTTGACTATGTTTAACATTTTGGAGAAAGAAGGCAATAATGATATTTTTCTTAAGGCCAATTCTCATCTCAGAACCATTTCTTCATTTCTCCTTTTTCCAGTAAGAGGTGGCTCTGATTGCAGGAGATCATTTAATCCAATTTAGTAATAGCCAGAAAAGAGAGGCTTTTTGGTTACTTGTATTAATACATCTTTCTTGCTGTTTTCATTTTTTCCCTATTCTTCATGAAAGAGTTTTAAAAATGTGAAGACATTGTAGTGAGGAGGGAAGAAAATGATGAGCCATTATGTATCCAGAGCTAGATACAGCATTGAGGTAACTCTTCTGTCATTGCAGTGAATAGTATACCTCCCTTAACCTCAGGCTAAGCACAGACCGCTACGGAGCTGCCTTTTTTTTTTTTTTTTGGGGGGGGGGTGGTGGAATTCCATGTACCTAACATGGACTTGCTTGAATATGAATATGACTGCAGGCATACCTCAGAGATATTGTGGGTTTGGTTCCAGACCACCGCCATAAAGCGAATATCGCAATAAGGCAAGTCACATGAATTTTTTGGTTTTCCAGTGCATATAAAAGTTATGTTTACACTATACTGTAGTCTAGTAAGTGTGCAATAGCATTATGTCTTAAAAAAAAAGTGTGACACAGAGACACGAAGTGAGCATATGCTGTTGGAAGAATGGTGCCGATAGACTTGCTTGACACAGGGTTGCTGCAAACATTCAGTTCGTGTTTAAAAAAAAAAAAATCTGCAAAGCACAATAAAACGAGGTACGCCTGTATTGAGTGATATGTTTCAGGACTGGAACTGATTTATTAAATTTCTAATGCTTTTTTAACCACTTCATTCTATTGCCATGGCACCTGGTATTCATGGCTGGCTCCAAACTCTTGCTCGTCTACCTCATCTGTAGAAGCCTATGCAAAAAGGTATTTGTACATGTAGACCAATTCAGTCATCTCTTGGCTGTTCTGCGAATGCTTAATGACACGTCCAAACGTATAGTTTGGAGGGTGTCCCAACAGTGCTGTAGCTTTTAACGCTCTCTCCTTAATGAGCTGACAGCCTGCAAAGGGCCACGTGTGTATTTTATAGTCTGATGCACAACGAAGGCCTGATAGCAAATGCAAGCTGATCGATGCTGCAGAAGGACTTTAAAAATAAGGTGAATTAAATTGTGAACAGAGTTTTCTGATTTTGAACATTCTGCTTTGGGGTTCAAAGGTAAGGAAATTAAGCTCCAAACCCTACTTCATGGGTAATTTTAGTTATAAGCGAACAGCTCCCTTGGGATCTTTTTAGCCTGACTTGAAAATCTAGCTTGATGGTTCCTGATAAATGGTCTGTCTCCTGGCCTTTTCTGAGGCTTTATGAAGAAATGTAAGCTGCATGTGAAGTTGCAAGAAGAGTAAGCTGTATTTCACTTTTACAGGGATTTTTATCAGCTGCTATTTTTATTCGTCTTGTAATTTAACACCATTAACTTTCAGTATTGTGCCTTAAAGGTTTAAAACTAAAGCTCACTAGAAGACAGCAGGCTTTCCAGCATCTCCTAGGAATGATAAAGGAAAACTTTAGACAAGGCAAGAAGCATCTCTGTTGGGTTAAAATAGAACATCCAACATTTTACAGATAATGGGATAGGTGGGTTGCTAGAAACCTCTCTCAACCGAGGGGACATCTGAGCAGGAAAGTACTGTCTCTGTGAAAGCTGTTTTGTGCTATACAGCACAGAAACACAGCTTACCTTCTCCCAGGTGGTCTGCAGGCAGCCAAAATCTGCAGTTACCTAGAGGAGAAGGTACTGGCAAGATAGAACTGTTTTCTGATTCAGCAGGGCCCCCGTCCTTGTCCTGTGGAGCTTCTGATGGTTACTGCAGCAGAAGACTGACTAGGAGGGCTGTGCAATGCTGCTGGTGTGAGCTGGCTCGGCGACTGAGCCCTCCGGGGTGCAGTGGCAGCCGGGCTGGCAGGAGGGCTTAGAGCTCTGCACGTATGGATGTAGCTCAGCCTTCCTAGGTATCCTGACGGGAAGTTATCTGTTCCCTTCAAAACAGGGGAAGGCATGATGCAGACATTGTAGTAGGGTAAAACAGCAGGACCCATCTCTTAGTTAGAACTGCCTCTATGTTACTCTGCCTTTGATTTACACCTGAAAGTGTGTGTAGCACAGGTGGCTACCTGAACTTTCATGCCCTTGCTGTCAGGATGGTCCTTACTCTCATTTTGGACCATGTTAGGTCAAAGGAAAGGAGACCTGGTCAATGTGAATGTAAGGCATTTATCTCCTTTTCTTTAAGTTCCTCATTCTGCCTTCTGATCCTCGCTAGTAAGGCTGGCCTGGGGACTGGAAGAGCAGGTCTCCCACCTGGCACCTGCGTATGCTCCCTCTGGTCGCTGGTTCTTGCTGTACCAGTTCTGCGGACTGTCAGCAGGAACAACTGGTGTAATATCTACAAATTCCAACAGAGAAGACTCCACTACCACCAAAGTACTGACCTCGCAGGTGAGTGTGAAGTACTTGATTCCTCGCTGGCACTGGCTCTTAGTGACCGGTTGCCTTTTGGGACCTTGACTATAAAACTGCAAAGAGCAACTGAGGAGGAATACTACTCCTTGCCTGGATTCGACCAGTGTCTGTCACCTGGAGATCAGGTGTTTGTACTGTAAGTGCCCATGCAGAAAGTGCTGCTCTTTTGTTTGGGGCGCTTTAGTACAATACTGAACCCTCTGTTACCTCTGGTGAAAAACTTTACCTTTGTTGGAATTAATTTTTCTTAGTTCAGCTCTAAGCCCCTGCTGCATGCCGTTTCACTCTGCCTCTGGATAGCTCTTGCCATGTGTCTATGGGTTTCTGAACAAGAGGAATGAAAGGAGCGTGAAGCAGGTGATGAGATTAAATTGACTACCGAACAGGACTGGAACCAAAAATGTTAAACTGTTGCTCTGCCTCCAGTTGCCCTTTTACCAAATAAGAAAAACTGTCTTTAGATAAATGGTGGGCACATGAAAAGAGAATGACATGTGAAAGAGAACAAAGGGAACCTCTGCAGAATTCACAATGAAGGTGTGAGTACAGCAAGTAAAACCCAGTGGAAAAGTAGCAAATGAACAAAGATTGCCCCTGGAGGAAGTCTCAAATATTTGTCCTTCTGTCTCTTTTTAGAAAAAAGATTCAAATGCCTTTAGGAGTAAAAACACATTGTGGATAGTGTTTGCTTAATACGTGAGTCATGCCTGGAAAAATTCCACAGCAAAACAAATTTATTCACGATCAGCTTGCTTGAATATAATAAACTTGTCCACAAAAATTTGATGCAAAGTCATCATATTGTATCAAGCAACATACTGAAAAACATTTCATCTTGGGATTTGTCTTGCTAGCTCTAGTTAACCCTCTTCTGTTTTTAATGACATACATGATACTTTCATTGGTGGTGTGAATTGCTTGCTCATGGGGAAGCTGTGGATACCCCTGTTACCTAAAGCATTATATGTTAATGTTGTTTTCTTTCTGTGAGAAGCTAGGGTTGACAGTGTTGGATCAATGACTCTAGCTAGCTAGTTACATGTTGGAGCTTGATGATAGGAGAAATGGTTAACACCAGATGCCATACACTAGACATGTTTAACAAGATGACTGATATGAATCATTTACACGTTCGCATTAATTTAAAATCTTGAAATTCGGTGCACTTGTTTCTTATAGGATATCAAGTGTGGGAAATGATTGCATCTTTAATGTTTTCATCACAGTTCAGTGATAGATCACTAAAAAGACCAAGGATACAACTTGTCTTCAGAGCGATAAATTCTGTATACGGTGGTGAACTTAAACTACTGTAGTAGCTTAAATGGGAGTTGTATTGTTCCAAGCCTGCATATCCTGTAAAGAGTGATGGAAACCTGTGCCTAAGAAAGGTATTATGCAGGCTAGGGAGAGAGGCTGGCATTTATTTGGATTCTTGAGACTAAAGAGCTCAAGGCCACGATATGTGGCCTGAATATGACAGCCATACTGTCCAGGTAGGATAATTTTAACAGGGATGTGAAATAACTAAGATACTTTTCATAGCTCTAAAGTCATGGCATCATCAATACTGCTATTGAACCTGGGCATTCCAGCTGAATGAGGTCATATTCTCGTGTGGCATTGGTTAGAAAACATGAAGGCGATGCTAGCTTGCATGGGACCTTGAATGCTATGGAGAATATGATAATACATGTGTATTCTGTATAAGTCTTATCTTAAATAGTATGTCAAGTTCTGGTCATCTCAGTCTCATAAAAAAGATTCAGCGAAGGGCAATTGAGAAAAGATTTTTAATCTTTGAGGAGAGGAAGAAGAGAAAATAGATTGAAAATATGTAAAGCATGAATAACTGCAGAATACACTTTGGAGCTTTTTTTCTACTTCTCTCATAGAAAAGATAAGAGATACTCCATGAAATTCAAAACCAGGAAATTCAAAATCAATGAAAAAAATCTACATCTGTTGTTTAAATATATAAATAAAATTACTACCCAAAGAAGTTGTCAATGCTTAAAATGTAGTTATATTTGAAAAAAGACTCAGACGTGGATATTAGGAGTGTCCGGTGTCGTCATAATTAAATGGAATAAACTTTGCTCTAGAATAACTGTATTTCAGGATTTTGTTTGCTTCTGTCCAGTAAAGAACAAGATATGCTCCCTACTGACGGGGGCAAATTAACCTGCATGAGCCTGTGGTGGAGTGTTTGCCTGTTGCTCTGCAGCATCTTGATCCAATCACTGATAGAGACTAGACTGACTTCAGCTCTTCAGTGTGATAATTCGTGTGTCCCTGAAACAGCAAGTTAGTTTGTCCACTTCAAGGCTGTATGTAGTCTTTTATTCTGGATCTTCACTTCATCCTGAAGTGCTACTCCACAAATTGTTTGTATTACCTGTTTTTTTGAATCGATTACTGTCGTGCACAGAAACTTGCTCACCTGGTGAGGAGCCCTAAGTGCAGAAGAGTCTGCCTGTATATGCAGTATAGAGCGAGCTGGTCTGGATCATTTGGTCTGCACACAAAGTGAGCTCATACTGAGCATGTTGTGATTGAAGACTATGAGCATTAGGTACTGTGGCTTATTTTAGTGCTAGTGGATGGTTATAATTAAGGGAATTTGCAAGCAGAAATGTTGTTTAGGCTATATGTATAGAAATAACACCATATGGATTAAATCCTACAGATGTGCACATTTTTATATGAAAATGTGACTGAAGAGTTATGAAAGAGATTGAATAAAAATCAGCATGAAACAAGGACAAGGGAGAAGCCCTCTAGCAGTATCTGCAAATGGGAGAAAGGCATTATTTACTTATTATGTGTTCAGCAGGATCAAACGGGACAAAAGTTGGAGGACCAAACAGGAAGAAGGGCACAGTGCAGTAGGTGTTTGGTTGGAGGTTTTAGTCCCTGCCCCTGCCAGTTCTGCACCCCAGCGATGTGGTGGTGTCGCATCTGGCATCTGCAAGGACAGCAGTAACAGCGCTGGACAGTGCTACTGATCAGGGCTGAAGGGGTAGATTCAAACACTGCCAGCTCCTGCTCTCAAGACCATCCTGGTGCACGGCCCAGAAGGGCATGGCAGATGCTAGAGCTGGAAGAGGAAGCAGTGTCACTTGTCAGCTGCCTTTGGACTCTTTGTACTGAACGCAAGCTGGCTAGGAAAGAGGATAAGTGGTGAAGTATTGAAGGAGGCACCAATTTCTTATTTGGTGGCTGAGCAAAAGCCAGTACGATTTATGCTCCCGGGAGGTAGAGCAGGATTTAAGTTGCAAGCTCCCCTGCTTTACCACTGGGCCTGCTACTGAATTCAGTAAGAACCAGTCTATATTTCCGTAGCTGTCTTGGCAGGACAACAGTGGAATAGAGGTTTCCCAAAGCGTTTTGCCCAGAGAGTATGCCGAGATGGAAAAATCCCTATTTTTCAGATGTCTGGTATACTCTTATTTTAACTTTCTTCTTAATATTTTTATGAGACAAAATCTCCCCTCTATCTCCTCTACAACCCCATATATGTAATTTTTTTTTTTTTTTTTTTTTTTTTTTTTTTTTACAAAAGACAGGGTTTTCCTCCTAGGATTCTGCCTGGCACCAGATGGGAAAAGGTCAAAACTTCAATAGTAACTATTTTATCACCATTATGAGTCAAAGGGTGTGATAGGTCAAGAAGATGTAATTTGATGTTGTCATCTGCAGTCCTGGTACACGCTCTTTTTCTGATGGAGTCATAACTTATTCCAGGTCAAGCCTTGAGAGCAATATCCAAATCTGCTTACGAACACAGAAGACAAAATTAGTCAGGTTTGTACTTTTTCATCTGCTGCAGCAAGTGTTCGTTGCTGCACTTCTGCTGCTTTGTTTTGGCCTTTCGTGCTCTCTTTTACTCAATAAGCCTTGTAGGTGTCAGCCAACGAGTTCTAAGGGGACAGATATTAGCTAGATTGTGGTGGCATCCCCAAAGTGTCCAGCACTGTCGAAACACAAAGGAATGTTGTCTTTTCCACAAAGATGATAAACACTAGAAAAACAGTAAAAAAGGGATGCAGAGAGAGCTACACCAAGCAACTCTAACGATCAGTGTGATCATAAATATATAGTTCATTGTTCACATATTTTTATGTAGTTTTTACATTGTGTATGTATAACTAAACACAGTAAATTATCTTCCTCTCTCCATACATTGGCCCCCTCGCCCAGCTGTTTACCAGCTTTGGTTTATTCACTTTAAGGTAAATAAAATGTATTTAAAAATTAAATAAAAATGGGACTAAGTAAAAGACTTTGCTATGTAGTTCCCTGTAGACTGTGAGAATGGGTCAGTGAAGGAATTTAAATTCTTGGGTAGAAACGAGTGAAAGGTTCCTGTTTGCTCTCATTTGTCGTTTTGCTAGAAATGTAATAAACCCTAGGTAATAGAGTAGGATATTACTGTTTTCAGGTTGATAAAGTCTGCCTAGAAAGTACTGTTCAATTCCTTTAAATTAGAGACTTGCCGAATTATAAACCAACCCAGTGGAACACAAGAAGTTCTTATGAGTTCTCTCTCTTTCATTTTATGATGTGCAATACCCTGCCCTTTATTAAACCACCTTAAGGATAGACATCAAACATATGGTTTAGTGATTACAGAAAACGGCATGTCCAACACAAATACATATTTTTATTCACTAAGCAGGGTGTTATACATTAGTGAGCATCCAATCATCAAATGTGTACCACCACCACTTTACATAACATTATTTTTCTCTGTTGGAAAACCAAAAGAGTCGAGGGGAATGCTGAACGCTTAGGTTTATTATGTGGTCTCCATAGTTAAGACAGGCATCCCAGTAACCCTAGCTGAAGTCACACATCAGGTTGGTAAAAACTAAAGTAATCCACCTGAAATGTTTTGTCTGTGGTCCGTTGCTGAACAAGAATTTATGGAGGCGGGGAATTCAGAAGGCAATTGGACAAATACATTTCAGTTCAAATATAGTTTCAGTTTTCCAATTTTTTTTCCAGACCCTAGAAATCTTCTTTTGTGCTTTTTAAGCCTGGGGAAGAGTAATGGCTCAGTAGTGACTGGTGTCTCTGAATCTTTCTGGCAAGTCTGATGAACTGAAGGCTGTATTCCTCCCATCTATCTTCACACTCCCAACTGCGAAAGCTGGGAGCTTAGTCACCCAAGGCTCCCTCTGTAGTTAATGGAGAGAGAAACAGGCAACTTCAGATGGCCAATGAACTGTAGAGTCAAGCTTAATAAATTGCAGATAATATTTTTTCTGCCAAATCAAGGCAGTTTTCTGAAAAATGTAATTAATAAAATACACTTTTTAAAGCATTCTCCCATTTAAGTCATTCTAAGAGAAAATCGCTTTCATTTAAAAGCTACTAAGTAAAAGGAAATAAGGAGTCAGTTGGAATGAGACATAGCTAGTCATTTGTAACCATACAGCCCATGGGCTGATGAAACTAGCTTAAACTATTAATTGCTATGAAATAGTTTATGTTCCCAGTGTTTTAGTGCTTATTTATTTGGCTTAATTGTTTACTCCCTTAAGTTGATCAGGAAAGGGCTTAGTCATTCAACTCACAAAGCAATTTTGTTGCCATCTCCCAGTGTGGAAAGGATAATTTATCTTGTGGATGTCCTGAATGGTTTTCATTTGCTCGGACAGACAGGAAATAACCATTCCCATGCTTGCCTAATTGGTTAAAAATGTGTTTATTCGTTGGAAGGTGAAACCTTCCCTCCCCTAGTGCTGGGAAGTGATCACAGTGCAGATTAATTATAGTATAGATATTAATACACACATTTATATATACACATGCACATGCATGCACACACCGAGTTAGCAAGCTGTATGTCAAATCATATGATGATGATTAATGTAAGTAGCTATTCGCTGACTTACATCCGCAGCCAGATGTGGTGATAGCTTCCCTGAGGTGATAATGGGTCTGCAGAGCTCAAGCCCTTTGCTGTTTTTGAGGGATAAGGTAAAAACCTTATTTCTTTGTGGCGAGAGAATTATAGTATATTTTCTGTCCATTAGCCCAGGTGTGTGAGATGAATTTGATCTAGAGACTTTGGCTCAGGAGAGTGAGCAGAGCCAGTGAAAAGAAGAGCAGTGGTTTGGAATAGATTCTAGGTCACAGTTTTTTTTATAATATCTCTCTATATATTTTGCTTCTAAAGATATAAATTTAGAAACTCATTAAAGTTTTGTCCTCATGGATTAGACACACTTAAAGCAACCCCTGGATTTTCTCTGAAAGAAGTGATCGAATTTGCTGCCAAGATTAAGGACAGACTATGGGTGTCAGCCAAAGCTCATGGAAGTCAGTGAGAAGCCTTCACTGACTTCTAAGGGCTTTGGATATGGTTTGAAGGGCTTTGAATTTTTACAGGAAAAGCAAGCTTCTGTTATCTGCTGGATAAGTAATAATTCATTGCTCCTTGCTAATATAAGCCATGGGCATTGATTTTTCTATAGGTTTATGTGTGATGGTTTATAAGACTCTAATTTTGATAAATGCTTTCTACTTGCAGATGTGAGTAATCTCTTACTGCAGTGCCTGTACAACTGCCATTTAGCATGTGGTTGTTATCAGAAGGTAATTTTTTTTAGAGCTTAGTTTGACTTAAACGTTTGTTGTTTTTTAAAGTAGAAGAAATATCTGTAACATTGCAAAAATGGAAAAAAAGCCCGTATGTCTTTCAGATGGCCGAGAAATCTTTGAGAATATTGGTTTAGGTTGTACCTTAAAAGGATGACCACTACTGTACCGTTTTGCCTGTTGAAGATCATCGTGCACACAAAATCCACTGCTGTCTAAAAAATTGAATTGGTATTTGAAAGATCTTTCTGCAAATCTCTATTCCTTCCACCCCTTTCCTCTGAGACTACTTCAACTTTTTAGATAGGTTTTTCTCCGCTTCTGATTATCAGCTGCAACTCAAAACATAACCTGTAAGAGTCTCACAAAAGATTGATGTTCTTGAGATGTTGAAGTTCTCATTTAGGGCCTTGCTGCATTTGGGTATTTTGGAAGCATTTCAGAAAAAATCATAGTTTCAAACCAGCCTTTTGTATCGTTCATGGGTAATTATGTCTTCACTACGCTACAGAAGGTAAACAGAAGGAAACTGGTATTTCTGCTTTCTGAAAATTTTCCTTATGTTGTTCCTTAGGTATCTGGCACAGCACTGGTTTTGGGACATATAGTTCACATTTGTCATCAAATACTCTGTACTTTTACTTGGAACAAGTGTGACTCAGCTAGGTTGTCTGCTCCCTTCATATACAGCCTTTTCTTTGAGCAAAAGTACTTGAAAATTTAGATCTTTCTAGAGCTACTGGGGAACAATATTGAAAATATTAACAGGAGATGTTTTTAACATAGCCCACTTGAAAAAGAACCTGCAAAGAGTGTTTCATGCAAAGCTCTTGTTTGTTTGTTTGTTTTAGTATAAATTGCAATAATGGAAAATGAAACAGACCTTTGTCCTATAAACTGTTCAATTTACATAATGAAAATAGAAATCTTCAGTTCTGTTCTCCTATATAGCTTTACTAGACAAACTTTGTTTTTTCAGTGCCCAATATCACACAGAAAGTGTCTTACTCTTCTGGTGCAGAAGTTTCATTCATTCATTCATAGCCTTATTGGCAGCAGATTATGCGAGGTGGGAGTAGGCTATTAAGTCACCATCAGTTTATTTTGAGGCAGAATATTCATTGTCAGACTGTTCCCTGCCCTCGATATTTCTCCTGGGTCTACACGATCTAGTGATGCAAATTCCTTCCTTTGTGAAACAGAGGTGACTTGGACCCACGTGCCTACATTGCATGCATTCCTGTTGCATCAAATTGCATGGAAGGTCCAGCATATCTACATTCAGCAGTTAGTATCAGATATTAATAATGTTGCTTACAGCTATTACTATTGGTTTGTTATGGGTTCATTGGTGCACTAGGGCTAGGTTTCTGGTGATATATTACCCTAATTTTGGTCAGGAGTGAAATAATATAATCCTTGGTTCTGATGGCATTCATCTAAACCTGTCTGTCGCCTGACAGCGTGTTTATGCTGAAAGAGTGAAAGATTTGCAAGTCTGGATTATGCAGTGTTTTGGCAGACTAGTGTGTTGGAACTTAGAAAGTTTTGGCACTTTGCATGAAAAATTTGGCTGAAACTTTTCAGGAGTTCCGACTGGTTGAACCCCAGATACATTGATCATAGCTCACAGGTAGGACAAGGCTTTCATGGAAAGCACCAGGTCTCTGGACGTGGGGGTGCTGCCTGGTGAACTGTTGCCAGACCAGGGCACGGATTCTACCAGCACCAGCTCTCTGAACACTCGCTGGGCTGGAAAATCCTGACCCCGTTAGGTAGGTAAAGCCACAGGCTGTGCTTTTTACTTGGAAAAAAATTGGCAATCAGCTTGTTTTGCTCTTCAGTTTGCTCCTATTTGGGTATTTGCTAAAATGGCAAAAAATTGCTCAAGAAAGATTCTCAATCAGAGAGCACTCAGACACTGAAAATTAGAGATAGGTGCACAGTTAAAATATTTTGACCATCTGCCTATTAATTTTACATAGAATTGTGTAAAGAGAAAAATACAGCAAAAAATACAACTGTATGGAATAAACGTGTCTCTCAAATACGTGTACACTCTGCATTTAACTTACTTGCCCTGAAACCTTTTTTTTATTTTTTTAAGTCTTTTTTTCTCTTGTCCCAGGTAATCGAGCTTTCTTTAGCAGTCTCTCTTTAGAGTAACACCTAAGCCGAGGGAATGTGAAAATCATATTCTTAAAGCTCTATTTCTAGAGGTGTAGGACGGAAACATTAAAAAAAATCACTCTCAGGTGAAATCTGCTGTGTGAAGTCTCTGGTGTCCTGGCAGTGAAAGGTTCACTGTTCCATTATCTGTTCTTTAGATCCTATGATATCCCCCAAAGTGTCTTTCTCAATTTATTTTTGTGTAGGAGAGAAGTAAGGGAGGGTGATAGAATAGCATCTTGGAAATACCATTGCTTTCAAGGCTTTTCACCATGAAGATCTCAGTTGAGATCTGACTTTGAAGGTATCATGAGACAACCACTGATCTTTCTGTAAAGGTAGGGCTTCTAAATCCAGTTCCTGGTGGCCATAGTTTGCTTTGAAAATCCGCTGATGCATTTGATGCTCTTTTAAACAACTGTTATTAGAAATCCAGAGTAGTGGTCAGACCAGTTGTTTGGGGTATGTTTCAGCTGTACCTTCTGAGCAGATTCCAATTTCCGGTGACGTGAAACCAGAGCAGTTTTGGCTCGGTTATGATTGTTCCACAAAAGAGATGGAGCCGCTCCATAGTTGCCTAGGGACGAATGCCAGCAGACGGATTCCTCAAAGAGTCCCTCAAAGGCACTTACTTAGGCTATCACCCCTTCAGCATGTCCCATAGCTCTGTAGATGGACTTGGGTGCTGGGAGGAAACAGAATTTCTTGGGTTGTGGTAGTGCCAAATGTAAGATCCAGCCAGAAAAGGCAGTCTCCTGTTTTTTACTCTTTCGTATACCATCACGCCTGCCAGGCCAGATCTTGTCCATGACAAACTTAGTTCCTACCGATCAGTTAACAGTGCTGACGTGACTTCATCTTTGGGAGAATGGAGATGTCAAGGGAGTGGAAGAGCTGGAGCGTTTGGAGAGAATACAGAATCACAGAATCACAGAATCACTGAGGTTGGAAGGGACCTCTGGAGATCATCTAGTCCAACCCCCCTGCTCAAGCAGGGTCACCTAGAGCACATTGCACAGGATTGCATCCAGGCGCATTTTGAATATCTCCAGAGAAGGAGACTCCACCACCTCTCGGGGCAACCTGTTCCAGTGCTCTGTCACCCTCACAGTGAAAAAGTTTTTCCTCATGTTCAGATGGAAGTGTCTGTGTTTCAGTTTGTGCCCATTGCCTCGCGTCCTGTCGCTCGGCACCACTGAAAAGAGTCTGGCCCCATCCTCTCGACACCCTCCCTTCAGATACTTGTACACATTGATAAGATCTCCTCTCAGCCTTCTCTTCTCCAAACTAAACAGGCCAAGCTCTCTCAGCCTTTCCTCATAAGAGAGATGCTCCAGTCCCCTAATCATCTTTGTGGCCCTTCGCTGCACTTGCTCCAGTAGTGCCACATCCCTCTTGTACTGGGGAGCCCAGAACTGGACGCAGTACTCCAGATGTGGCCTCAGCAGGGCTGAGTAGAGGGGGAGAATCACCTCCCTCGACCTGCTGGCAACACTCTTTCTGATGCAGCCCAGGATACCATTGGCCTTCTTGGCCACAAGGGCACATTGCTGCCTCATACTTAACTTGGTGTCCACCAGCACTCCCAGGTCCTTCTCAGCAGAGCTGCTTTCCAGCAGGTCAACCCCCAACCTGTACTGCTGCATGGGGTTATTCCTCCCCAGGTGCAGGACCCTGCACTTCCCTTTGTTGAACTTCATGAGGTTCCTCTCCGCCCACCTCTCCAGCCTGTCCAAGTCTCTTTGAATGGCAGCACAGCCCTCTGGCGTATCGGCCACTCCTCCCAGTTTTGTATCGTCAGCAAACTTGCTGAGGGTGCACTCTGTGCCTTCATCCAGGTCATTGATGAAGAAGTTGAACAAGACTGGACCCAGGACTGACCCCTGGGGGACACCGCTAGCTACAGGCCTCCAACTAGACTCTGTGCCACTGAGCACAACTCTCTGAGCTCTGCCATTCAGCCAGTTCTCAATCCACCTCACTGTCCACTCATCTAACCCACACTTCCTGAGCTTGTCTATGAGGATGCTATGGGAGACAGTGTCAAAAGCCTTGCTGAAGTCTAGGTAGACAACATCCACTGCTCTCCCCTCATCTACCCAGCCAGTCATTCCATCATAGAAGGCTATCAGATTGGTTAGGCATGATTTCCCCTTGGTGAAGCCATGCTGACTACTCCTGATCACCTTCTTTTCCTCCACATGCGTGGAGATGGCTTCCAGGATGAGCTGCTCCATCACCTTTCCAGGGATGGAGGTGAGGCTGACTGGCCTGTAGTTCCCTGGGTCCTCCTTCTTGCCCTTTTTAAAGACTGGGGTGACATTGGCTTTCTTCCAGTCCTCGGGCACCTCTCCTGTTCTCCATGACCTTTCAAAGATGATGGAGAGTGGCTTAGCAATAATGTCCGCCAGCTCCCTCAGCACTCGTGGGTGCATCCCATCAGGGCCCATGGATTTGTGGGTGTCAAGTTTGCTTAAATGATCTCTAACCCACTCCTCCTCCACCAAGGGAAAGTCTTCCTCTCTCCAGACTTTCTCTCTTGCCTCCAGGGTCTGGGGTTCCTGAGGGCCGGCCTGAGCAGTAAAGACTGAAGCAAAGAAGGCATTCAGTAACTCTGCCTTCTCTGCATCCTTCGTCACCAGGGCACCCACCCCATTCAGCAAAGGGCCCACATTTTCCCTAGTCTTCCTCTTGCTGCTGATGTATTTGAAGAAGCCCTTCTTGCTGTCCTTGACATCTCTCGCCAGATTTAATTCCAGACGGGCCTTAGCCTTCCTCGTCGCATCCCTGCATACTCTGACAACATTCCTATATTCATCCCAAGTGGCCTGTCCCCCTTTCCACTTTCTGTAGACTTCCTTCTTCTGGTTGAGTTTTGCCAGGAGCTCCTTGCTCATCCATGCAGGTCTCCTACCTCCTTTGCTTGACTTCCTACTCATAGGGATGCACCGCTCTTGAGCCTGGAGGAAGTGATGTTTGAATATTAACCAACTCTCTTGAACACCCCTTCCTTCCAGGGCCCTCACCCATGGGATTCCTCCAAGTAGGTCCCTGAAGAGGACAAAGTTTGCTCTCCTGAAGTCCAGGGTTGCGATCCTACTTGGTGCCCTGCTGCCTCTTCGCAGGATCCTCAACTCCACCATCTCATGGTCACTGCAGCCAAGGCAGCCCCCAACCTTCACATCTTCCACCAGTCCTTCTTTGTTTGTTAGTACGAGGTCCAGCAGCACACCTCTCCTTGTTGGCTCCTCCACCACCTGGGTCAAGAAGTTGTCACTAGTGCTCTGCAGGAACCTCCAGGACTGTTTGTGCCTAGCTGTGTTGTCTTTCCAGCAGATATCGGGGTGGTTGAAGTCCCCCATGAGAACCAGGGCCTGGGATCGTGAGGCTACTTCCAGCTGTCTGTAGAAGGCCTCATCAACTTCCTCATCCTGATCAGGTGGCCTGTAGTAAACACCCACAACAGTGTCACCTCTATTAGCCTGCCCTTTGATCCTTACCCATAAGCTCTCGACTCGCTCTTCATCCACCCCTAGGCACAGCTCAATACATTCCAGTTGCTCTCTCACATAAAGAGCAACTCCGCCACCTCGCTTTCCTGGCCTGTCTTTCCTAAAAAGCACGTAGCCATCCATGACAGCACTCCAGTCATGCGAGCTATCCCACCATGTCTCTGTAATGGCAATGAGATCATGGCCCTGCGACCGCACAGATATCTCTAGTTCTTCCTGTTTGTTCCCCAAGCTGCGTGCATTGGTGTACAGGCATTTCAGGGAGGTGCTCGAGCATGCAGGTTTCCCAGGAGGGCTAAAAGAGGGTCCTCCATAGCCACATCCCATGCGCACTTCCCTGGCTGCATTCACCTGTTGGAGGCATCCTGACTTGAGCAGTCTTTTGCCAACTACCCTGTCACTATAACTCTCCCCTTCCCCCATCTTTCCTAGTTTAAAGCCCTCCTTACCAGGTTGGCCAACCTGTTGGCAAAGACCTGTGTGCCCCGCCTCGTGAGGTGGATCCCATCTCTCGCCATCAGTTGTTGATCTTCAAACAGGGTCCCATGGTCGTAGAAACCAAAACCCTGTTGCCAACACCAGCGGCGCAGCCAGTCGTTAACCTGGAAAGTCCGTCTCCTCCTCCTCTCATCCATCCCCCTCACTGGCAGGATTGAGGAGAAGATGACCTGGGCTCCCAGACCCTTGACCACCATCCCCAGAGCTCTGAAATCCTGCTTGATGGTCTCCAGTTTGCCCTTGGTGTCATTGGCGCCCACATGGAAGAGCAGCAGTGGGTAATAGTCCGAAGCGTGGACAAGCCTTGGCAGTCTTTGCATGACATCTCTCACACGAGCCCCTGGCAGGCCACAAACCTCTCTAGACAAGAGGTCAGGTCGGCAGATAGATGCCTCCGTTCCCTGTAGCAGGGAGTCCCCGACAACAATCACCCGCCGCTTTTTCCGGGTGTTCCGGCAGGGCACAGGGTCTGTTGTCCCGGTTACTTCCCTGGCAGCCATGCCCATCTCCTTCTCATCCTGGAGGGCACTAAACCTGTTCTTCAGCTTCAGGTCTTCAGGAGGAGTAGGAGCCTTTCTCCTCCCACGAGCAGTGACCAGTTTCCAGCCTTCTTCTGTGATGTTATGATGTACCGTTTCACACGGCACAGAGCCCTCTGGCAACTCCACTGCTGCAGGGGGTTGGGACTCCTGGAGCTGTACAGTCTCCGAGAATACCCTGTCTATCTCTTGCTCTGCTTCTCGGATGCTGCGCAGCCTACTGACCTCCTCCCGTAACTCCCTTACCTGACGACACAACTCGTCAACAGCAGCACACCTCCTGCAGGAGAGCTGGCTGCCAGCCCAGGCCTCCCGGAGAGGCCCCAAGCACTCCCTGCAGCCTGAGACCTGTAGAGCCGCATCTACTGTCAGAGGGTCAGTCTGGGTCCAAGCCTCTGACGCAGCAACTCCAACAGTCACTGGGGAACGCGCTGTGCGGCGTGTCACGACCATACTTGAGGGAGTGTACACCACAGGGAACAGAAATGAAGGTCCCTTCGCACGTCCCTTCGCGCGCCCTTCTGCGCGAACTGCTGCGCAAACTGCTGCCTCTGTTCGCTGCCTCTGTTCGCTGCGCTCTGGGAGCTGCGCTCTAGGCCTGGCTCTTATATAGGCCTCTCCCTAGCACTGACTCACAGGGTGCTTGACCGCCCAATACAAACGTGACTGTGATTGTTAAAATCTACCTGTGGCATAGATGCTGCAGCATTTCTCTTTAAGCAAAAAGTCACATAAAGATGGTTAGCGTGCAGTTTTTGTGGGCGGTAGGTGAGAGGCACTGTGATCTTGGAGGTGACCGTTTTGCATATGTGGGGAAAAAATGAATGCCCCAAACCGAATAAACCGTTGCAGCTGTCTAATACTACACGTGCTTAAAGCTTGTAAACTGCACATAGTTCTAGAGAGTCTCTGAAGGTCTTACAGGAGCTCTCTGATCCACTGAATTAATAATAAAAGGCACATTTTAGAAGTTACACGAGAAGCAGTTGATCAGAGCTTTATGAAAAGATATGGTAAGTGGAATGTTTTTCTCACCTTCCTCATCTTTAATTCTTTATAGGGAAAGCAAAGAAAAATACGTTAAAAAGTCGTCTTGTACAAAAGTGCTGACAATGTAACAATGTTTGAAGGATGGTGTGTCTCATGATGGGTGGTAATGGAAGATGCCACAAATGCCACAAACCAGATGATTGATAAAATGAATGCGCTTACAGATAGGAGATGCTCTGCCTATTGAGAGCTCAGTATTATGGTCCGAAGAATAATTTGACAAGGTGACCGCTGAAATACAGAGACATCTGTCCACCGTGTGCGATTTGAAACTGTTGCTGGTTTCAGATGTCGTCTGTTCCTTAGCATGTTTTGCAATATATTCCGTTGTCATGATTTACAACAGACAGCATTTACTGAGAGCTATCGCATCCAAATAACTATGAATCTGCAAGTGTCTCACTCTAATTTAAACGCCCCTCATTTAACTAATACCTTTGCAGAGGCTCATGCAAGAAGTCATTTTAGTAATAATTAATTGCTAGATTCTTATAACTATTACCTTTGCCTCAAGGGCAAGCAAATCCTATTTGTTCAGTTTCAACTGCAGATGCTGACGTCTGCTCTTTTTCATCTGGGCGGTGAAAGGGCTCAGGAGTATGACAGAGACTATTCTTCACTGGGATATGGCTTCTTGGATGTACCTAAACGCGTAGGTACTTAGGATCACGCTTAGGTGCGTGTGTTAGTGTTTGGATGGGAGATACTTCTGAAATGAATTGGGCATTTCTTGAGGAAATGGGTTTTTGTCCTGATGGGCTTTGGTCCTGTGAGCTGTGGTGCGCAGCCAAGGCTTTGTACTTGCTCTTCATGCCCACCTTGAGTTTACGTGCACGATCAGGTCCTGAGTAAAGGGAGCTCAGCATGACCAAAGGTAGCAATTTTGATCCTTATTTATTTAACAGAACTGCTGTTGTAAGTTGCCCTTAAGAAAACCCAATGTTTGGGAAGAATGTCTGTAGCATTAGGATATGGTACTTCCTCTTCTAAGCACAGAAAACTATATACAGCCTCTCAGATTCTGTCATGTTGAAAGTCCGGGTGTATGGTAGTTACTTCTTTAAACACACTAAACTGTTAGATTATTTGGTGAAGGTAAAAATTATTTGCTCTAAGTGATTTACTATTCCTTACACTATCTGTTAAGAGTTTTAAAACCTAAATGTGATGCTATTTTAATGCAACATATTATTTATTTAATATTTCTGTTAATCTCCTCTTAATTATTCGTGTTACTTAAGTTTTATAAGTTACTGCTACAAGATATATCTCCTTTTGCTGTAAGAAACATTGTGCTGCCATGTGTTATACTTCAGGTCTAGGTTAAGACTCAAACATTATGCATTATGTCCAGATTTAAGAAACAAAGAGAGTCATGAATCTCAGTTCTCTCTCTCTGCTCCTCTTGACTTTCATGTCTGCTATGGCTTTGAAGTGAAATACCTGCAAACTGCAAAATTATTTTCTGAGGTAAATTTAAAGAATTGTTTGAGCAATTTACATTTGTGTATACCCATTTTGTAAGCTTTTACATCTCCATGTAAGTTAGGATTTAAAAAAAATTCTGAGTGTTCCTCTAACTTTTCCGCTGAAGTCAAGAGAGACTTTTCCTGGTAACTTCAAGGAGAACAGAGCGGGCATTGGCTGCCTTTCAAAATCCGACCCGTAATTTATTAAACAGTAAATCCATGTCAGCAACAGTGGATTTACAGCGGATGTCAGCATGTACAGTGTAAATACATTCACCGTATGCACATGTACAGTACTGTATGTACAGCACTACAACACTCGCAGTATAGATATGCCCACTACATTAATCATTGCGAAAGCGTGAGAGTTACCACTGGATTAGCTGGGACGTTGCTCGGCTGTTAGCCAAGGCCAGACTGCCGAACCGGGGCAGGTCGCAGGCGTCTCCTTAGGGAACTTGCCTTGGTGGCTGCTGGTTTACTCGCTGCCTGTGTATGGGGCCAGGCAGCATCGCAGCTCTGCTGGGACAGGCAGCATGCAGACACATTGCCCGAGGCAGTCCCTTTTCCTGAAGTGGTTACATCTGGAATAAAGAAATGAAGATGACCTAGGATTTACTCAGAAAGGCAGGTTTCAAACTGGGGTCAGCAGCCGTGGTCCTGACGCCAGCGACAATTTAATGCCTCTGGTCTTGGTGCCAGCTGCCCTTTACTTGGGGGGGGCTGTGCTTGTTGACACAAACTAGAGAGCTCTTATGGTGTCTGAAGAAATTACTGATACGGTAGTTGGTGATGAAAACACAAATACGTGCATGTGTTTTATATTATACATATATTACATTTCTATTATATTTTATATTATATATATATAATGTGAAGTAAAAATCAAGTGGCTCCACTTTTACTGTGCTGAATACAGGTGTTCTAATAGCAGGAAGGATCACAGAGAAATCCAGTGTATGTAATGCAACAGGATTGCGTAAATGTACTACTGTATAAAATATTTATTGTTCTGTGTTAGTAGAGCTCGCATCTTCACAATTTTCTGTGTATTACGAGAGCCTGAGTCGGTGCATTTAGAAGAAAAGTGAATACTAGAAATGACGCTGGCACAGCTTCCTTCTGCCGGGGAGGTATTATTTGTCGGGGATATTTACTGGCGAGGGCTAGCGCCATTGAAGGGCGGAAGAAGAGACGTCTGCGGTCCGCACGTTGTTCCCCTTGGTCTGCAGTCTATGAAGTTAGTTGGGCGTCTCGGCACGGTGGCCCGAAACGACGGGAAGGCTCAGCCCCCGCTCGGCGCAGGGGGGCCCGGCCTGGGGGCTGCTGCCGGGAAGGGCAGAGGGGGAAGGTAGTCCTGCACCCGTCTGCTCGCAGCCTGCTCTGTCTCTTCTGAAATGCAGAAGTAGGTCTCTTCCCCGCCTTGCTTTTGAGGACCAGACTCTCAAGATGATAGCTTCGCTGTCCCTTTTGTGCTCTGTTTTTACCTTAGTCTCCAATTAATTTTTTGCATAGTCGACAAGCAAGGGAAAGACTATCCGCTCTGCCTCGGTCCCTTCCTCTCCCACCAAGCCTGAGGCTTGGCGTGTCGAACATTTGCCTGAGGTGCCAGCTCCACTCGGAGCTCCTTTGCTCTGTCAAGCTGGAGCCATTTTAGGCAAGTCCAGAGGCGTAACAGGTTCCCTGGCGAATTTTACAGTTTAAAATGTGATGTGACCAAGGAGCTTGGAGATGGTGTTTAAGCAGATTTTTTTCAAGATTAGAGTTTTTGATGTGGAAGTCCAAGTTCCACCTAAATGCCCTTATAAGCATGGAAATCTGTTTTAAATCTGACTTGCAAGCATAGGCACATCTAAGTGGTAGAGGCACACTGTGATAAACGCACATATTTCTGTTTTACGAAGCGTCACTTGGTCTTCCAAGCAAAAAATGTTGTTGTTAACAGAACCAAGATGATGTTTGCATTCTCATGAAATGGTGTTCTTCTGTTTTCTGGCCATCAGGACAGCCTGCTGCTCCACACCGGCTTTCTGTCTGGCCTAGCATCCTGTCTCCAACAGTGGCCGTAAGTAAATGCCTAGGATCAAGGCAAACAGTGTTCTACTTTTCTCCCAATACCTCCAGCCTCCAAGTATTTTCATCTTGGAGGACTTTCTCTCTTATTGTGGCTTGTCTGCTTTGTTTATCCACTGTATTACAGTTTTTCTTCAAAGTTAGGAAACTCTAACCTTCTTTTAACATCAGTGAAGCAACTAGTGCCTCCGTGCTGGCTAGCTGTGGTATTCCCTGCAGGCTAGATCACTGCTTGCATGGGAAGTCTGCATGTGCTGCACCAGCCCTCCGCTTCCTGGTGTGGAGGGACCTCTTTGGCTGCATCTGTCAGCAGAAGACAGTCTTCTCTTTCTGAGTTTTGAAGTGGTGACCCTGTAGAAGAATGCATTGCTCTTGTCCAAGCTCACAGAGCTTAGGGTATGGGATAGAAGAAATCAAGTCTGTGTTGCCTTTCTGTAAGATTTCCTTTGTCTGAGAAGGGACTATAAATATTGTTTTAAAGTGCAGTAGTTTAGAATCCAAAGTGACAAAGAACTGGATTAATTCTAGTACCAGCATTATTTGCAGTGCCCTTGAGAGGAACAGAGCTGCATGTTCAAGGGAATTTTAAGAGAAGAAGGCTGCTGCGAGCACAAGTCAGCATGTGGCACAGGCTCTGACACTAGTATACACAAGCAGATCTATGTGGATAATGAGAGTTTTTTTCTTTTTAATTTTAGAATCAACCTTGTCCTATGTTAGGCAGCTGGAGGCAAGAGGGAGACAGCTGGAGGAGGAAAACCGCGTGCTGCCCCAGGTGGGTGACTTCCTGTTGGTGGGAGCAGTCGTGGGTAGCTAGACAGTAACTCTTGAGTCTCAGTGCTTCAGATAAAGTCAGCATTTCTGGGATTTGGCTTTGCATTTGGGTGATCAAAGGCTCTCGCAGCTTTTCTTTCTCTCTCTCGTGATTGAGTGGAACATTTCTACTGGTGTATTTAAGACTATGACAATACTTTCATTCATTTTTCTCCTTCGCAGGTGTTGATACTTTGCTAAGAAAAGTTCACTGGAAGCTGCTACTTATATTCTAATTCAAAATTCATTTAACAGTTGAAAATTACAGTAAGCTGACCCTTTACATTCTGGTTTCATTCCAAGAGGTTCTTGTAATTAGAATATCAAATACTTTTTAGAGTTAACTGAAACATTTTGCTCTAAATATGCAACGGTTTTAAATAATAATAATTGGGTTATATGATTTTTAATATTTTGAGGAGTATAGCAGTACTTAAATGCAAGACTGAAATTAAATTGAATAAATAAATAAGCAAATATGAAATTAAAGGTTTTCCTAATATGTTTCTAAAAATGAAAAATTTACAAGTTGATTAAGAATGAATCAAAGACACTTCTATTAAATTTCATTAAATAGTCCTTCAGAAAATCAGTAATGTCTCCAAGTGAAGTTGCCCACTGGAAAAAAAAAAAGCATTTTGGTTAGCTGAAGCACTAGTTTAAATGAAGTAATTGCTCTGAAGAACAAAAATGCTTTTCATTGAACTTAGTCAGAACACTGTCATTTGAATATAAAACCCAAGATAACAGTGAAATGTAGGAAGAAGTAAAATCCACTGACTCTGATTTATTCATTTATATAAGCCAAGATGCAAATTCTTTAGCTAGAAGCTATTTCCTTCCTTAAGCAGATTTTAAGCAAAGTTATTTTTCTCAATCGCAGTGTAACAATTAGAAAGGCCTCTGTAGTCCTATCTCTTGCTTTGGTCTTGACTTGTTAGGTGACCTCATGAATTTATTTAATTTCTCTGTACCCTAATTTGTTAGTCTGGAAAAGAAGAGGAATGGTTAAATGTCTATGCAGTACCATTTATATGGTCTTGAACAGGAAAGAAAAAGTGAGATGCTCTCTGGTGAAGAATATTATTTTCTTGTCAAGGAAGGTATTCAGGGCAAATGCTAAAAAAAAGTTGCCTGAAAACTACCGTTGTGATTTGTCTTAGGTCTGGAAGAGCACTGGGAGATAAATCATGCAGACCGTTCTTTGTGGGCAACCTTTAGCAGTGACCATATGTTCTATTTGTCCAGCTTTGGAGGTGTCCGGGTGGAGGCCCATTAAGCGGATTGCCCGATCGTGTCAAAGACTGGAACGCCCCCGTTCTGAATGTTGAGTTCTTTGAAAATATTTTCGCTGGGGTGCCCAAACCAGAAATTGCTTGTGAAAACAGTGCCTCCCCCTGTAGCTATTGCAAAAGTAGTCCAAACAAAGTGTGCTGAATGTGGGACATTTAAGGGGGAAAACTAAGGCAGCAAGTCTGCAAATTGCTTTTCATTGATACACAGGTCTCAAGTCCCAGGTTTGCCATATGTTTGGTTTTGTTGGCACCAGGATCTACAGCAGAGTTCTGAAAAATATCCTAACGTCTCTGAATAGTTTATCATAAGAAATAACGAGTGACATGGGTTCACATTTCCTGGCGTGCCTTCCTCACCTTTCCTGCTGAAGAAAGTCACTGCTTATGGGAGAGGAGGGAAGGGAAGACATGAGGCTTATTCTGAGTTTGCACTTGGTTACATTGGCGTTACGTTTGTACGAGTTTGTTCGGGGAGTTTGTTGTTCCTGTGGGTAACACCCTGAATGTGCTGTCAGTGCTGGTCAGGCCCCGTCGGAAACACGAGGACACTGGATGGAAATGCACGAGCTCCTGGCACGGGTCTGATTCCGTTTAATGGGAGGAACGGGAGGTTGTTAGGCGTTGAGCCAAACGCAGTGCTTTTGACAAATCAGCTGAAAATATGTGACAAGCTACACGACAGACGAGGGGTTTTGGCGCAGCTATTACCTAGTCCCAGTGTTGTGCCTTAAAATTTCAGCAGTGCTTCAGCGCGAGTGCCTTCTGGTTTTTGTGTAGGCCTTCATTATTTATCACTGGTTGGCATATAGCAGCACTGGGAGGGTTTGAAAGTTGCAGAGCTGCACTTGGTGTGAGAGAGGTGACGGCTCCCACTCGTGGAAGTGACTCTTCTACTAGTTCTGTCCTGAAGAGTCCCCCCTCGCTATCTAAGGCACTTTTTTCTCTCCTCCTGCTGCACTTCTCCTCTTTCTCCCCTCTGCTTTCTCTCAGTATCTATCCTATTCCTCCTTTTCTGCTTATTTATCACTCATGAAAATATACCAGCACGTTTGTTGACACCCTCTTCAGATAAATCACTCCTTTCATTTACCACTTAGTTATGATTCTTTCCCAGTTTCTTTTGCTTTGCTTGTCTCCTTCCATACATATTATTTTTCTTTTCAAGCCCCACCGACCTCTAATATAAAGTTTTTATTAATATTTAGTGGCAAGAACATTTCCAGAGAAGATGGTATTAAGTGCTGCCATCACTGCTCAAATGGAATCTGAGTTCAGTTCACTCTGCTGTACCGACAGACTTCCTTGTCTGGGGAAAAGCAGCACCAGCACTGAGTCAATATTTTAGTCTGATCAGGTAACAGAAAAGGTATAAAAATGCACGTATTCACTTAAGCCCGTTAGTGTCTCTTCCTGTGCTGCACAGTTGTGCTGGTGATGGTTTATAGCGTACTAGTGGGTTTAAGAGTTATGAGAAGCTATAGATGGGCTGTAGGTTTGTTTTGTTGGTTGCAGGCCGTAATTAGCTGTTTTCTTCTTTTTCCCCCAGATAGCATGGAACAAGATATGATCCAGACCCTTTCAGTTTCTGGCCACAGATAGGATTTTTGTGCAAGAAAGCAGATACTTTCCAGGATTTATGGTATGCAGCTGGGTCTTCTGTAGAGAATGCCAAACTGAGGACTCGGCTGAGTCCGAGACGAGGGGTGTACACAGCTTGCACTGGTGCTTCTCAAACCCTGACGTGGGTAAGGGGGCTTGACAGCAGCGTGTAGAGGCAAAAGAATTTGAGAGAGAACATTTCTGTTCTGCCGGATGCGTTTCAACCCGGAGGAGTTCCCGCCGGGTTCAGCACACAGCTGCACGTTCCTTGTGCTGGGGCTGCAGTGATGCTGGCGCAGGGACGGCTCTCTGCAGCAGAGGGGCAGGGGGCTGCTTATTCCGGCAGTGGCTGTCTGCTGCTGCCTTGCGATGTTCAGGGAACTACAGCTTCGCTGTGGATCAGTTTTTGCCTTAATGTTCAAAGAAATGCGTGGTAGTGTGGCCAGCAGTCTAGCCAGAACAAAATTTGTGTATTGTAGTGAAGATACCTAGCAATAATCAAGAAAATCAATTTATAACAGCTGAGGTTCTGACCAGATTCTTTGTCTCAAGGTATCCTAAGTATAAAATTTCCGCCTTGGTTTGTATGGGCTTGCCCATATGGCAAGAACTTATTTGCTTGCCATTACTAAGACACAAAATTCAAGAAAAACCTGGGATACAAAAGGAGTTTCCAGGTTAGAGGGAAGGACGTTTTTTTTCCCCAGAGTAATTTCCAAATGTCCTGAGTTAACTTGTACTCAAAATTTTCTACGAGAGTCCACTGAATTTGCCAAATTTTAAGTTGTGTTGATTTTTATATGCATGTCCTATAAGATTCTGAGACACTAGAGCCCCGAGCCTTTTCCTCTTACAGGTTTATTAGCCAGCAAAGGAGGTTTATGAAGGGCCTGCTGAAAACGGCTGCTTCTGAAGGTGTGTAGCCAGCAGTAGCTTGGACCGTGCAGAAAGACTGTGCATTTAATATACCATGAAGATATGTGGATTTAGGCAGAAATGTGGAGAAGTACAAGTTTTTGCTGAGGCCTTTGAGCAGAGGAATTATGATGAGTAACAGCAGCATTTTTAAGTTGTATATTATAATTGACAGGAGTGTTTCCTAAAAAAAATTGTTGCTGATTTGTTTGGTGCCTGATTTATCCAGCAGAGCAACATACTGCAGTTTATTGCTTTCCGTTTTCCCTTTCTCCTGCCTGCTTGAAACAAGCTGACAAATGCAGCCTGTGTTTTCTTCGGAGCTAACGGGGAAATTGAGGGCTGAGGAAATAAGAAAAACGGTTTGAGAATCAAATAGTGCTTGAAGCGGCACGGCAGTTACCCAGCAGGAAGAATGCACTTCCCTAGTAAACCACTTGCCTCTGGGATAAAAGCTTCCTGAAGAACAAGGTCTTTTGCATTTGCTGAGCTAGAACTGCCTCTGGTAAGTGTGCAGTGCGGTGCCTAGTGGGCAGGAAAGTTGTGTTTTCTCTGAAGCCTGCCCTGGAGGCGACTGCTGCTGTCCTTGGGGCAGTGATGTACTGTGTGTCTTTTGCTTCTTGGCTATTCCTGCGTGGGATGGGGAGAGTGCTAGTCGGGCAGTAAGTGGCAAGCTTCCTTTGAAGGACGCTTGCAGGTAAACTGAATGTAATTTGAGTTATGCAGTGTGTTTTGCACTGCAGCGGTTTTCATTCATGACTGTCCTTATCATCTGTACGAATAGAAAAAACAGTGTTTTCTACTGGCTCAAGTAACCAAAGGCTCCTGATGAGTTTTCTCCACCAAAGAGAATCCTGTTCTGCACAGAGGTCTCTGTTCTGTCTGGGAACAGTGCACAGTGCGGTGTTTGCCTCCAAGTATCTTTAGGCTCACAGGACTTGCCGAAGAAGAACAGACCCATGTTCAGACTGGTCCGGTCTTCTGTCTCCTCCGGTAGCTGGAATAAGCTTCCTCCAGAGAAGGCAGAAGCTGTACTGCATTTGCAGAGTGGCCTAACCTGAGGTCTAAATTGGTCTGAAACGCACTCAGAAGCAGATCTTCCATCTTTCTTCCTGTGTAATTCATGCCCCTCTCAAATGACAGGTGCACCATACAGAGGAGGATGGTGATGCAAAATTATCCTAGATTTCCCTCTTTAATCCAGATTAAGCATCTTAAAAATCTGTAATGTTTTGAAACATTAGCTAGTGGTTTTGTTTGCCATAGTTTTAAGGCAAACAGGCTTAACTTGGCATACCTTTAAGTATTTTAAAGTAGGATCAGATTTCCATAAGGTGTCTCAAACCGTGTACACCAAAATGGGGTTTCTTAGAATAACCATTTACTTTGGGAAAGGAAGGCCTATCCCAAAGTTCCCAAACACCCTTACAGTCTCTTCCCAGTGTTGCTATGTGACATCAGCCCAGTGGCACCAGCTCTGGCACTGTGACCCGGATTCATCCTACCTAATTTTAGGTACAACAGTTAGGAGCACAGTGTCTCCTGCAAAATCAGTAGAGAGAATTAGGCATTTCCTAGCTTAATCTCTCTCTTTGATGCCTCTCTCTTCAGCAGTGAAAGGAGGAACCTGCTTACCTGTATGTCCACTTTTCCACTGTCCCCAGGAGCCTGCACTTTGGTAAGATAAATGCAGACTTGCTTGTACAAAGGAGAAAGCTGACTACCAGCTTTGGAAAGTGACTCTCAGGTCCAAGAGCGTGACTTTGTATGCTTACAGGACCCAAAGTAGAATGGGGGCTGTAAACCTCCGCAGAGCTTTGGGAAGCGAAACAACCTTTCTGCCTGAAAATAGAGGTAAATCCAGATTCTGTTCTTAGGATGTAAAGCTAGCTAGGGGGGCTCATGAGAAGTCTCAAAGCCAGGAGGATGGGGTTTAAGGGCTGCAAAGCTTGTTTTAATTTTTAAGAAAAGTTTCCTTCTCTTCTAAAGGACAGGAGGAGGAGGGATAAGGAAGTCCACAGGGGAAATATTAATTTTCAGTCTTCTACTAGCATGTGTTGAGAACACTGTCTGCTTACAGCAATGAATGTTCACAACAAGCTTCTCATTCTCATGAAGGGAGACAGAAATGTGCTGCAGATGGCACAGAAGTGGCTGTGGAAGAAAGCTGCCTAGAGGCAGCTGAACTCTGACAACAGCACAATTCGCAGGACTTTCAGATTGTCTCATATTCAGGAGACTTTATATGTGTCTGTACTAATTTTACGTGCCTTTTAATAGCATTGTTTGCATTATCCTGTTTGAAACTGGCCAAAATCGTTGCTGGCCCTTGAGCAGATAATAAACAGAATATACTGACTTATAAAAAAACAAGGCTGGCTGAGGGAACTTGTCCTAAACCAGAATTGCTCCAATCTGCTTTATTACTCCTTTTCCTTCCTCTTTCATTTCCTTTTCCAAAGTATAGCATTAAGTCTGCCTAGTGGCTAACAGGTCTATAAATCCTTCCCAAAGGAAAATAAGTCCTAACTCTCCCTCCGTACATCACAGCCAATTGATATAGTTGTTGCTGTGGAGAAGTGTAGGATGATGCACTGCACGTTGCCTTAAACGTGCGCCAGTGTTGTCAGCCTAGTTAGGAGACACATTACTGTCCACTACTGTGGCTTACGTTCCTGCCACCCATTCCTTGACGGGACGGGGGCACTTGAAGATGAGTTTGTGTACTGAACGGGATTTAATATTCAGACTCCTTTTCTGTGGGCTTAGCATATGCAGCATTCCCATTTTTGAATTGCTTTTAGGGTTTTTTTCGATATGTGAGGTTCAGTCCTGCAGTCGGGGTGCACACGTGGCTTAAGGAACCCTGGGATCAGGTCTGACATATTCAATAACGACAGCAGTTCTCTGTCCCTTGTGCTGTGGGTCATCATTTAGCCCTTGGCACTGGTGTGATCAGTGCAGCATCGCGTACAATGGATTGGGCATATTTTGATGAAGTCAGGCACAGATCTTGCTCTCTCTTCCTCGGTCCCTCTGCATTTCTCTTCTTGCCTCGCTCTCTCCTTCCCTCTCGTCTCTCACTAGCCTTGTTTCTCCTTTCTCCCTCCTTCACTCTTACTCTCTCTCTCTTTCTCTTGCTTTCTCTCTCTCCTGCTGTCTTTCTCTACCTCGCTTGCTCTCTTTTGCTTTTTTCTCTTCTTTCTCTCCTATCTGCCCGTCCTCCTCCCTCCTCCTGTCTTTCCCTCGGTTTGCCTCTCTCTCCTTCTCTCCTTCTCACCTTCATTCTCCTGGACTCTCTTTCTCTGCCCTTCTTTCCTTCTCTCCTTCTCCCGCTTGGTCTCTTTCCCCCTCTGCTTCTCTCTTCCTCTCCCCAGAATTCCTGCCCTCCTGAGAGATCTCGCGCTCACCTGAGTTCTCACGCTCGCCAGAGTCCGCACTCACCAAGGTTCTTGCACTCACCAGAGTACGCACTCACCAGAGTTCCCGCGATCCCCAGAGTTCTCGCGCTCGCGAGAGTTCGCGCTTGCCTGGTTTCTCGTGCTCGCCAGGGTTCACGCTCCCCAGAGTTCCCGCCCTCCCGAGAGTTCTCGCGCTCGCCTGATTTCACACTCACCAGGGTTCTCACGCTCACCAGAGTTCGCACTCACCAGAGTTCCCACGGTCGCCAGAGTTTGCGCTAACCTGAGTTCTCACGCTTGTCAGAGTTCGCATTCACCAGAGTTCCCACACTCCCCAGAGTTCTCACGATCGCTAGAGTTCGCGCTTGCCAGAGTTCTTGCACTCACCACAGTTCCCGTGCTCCCCAGAGTTCCTGCACTCGCCAAAGTTCTCGCGCTCACCAGAGATCGCGCTTGCCAGAATTCCTGCGCTCCCCAGAGTTCTCGCGCTCCCCAGATTTCCTGCCCGCCCGAGAGATCTCGTGCTCCCCAGAGTTCTCACGCTCACCTGAGTTCTCGCGCTCGCCAGAGTTCGCACTCACCAGGGTTCTCATGCTTGCCAGAGTTTGCGCTTGCCAGAGTTCCCGTGCTCACCACAGTTCTCACGCTTGCCACAGTTGCCACGCGCCCCAGAATTCCCGCACTCACCAGAGTTCTCGCGCTCGCCAGAGTTCCCGCCCTCCTGAGAGATCTCATGCTCACCAGAGTTCGCACTTACCAGAGTTTGCGCTCACCAGAATTCCCGCGCTCGCCAGAGTTCGCTCTCACCTGAGTTCTCGCACTCCCCAGAGTACGCGCTCCCCAGATTTCCTGCCCTCCCGAGAGATCTCGCACTCACCAGAGTTTGCGTTCACCAGAGTTCTCGCGTTTGCTAGATTTCCTGTGCTCGCCACAGTTCCTGCACTCACCAGAGTTTGCGCTCCCCAGAGTTCCCGCGCTCGCCAGAGTTTGCGCTCACCTGAGTTCTCGCGCTCACCTGAGTTCGCACTCACCAGGGTTCTCGCGCTTGTCAGAGTTCGCATTCGCCAGAGTTCTTGCGCTCACCAGAGATTGTGCTCACCAGAGTTCGCACTTGCCAGAGTTCCCGCGCTCGCCAAAGTTCCCGCGATCACCAGAGTTCGCACTCCCCAGAGTTAACGCTCAGCAGAGTTCCTGCGCTTGCCAGAGTTCGCGCTCACCTGAGTTCTCGTGCTCACCTGAGTTCTTGCGCTCTCCAGAGTTTGCACTCGCCAGGGTTCAAGCACTCGCCAGAGTTCACACTCGCCAGAGTTCCCGCGCTCCCCAGAATTCCCACGCTCGCCACAATTCTCGCGCTCGCCACAGTTCCCGCGCTCCCCAGAGTTCCCATGCTCGCCAAAGTTCTCGCGCTCCCCAGAGATCGCGCTCCCCAGAGTTCGCGCTTGCCAGAGTTCCCGCGCTCCCCAGAGTTCGCACTCCCCAGGGTTCTCACGCTCGCCAGAGTTCACGCTTTCCAGAGTTCTCGCACTCACCACAGTACCCCTCGCTCCCCAGAGTTCCCGTCCTTGCCAGAGTTCTCGCGCTCGCCAGAGATCGCGCTTGCCAGAGTTCGCTATCCCCAGAGTTCGCGCTACCCAGAGTTCTTGCACTACCCAGAGTTCCCACTCACCAGAGTTCTCGCGCTCGCCAGATTTCCCGTCCTCGCCAGAGTTCGCACTCCCCAGAGTTCCTGCGCTCCCCAGATTTCTTGTGCTCACCAGAGTTCGCACTCACCAGAGTTCTTGCACTCCCCAGCGTTCTTGTGCTCACCAGAGTTTGCATTCACCAGAGTTCGCACACACCAGAGTTCCCATGCTCCCCAGAGTTCTTGTGCTCACCAGAGTTCGCACTCACCAGACTTCCCGCGCTCCCCAGAGTTCGCGCTCCCCAGAGTTCTTGCACTCACCAGAGTTCCCACTCACCAGAGTTCTCGCACTCGCCAGATTTCCCGTCCTCGCCAGAGTTCCCGCGCTCCGCAGAGTTCGCGCTCACCACAGTTCCCGCACTCGCCACAGTTCCCGCACTCGCCAGAGATTGTACTCCCCAGATTTGCACTTGCCAGAGTTCTCGCGCTCCCCAGAGTTCGCACTCACCAGAGTTCCTGCACTCCCCAGAGTTCCCATGCTCACCACAGTTCTTGCACTCCCCAGAGTTCACACTCCCCAGAGTTCCCGCGCTCCCCAGAGTCCCCGTGCTCACTCCACAGTGTTCTCACTCACCAGAGTGCTCGCTCTCCAGAGTTCATCCTCTCGCTCGAGTTCTTGCTCACCAGAGTTCGCGCGCTTGCCAGAGTTCAAGCTCACCGGAACGCTCGCCAGAGCACTACATAGGTAGTGCTCACTTGCCTGAGAGCTCTCTCATGTGAGTGCTTACTCACCATACTGCTTGCTCACTGGAGTACTCATGCACCAGAGTGCTCAATCAGCAGAGTGCTCACTCGCCGGAATTCTCGCTTACCGGAGTGATCGATCACTGGAGTGCTCAGACACGTGAGTGCTCACTCACCTGGGTGTTCACTCATGTGAGTGCTCACTCAGAGTGTTCCCTCACTGGAGTTTCCACTCACTGGAGTGCTTGATCACCGGAGGGCTCACTCATGTTTGCACTGTCACCAGAGTGCTCAAACACGTGAGTGCTCCCTAACCAGGGTGTTTGTTTCTGTGAGCGCTCACTCACCGGAGCACTCGCTCCACAGGGTGCTTGCTCACCGCAGTGCTAACTCATGTGAGTGCTCACTCACCGGAGTGCTCGCTCCACAGGGTGCTCACTCACCGGAGTGCTCTGTCACCTCACTGTTCACTCAGAGTGCTCGCTCAACAGAGTGCTTGCTCATGTGAGCACTCACCAGGGTGCTCGCTTACAGGAGTGCATGCTCTCTGTAGGGCTCAGTCCCTGGAGTTCATCTCATCAGAGTGCTCGCTCACTGGAGCGCTCAATTGTGTGAGCGCTCGCTCACCGGAGTGCTCGTTCACCAGAGTGCTCACTCTATGTAGTGCTCATTTGCCTGAGAGGTCACTCATGCGAATACTCGATCACCGGAGTGCTTACTCACTGCACTGCTTGCTCACTGGAGTGCTCACGTACCAGAGTGCTCGTTCACAGGAGTGTTGGCTCACTGGAGTGCACATTCATGTGAGTCCTTCCTCACCGGAGTGCTTGCTCCGAGTGCCTACTTACCAGAGTGTTCACTCAAAGGTGTGCTCACTTACAGGAGGGCTTGCTCACATGAGTGCTCGCTGAACAGAGTCCTCGCTCCACAGGGTGCTCACTCACCAGAGTGCTCTATCACCTCAGTGTTCACTCACCAGAGTGCTTGCTCAACAGAGTGCTCTCTCACCGCAGTGCTCACACACCAAAGCGCTTGCTCATGTGAGTGATCCCTCTCCCGAGTGCTCAGTCACGTGAATTCTCGCTCACCAGGGTGTTCACTCACCAGAATGCTCGCTCACCAGAGTCTTCCCTCACTGCAGTGCTTTCTGGCTCCACAGAATGCTCACTTGTGTCAGTGCTCGCTCACCAGAATATTCATTCACCGGAGTGCTCACTCACCAGAGTCCTTGCTCACTGCAGTGCTCATTCATGTGAGTGCTCACTCACCACAGTGTTCGCTCACTGGAGTTTCCACTCACTGGAGTGCTTGATCACCGGAGTGCTCACTCATGTGTGTGCTCAATCACTGGACTGCTCGCGTGCCGGAGTGCTCGATCACTGGAGTGCTCACTCACATGAGTGTTCACTTAGCAGAGCGCTCGCTCACTGGATTTCTCACTCACTGGTGTGCACACTAACTGGAGTGCTAACTCATGTGAGTGCTTACCGGGGTGCTCGCTCACAGGGGTGAGTGCTCACTCACCAGAGGGCTCGCTAACCGGAGGGCTCTCTCGGTGGAAAGCTCACTCACCTGAGCGCTCGCTCACTGGAGCGCTCTTTTGGTGGAATGCTCGCTCACTGCAGTGATAGCTCATGTGATGGCTCACTCACAGGAGTGATCACTCACCAGAGTGCTCGCTTGCCAGACTACTCGCTCACAGGGTGCTCACTAGAGTGTTCATTCACCGTAGTGCTCATTAACCCGAGCACTCACTCACCGGAGTGCTCACTCTTGTGAGTGCTCACTCACTGGAGCGCTCGCTCGCCAGAGCGCTTATGCATGAGAGTGCTTGCTCACCAGAGTGCTTGCTCACTGGAGCGCTCTTTAATGCAAGTGCTCGCTCACCAGAGGGATCGCTTGCTGGAGTGCTCACATTTGTGAATGTTCACTCACCGGGGGGCTCACTCAAGTAAGTGCTCGCTCACATGAGTGCTTTCTGGCTCACCAGAGTGCTCATTTGTGTGATTGCTCCCTCGCCGGAGCACTCCCTTGCTGTAGTGGTCCCTCATGTGAGTGCTCGCTCAGCAGAGTACTCACTGCAGTGTTCTCTTGCCGGAGTGCTCACTCACCGGGGCACTCACTCAGAGGAGTGCTCGCTCAGAGGAGCACACACTAATGTGAGTGGTCGCTCAACAGAGGTCTCACTAACCGGACTACTCATTCACCAGAGTGCTCACTCACAAAAGTACTCATTCACGTGAGTGCTCTCTCGCCAGAGAGTCTACTTGTGAAAGTATTCACTCACTGGAGCGCCTGCTCACATGAGTGCCCGCTCACCAGAGAGCTCACAAATGTGAGTGCTCCCTCGCCAGAAAAACTCGCTCACCGGAGTGCTCACAAATGTGAGTGCTCAAACATGTGATTGCTGCACTCAGAGTGCTCGCTCGCTCCCTGGAGTGCTCAGTCGTGTGAGGTGCTCGCTCCCCAGAGTGTTCTGTCACCGGAGTCCTCACTCCCCAGAGTCCTTGCTCCCTGGAGTCCTCACTTGTGTGAGTGCTCGCTCACCAGAGTGTTCACTCACCAGAGTGCTCGCTCACTGGAGTACTCACTCACATGAGTCCTCGCTCACCGGAGCGCTCAATCGTTTGAGTGCTCGCTCACCAGAGTGCTCATTCATGTGAGTGCTCACTCACCAGATTGTTCGCACACTGAAGTTTCCACTTACCATAGTGCTTGATCACCGGAGTGCTCATTCACTGGAGTGCTCGCTCACTGGGCTGATCACCTGCCAGAGTGCTCTCTCACAGGAGTGCACGCCCGCCAGAGAGCTCGCTCGCCTGCTGGAGTCTTCACCCACCGGAGTGCTTGCTCAGCGGAGTCCTCGATAATCAGAGTGCCCCCTCACCAGAGTGCTCCCTCTTGTGATTGCTCACTCACCGGAGTGCTCACTTGCCTTTTGTGCTCACATGAGTGCTCGCTCATGTGTGCTCACGTGACTGCATGTTCTCTCATGTGAGTGTTCACGAGTGCTCGCTCGTGTGAGTGCTTGCTCAACTGAGTGCATGATCATGTGAGTGCATTCTCACGTGAGTGCTCGTTCGCATATGTGCGTGGTTGTGTGAGCACTCACGCGAGCACGCACGAAAGGAGCGATGCACTTCACCCGTAAGAGGGAAGCAGCACTACATTTATTGCAGTAAGACAGCGACTTAACGTTGAACCTTTTCCGTAGGCACTGATAGCTCCTGTTCTCGACACGCGCGCATACCTTTCGGTCTGGGGCCAATGTTGCTCTTGGTAGGCACCGATGACTCTTGACGTTGACCGTTTTTGACCTCGACGGGCCTTGGCAAGTATTGATTTCCACATGTTTTGTCAGGGCACGACATCCCTAGCTGTCACTCTCGGTACGCATCGCTCCCGCTCCATCTCAACAGGCACCAAGGCCTGTGGATTTCCAGACCCACTTCGAGGTATCGAGAGCACGACGGATCCTTGGTTCTTGGTAGCTGTCGCTATCCATCCTTGCCGATAGCCATCGATACCTCTCCATCTCAACAGGCATCTCTTGCATTCACCCTCACTCCCAGTTTCCTCTTGGCAGGCATCGAACCTGTTGACCTCAGGCCTCCTCAATATCGAGCACCATCGATACCTGTCCAATTCCACACCTATCGAGAGGGTTCGATAACAATATTGATATCAAATCCTATTGATAAGCACCAGTACCCCTTGCTCCACACGCGCATGCATACCTTGCTCTCCAAGGCCCATGCTGCTCTCCCGAGGTAATGACAACTATCGACATGGACCATTTTTGACATCGATGGGCCTTGACGAATATTCATTTCCAGGTGTACCTCTAGGGCACGATACCCTACCTTATCCTTCCCTCTCGGTACACATCGATACCTCTCCATCCCAACAGGCTTCAAGGACTCTCCATTTCCAGACCCACGTAGAGGCATCAATAGCACTGTGCATTGACAGCTATCGATAAGTGTCTGTATCCATCCCTGCCGACAGCCATCGATACCTCTCCATCTCGACAGGCATCGATCGCTTTCGATCTTGCCCCCCCTTTCCTCTTGCCAGGCATCAAATGTATCAACATCGATCCCTCTCAATATTGAACATCATCGATGCCTGTCCAAAGCCACAGCTATAGAAAGCCATCGGTATCAAGAGTGAGTGTCAGAGGGGTATGATATGTCAGGGGGTTTAATAAATTGCAAGGGGCATAATAAATGGGGGGGGGCGCGATATCAGTCGATACAGATATGAAACCCTATCGATAGGTACTGATACGTCTGCTTCCCCACATGCATGCTTACCTTTCGCTCTGTGGCCCATGCTGCTCTCCCTAGGCATCGACAACTATCGACATTGTTTTTGACATTGACAGGCCTCCACCAGTATCGATTTCCATACCGATCACTAGGGCACAGCTTCCAAGTATATCCATCCCTCTCACTACACATCCATACCTCTCCATGTCAATAGGCATGGAGGCTTTTCGATTGCCATATGCATTTAGCGGCATCAAGAACACTGTGCATCTAGATGTATCGGTGACTGTCGGTATCGATACGTGCCCACAGCCACCCATACCTCTCATCTCAACAGGCAGCTATCGCTTTTGCGCTCGCCCCCATTTTGCTCTTGGGAGGCATTGAACGTATCAGTATCGATCTCTCACAAGATCGAGCAGCATCGATGCCTGCCGAATTCCACACCTTTCAAAAGGGTTCGATGTAGATATCAAGAAGACACGGAGGGGGTGTGTGATATGTCAGGAGGGGCTGTAATAATGAACAGGGAGGCATAAGAAGTGGCTGGGGGGCTTAATAAATGGCTGTGGGGGGCGTAATATATCATAAAGGAGCGAAAGAAATGGCGGGGAGTGTAATATGTCAGCAGAGGGCATAATAACCAGCGGGGGGTGTAATAAGTGGCTGGGAGGGCATAATATCTCAGAAAGGGGCATAACACATGGCGGAGGAGCAAAATAATTTACAGGGGGCTTCATAAATAACAGGGGGGCAATATCAATCAATACGGAACCCTAGTGATAGGCACCAATACCTCTCTTTCCCTACTCGCACACATACCTTTTGGTCTAGAGCCCACGGTGCTTGCGGTAGCCACCGATGACTATTGACGTTGACTATTTTTGACATCAATAATAAGATATTAATAATAAGTGGAGGGGATGTGTGTTTTATCAGGAGGTGGTGTAATAATGAGCAGGGAGGCATAAGAACTGGATGGGGAGGTTAATAAATGGTTGAGGGGGCGTAGTATGTCCTAAGGGGGCGTAACAATTGGCGGGATGGTGTAATACGTCGGAAGGGGACATAAGAACCTGCAGAGGGGTGTAAGAAGTGCCCAGGGCAGGGGGTGATAAGTTGTGGGGGGGAGGGCATAAGAAATGGAGGAGGGGTGCAATATGTCTGAAGGGGCCAAATAAGTGGTGGTGGGGGCATAATATGTTAGAAGGGGTGGGGGTGTAATAAATGGCAGGGGGACATTATATGGCGGAAGGGAGTGTAATAAGTGGCGGGGGGGGCACATTATGTCGGAAGGCGGCATACTACATGCCGGCGGTATAGATAAAGGCACAAGGTTGGTCCAGAGCACAAGGGTCTCGACCCTGCCACAGCCCCTAGGAAGTAGCCGAGACTCTGCAAGGGAGAGCGAGAGGGAGGGGGGGCTGTCACCATAAGCTGCCTGCAAAGCGAGAAACCAGCAGCGCTGGGAGACGCCATGGCCTGAACCCACTTCCAGGGAAGCCCTGCCGGGAAAGCCTTTCCCGGCACATCACCCCCCCTCACAGGGGCTGGACATGGCCCCTGGGTGCGAGGGCAGGGCTCCTCGCACGCTCCCAAGACCCGTGAGGCAGCGTAGCCTCCCCTCCCAAGCCGCTCACCCCAGTCACTCGCTGCTCCCTCCTGGCCCTCCTGCCTTGCTGGTTTCTTCCAGCAAGAGCCCAGGAAGCCACAGGCCCCTCTTCCCCCTGCTCCTGCTCAAAAGGGCCACGGCTCCTCCCAGCACCCTCCCCGACGCCTTGCAGCGCGTGCACAACGCCCAGCTGCACCGTGCCCTGCACGACACCTCGCCGCGGTCACCCCAAAGGGCTCCTGGACTTCTCAATGTTGTTGCAGGAGCCAGAGGAGCTGCTCCCAGGCGTGCTTGTGGTGCTCCTCCGCGTGCACGAGGACACCCATCATGGCACCCATCGCCCTGAGGACAGCCTGCTTGACCTGCTGAGGGACAGGGACACACTGTGTCGAGGGCTGAGGGAGAGCTCACCTCCCCCAGGCACCAGCCTGCCCTTCCTGCACAGGGGGCTTTCCCTTCCCCTTCATCCCTGGCGAGAAGGGCTCGCTCGCCAGCACGGACAGCGTTTCCTCCCCGCGCCCTGGAGCCCACCCTGCCAAAAGGCCCCAGGATTCGCATGCTTCCCGGCATGTTCCCAGCCCCGCGGCTCCCAGCTCAGAGCCGCTACGGGGAGCTGCTGTCCTGCTGCCAGCCAGCACCGCTCGCTGCGGCACGTGGCCTGCAGGCTCCCGGCTTGGGGCACTTGCACGGCCAGCCTGCTCCCTTGGGCTCCTCGCACAGCACCGTGCACAGCCCGACCGGCCCCCGCGGATGTGCCCACCGCTGCCCACGGCTGCAAAAGCAGCAACGCTCACCTCTTCCTCCTCACAGCCCTGCCAGTTCCTGCGCACGCAGCAGAAGAGGAGGTAAATGGGAGCACAGAGCTGGGCTGCCTCCAGGCGAGGGAAGGCACATTGCTCCCATTCGCGGAAGTACGTGGTTATCCCTCTGCACCACTGCTCCACAACCGCAGCACCACAAGGGAAACAGGATCGCGCCAAAGTCTCTGACCCGCAGAAGACCTTGCGCCAGCCCCCACGCCTGCTTGAAGCCCAGGCCAGGCTTGCCAGGGCTCAGGTTGCCAGGAGATCCGGCTTCAGGAACATGCTGGCCCACGGGCTGAGATGTCTGCATTGAAATGCTGCCTTCTTTCTCCCCTCTTCCACCCCAGCACTCCTTTCCCTCCGCACAGCCTCACTCCTCCACCACTGCCTGCTGCAGCCCCTGCCTCTTCCTTCCCAAACGTTTGCCCCTCGGCCCAGGCCTGGAGGTTTGGGCAATTCTTTCTTGTGCTCTCCCTTAAAGCCCACAAACACAAAACCAGGCTGCCCTGCAGAAAAGGGAAGGGGGGGGGGGCAAAACTGGCCAGAGCTCAGCCGAAGACAGCTAAAACTTGCCAGGAGGCAAGTGTGGCAACGGAGGCAGCGAAGGCACCCAGGAGCTCCTCGGGCCAGCTGCACCGAGCGCCAGCCCGGCCTGCCCGCAGACACCTCTGGCAGCACCTGCTGCTCCTATGTGTTCAGGGCTGCCGGGCTCAGTTTGGGGCTGCCGAGGCCAAGGCCGGAGCTTGCCGCAGGCTCAGCCCTGCCAGCACCACCTCCCTTACAGCTGTGCAGCAGAGTCTCTCCCCTCCCGAAGCCACCAGCTGCAAGTAGCAGCTGCATCTAGTCCAGGCTGCTCTCACAGCAACAGGCAGCTCCCACCCAGCCCCCTGCGTTTCCGCAGGTCCCGGCCCTGAGCTCAGCAGCCCCCGACCTCCACAGTGCCCAGCACGGCCGTGCTGCCAGAAGCACTCACGGCACCAGGGGCTGCACGAGGTTAGTGGTAGGGGCTCTGGGGCTGACGACAGGTGAAATAACTAGCTCTGTGGTGAGCGTGGAGGCTGTGGCCGGGGCAGCGCTCATGCTGCAGCAAAGAGTTTTGTGGTTCTGGCACGACCGTGGCTCTGCTCAGCACCTGGGCACTGTTGGGCAGGACTTGCACAGTGCAAGCGGCTCCTTGCTGGCTGCAGACCCTCATGGGCTCGCTCTGCCTCTGTCTCCCCTGCTTGTCTCATCTCGCAGCAGGGCCCGCCCAGCAGCGGCACCCCACACAAAGTGCCCCGGCCTCAGCCCACCCCACGAAAGACCCCTCAGCGCTGGGCTCCTCACAGCGCCTGATCCCAGCCCCGCAGCCTGGGGCCCCAGGGAACAGGCCCTGCTCTGCCCACTTAGGCTGCCTGCGCTTGCACCGGCTCATTACTACTTTCAAATGCCCGGCCCAGCACCAGCTGTTAAAGCAACTTGCCCAAAACCTCCACACAGCCTAAACTAGACACTGCTTTGGGGAAAACTCCCTTGTCCTTGCTTAGAGAGGCTGCCTTTATTCCGCGAGCTGATCCTGTGCGTTATCTACATGAGCCCTCATCCTTTTCACTGCGCTTGCAACTTTTTCAGCCTTTCAACTTTCTCAACCCTTTTTCGACCTTTTCACTGAGAAGCCCCTAATGGAATCACACTATAGCAAGAGGACTCACTCTGCGCAGAGAGCAAGAAGGGTTTGTACTTGGTTCCAACAGTCAAGAAACCTTTTCTTGAGCTCAAAAGCTGCACATCCACTGCAAAGTAGATTCATGTGGCCCCAAACTATGTTCAGTAAGTGCTGCTGTATCCGAGTGACTTTCCTTACTACCATCCCCACCCAGCTGTGTTTGCTTTAAGATTATCATTACCCCTGCAGCTAATTTGCTGCATCTATGATGTATAGGGAAGGCAGTTGAGTTATGGATAATTTGAAGGTCGTGCATCTTGCGGTGAATTTATTGTGGGGTTTTTTTTTAGTTTCAAGTTTTATATGCCAGGCATGCACAGAATCTCCCTTTAGGCTCAAGCAGATACAAACAGCTCTGTCTCAGTTTTCACAGTGCCAAGCTCATACATTCCTCCTATGGCACAACCAAACCAAGAGCTGTCCTTTAGTTTAGAGCAGAAAATGGTAGGCTGAGGCAAAATTAAACACAGAGAGAGAGAGAGAGAGAGAGAGAAATGAATCACCCCCCCCCTATTCAGAACCAGATGAGGAGGTTAAAAAATAAATAAATAAATAACCCAAAGCCTGGGAAAAAAACCCACCCACGGAAGATGTTTTGGTACTAACCCTGCTGGGGCAGCTGCTAACACAACTGCTTGCCAACCAAAGGGCATTAGCCCAACCAGCGTGTCAGCACAGTTGACCCAGGAAGGCTCGTGCACACACAGCATGGCGCGCGCAGTGATTCCCTTTGCCTGTATTGACCTGACAGGGGGTTGGTAATTCTGCTTTGCCTCAACTGCCACAAAAATAACAAAACCTTTCCGAAAGCCAGGCGGAGAGCTGATGGCATTGGAGCAGCTCAGTCTCAGGGGAGAAATCCAGCAATACCTGATCAAAAGAAAATTGGAAGCACAGGCTCAGTGTCGCTGCCCACATCCCCCCTTCAAAATGCGCCTTCCCCCTCACCCCTCTGGGCTGTGTCCATTCCTGCCCTCCCATGACACCCCCAGCCCCATCCCACCCACATCCATGCTGGGAGCTG